>NC_044324.1:36399954-36711354 GCF_007399415.2 Gopherus evgoodei
CTTCAGTATCAGAGAATAAGATGGGAGCCTTGGAATGTGTGAAGAGCAGCTAAAGTGCAGAAACCAAGGGATGGAGGAAGGTAGAGATTGAGATATCCTGGGGAACGGAGAGAGGAATGGCACTAAATGGGGACGAACACAAGAACAACTTGGTGTTGTGTTCTTCATATGTTCCATTTATGTTAAAGTATCTCAAATGCATAACATTAAGTATAGTTTTCATTCTAGGTGGTGGGAGTGCATCATATTTCATTTTACCATCAAACCTGCCTGTTATTCATTTCACAAAAAATAAAGCTTTTGAAACAATGTCAGGCTGACAATCATGTACAGTAATCACCATGAAAAAGTCATCACTGCCAACAGATACCACGCTGCTGTGCACAGTTATTTTGCATTCTAAATAAAGGGATATATCAGATACCATGGGTGTTAACTACTGGGAGTGGTCACTTTTAAATAGTGTCCACTGTGTTCTCCTGATCTAATTTCCTTAACTATGTTTTAAATAAATGCATTAGAGTTTGTCTAAATGTAGACAGACATGGTAAGTCTACAATTATTTCAAAGGTGTAAACACCAAGGAGGTAGAACAATTATTCTATCCTCCTGCCTTATTCATGTAAATAGTCCTATTGACTATGTATGAGTGTAGCAAACACAATATGGTTCTCATAATAAAAGGGGATATAACTAGGACTAATAGGATTATATTCAGAAAGGGAAAATGCTGGTTCCATAACATAATTGAAAACAATATTCTTCCAGCCCTCACACAGCACTTGGGAGTTGACAAGTATTTAGGAGGAAATTACAATTGTTTCCTTTTTTAAAATATATGCAATTATTTTAAAAAAAATAAAACTTTGGGATTGAACAATGTAGGAGAGATAATAAAAATAATACAAAATGTGCATGAATCCAGCACAGAGGAGCAAGAGCAGAACAATTCAGAGGCAAATAGAAAGAGTAATGATATTGAGCTACAAACAGAAAATAAAGCATTATGTTTTCATGCAGGCACAGACAGCAGGGACCAACTCTCATCCGCCCCAGTGCAAATCGTGCAGACTTCAACACTCAGGTAGGTTACCCAGAGGACCCCTGCTACACTCCCTTTGCCCCACAGTTCATCAGCCAACACCAGATCATATTGAGGACTAAAAGGGATGGGGTATATGGGGTCTGGTAATTTTCAAGCTGAAGTTGGGGTATGGAGCCAGAATTCTGTCACTTTTGGACAACCCCCTAAACACGGAGAAAGATTTCTTTTCTTGCACTCTGGGGCCTTGTTCTCTTTCAGCCAGTGTTTGCAACAATTTTAAATGTAGGGCTAGTCTTCACTACGGCGCTAAATGGGCGCCACTGCAATCAATGCAGTGGTATTACTTTAGCAGGTCTTTTGAAATGAACTACATCAGTGGGAGACCACTTCTCCTGTTGACTTCAGTACTGTGCAAACACAGAGTAACAGAAAATCCCTGCTCCCAAGAAATTCAGAAATTAAGAGAAAGAATTATTTTCATCCTTGATGAATTATTGATCCATGTGTATTCTAATCACATTCTATTGTGTTCAAATACTGAAAAAGCCTGAGAGACAGAGAGCAACATGCTAAAAATACACACAAAAGAACCAAGGGGACTGATTCTCTGCTCTTACGTATGTTTGATGCCATTGGAGTTATGTCTGCATACGATACCAATTAAGTAAAACATTGAAGCATATACTTAAGTCCATCTCTGTTCAGCAGAGCACTTATGCAGCTGCTTATGTTCTACTGAATCCAATGGGATTTCAGCATATCATGTGCTAAAGTACTTGCTGAGTAGCGATAAGCTTCTGAATTGGGAACAAAACCAATATACTGGAGCGGAGAACCACCCGGTGTTTTTTCTCTGTATTTTAATAGAATATATGGTTTACTACATGACAGCAAAAATCCCTGTTGGTCAAGAATATGCTCATAATAAATGGCTATTGCCGCAGGTCACATCTTTTAGTAAATAATAAATAAATAATATATTGCAGCTTTGATTTACTGTGAGTATATTTCAAGGTACTAGAGATGATCATTTAGATTGAATATATATCACACACACTAAATGCCAAGAAAATATCTTTAATTAAACCTTTCCAGTAGCTTCATATTTGTAAACATATATTATGTTAAGTGACCTATCTTGTCTCACCTCCATATTTTTTCCTTCCTTCTTGTGTCACTGCTGTAGGATGGCACAAGTGTCTCATTATCAAACATTTATATTGTGGTAGTCCCTAAAGGCCAGGAACCCATTGTACTAGGTGCTATATAAACATATAGAAATAACAGTCCTTGCCTAAGAGCGCTTAGAATATATAAATCAAGCAATCATTTCAACAAACCACTTATTTGGAAACATCTGAATTGATTCACCACCTTCTGTTATGGAAAAGATTAGAGACCAGTTACCCAGACTGACTGGCCTTAGAATATGTGCTTGTATAATGAACACTGACATGGAACTGCTTACTATTAAGGTCAAAAGACTTTGCAAGTTGTCATAGTGTCACCCTTAGACATAGGCATCTACTTTCTAACGTGTCGGGTGGGAGGAGGAGGGCTCCCCCCCAACTCCATCCCAGGACTGCCCCCACTGCATCCCTTCCCCCAAGGGCCATCCTCACCCCACCTCTTCCCGCTCTGTTCCACCCTCTCCCGAGCACGCCCCATCCTCACTCCTCTCTTGTCCACCTGCAGTGCCTCTTGCATGTCGCAGAACAGCTGACCCGTGGCAGGTAGGAGGTGCTAGGGCGGAGGGGGATGTGCTAATCAGCAGGGCCGCCAGCAGACAGGAGGCACTGGTGGGAGGGTGAGATGCTGATGGGGGGGCTGCCGGTGGGTACTAGGCTGAGAACCCATGGAGTCGGTACCTATGCCCATAGAGCTTCTTATGCAGGCTCCACAAAGTAAGCAAAATTCAGTTGTTGAAGTTATATATGGCAAGTATAATACCCGGTCTCAGAAACTTTCATCAAACCAGAATAGTTCAATTTAGGATACACAGTGCTAACAAGTCTTTGCAATGCTTTGCCTCTCTCCCTTGATAGTGAGATGTATCAGGCTGGATGCAGGAACTGAACAATAGTCTATTTACTTATTTACAAATGGATTTATTGTGTCAAATATTAATTCTGACACTTCTTGCATTGGGACATAATATATGTGAATTCACTCAACATGTACTGTGGTATTAGAATAACATTTTCTGCTATATTAATATGGTTTAATTGGCTCATTTTGCTGGATGTGTTCTTTGTTCATATATATATAAAAATATTACATCAGAAAAACAGACAAACAACCTAGGGAAATATGCTTGCAGTGATAGACTGAAGGGGCTCATCTATTTAAGCTTAACAAAGAGAAGGTTAAAGGGTAACTTCATCACAATCTAAATTCCTACATGGAGAATATGACAATGGGTTCTTCAGTCTAACAGACAAAGGTATAATGAGATCCAATGCCTGGAAGTTGAAGCTAGACAAATTCTGGCTGGAAATAAGTTGCACATTTTTAACAGTGAGGATAATTAACCATTGGAACAACTTACCAAGGAGTTGTGGTGGATTCTCTATCACTGGCAAATTTAAAATCAAGTTTCAACGTTTTTCTAAAAGATAGGCTCTAGTTCAAATAGGAATTAATACAGATAAATCTTGTGGCCTGTGTTATACAAGAGTTCATACTAGATGATCACAGTGGTCCATACAGGTCTTATAATTAAGGCTACAATTTAGTCACGGGTATTTTTAGTAAAAGTAGGCAGGTCACGGGCAATAGGCAGGTCATGGGCAATAATAAACAAAAAATCATGGCCTGTGACCTGTCCATGACTTGTACTATAAATACACCTGACTAAATCTTAGATGTGCTGGTGGGCTCCGGGTACTGCAGATGCGCTGGGTTAGAAGAAGTGGCAGGATCCAGGCTTCCTGATCCTCCTAAATGTGGGAGCATAGCCATCCGTTCCCAAGCAAAGGAGTAAATATACATCCCTGCATCTCCTGGCAGTATTCTACCTGCTTGAGACACAGTTATTCCTGGAAATAGCTGGGGGTCTTGCACTCCTGCATTGCTCCAGGTTTCAAGGCACAACCAAGGCCTGTAAGCATCCATAATATAAGGGGGATGGTATTAATATATATTTTAAAATTCATTATATATTTTGTGTGTTACTATTTCAAGAACTAGAAAGAAAGAAAGAAAGAAAGAAAGAAAGAAAGAAAGAAAGAAAGAAAGAAAGAAAGAAAGAAAGATTTCCTCTGCAATTCTTCGATTTCAACCATGCCCACCACCATTTATAGCACACTGGGGGCTAAATTCTCATTTTGTATGGTATATTTCTCTGTAAATCTGCAGAAGAAACCCAGCTGTTGGATGTATGGACTTAAAGCCTAATTACAGCAATCTACATCCAAGTCTGCTGCAGTTTAACAGCACAATGATGAATTTCAACTGCAAGAGACACTTCTTGTGTGTGGAGTTTAATATCTGCTGAGTTGCAGTCTTGTGTGACTATTCTCCTGGGGCCTCTTCTCAGCAGAAATACAGTTGTTATAACAAGTAACACATCTACTATATTTCAGCTATGCAATGCACAATAGCTGCATATGTGAAAAATTATTAGTGCATCATTATCTACTTATATGTTTTTTCCCTTTCTAAAAACAAAAAGGTTGAGTACCTTATAGCAAGAAGCACCACTGAAGAACTCAGGGACAATTAAGGAAAGTTGTTGGCAAAATTGGCAGCAGGATTCTAGTTAACACAAGTGAATTCATGTGTCTCTAAGAAAGACTTGTAGAATTTTCATTAATTCCAGAATCTTTCTGAGCATACAGAATATGGATTTTCAAGAGAACCATTTAGAGTTAAATATTGAATAGCTACAAAAATGCAGCCTCCTATTCTGATCCCATCCAGATGATCCAAACCCAACTTTCATACAAATTTCCCCAGCCTTAATTTTCTTATGAGCATCAGCCTCCTGTGTTTCCAGACTTGTTCCTGGAGTTTGGTCTGAATTTCTTTTTCCTAAACAGAATGAGTTAATGGTACATAGTACTTCCTTGCCCACCCATATACAGTTCCAAAATTACCCATCATTTGTATTTCTTTCTATTTAAAAATGAGGTGACAAAATCTTATGAAAGATGCATAGGTGTCCTGACAATTACCCTTTCAAGAACATAATGACCATACAGCACCATTAAAAAAAAACACATGAATTCAGTAATGTTGTTGGGCTGTGTTGAACAATCAAATGGCAATAAATTAACTCAGCCCTCTAGTAAATCAAAGCAACAAAAAAACTCCATTCCACCTTCAGGAAAATACCCTCAGCCTTTCTCCAAAACCCTATAAAATTAATTTTATAAGTGTGAGTCACTACTGAGAGATTTAATGTTGTGGGAAGCACAGCCTGCATAGAATCATAGAATTGTAGGACTGGAGGTGACCTCAAGAGGCCATCTAGCTCAGTACCCTGCAGTCATGGCAGGACTAAGTATTAACTGGACATTCCCTGACGGGTATTTGTCTTCCTGCTCTTAAAAATGTCCAAAGATGGAGATTCCACTGGACAATTTATTCCAGTGCTTAAGTACCCTGACAGTGAGGATTTTTTTTTTTTTGGCTAATGTTCAACCTAAGCCACCCCAGGTGCAATTTAAGTTGATTTCTTCCTGTCCTATCCTTAAAGGTTAATGAGAATTTTTCTCCTTCCTCCTTATAACAACCTTTTATGTACTGGAAAACTGTTATCATGTCCACCCTCAGTCTTCTCTTCTACACACAAAAATAATCAATATTTTTAGCCTTTCCTCATAGGGCATATTTTCTAGACCTTTAATCATTTTTGTTGCTCTTCTCTGGACTTTCTCCAATTTGTCCACATCTTTCCTGAAATGTGGCAACCAGAACTGGACACAATACTCCAGTTGAGGCCTAATGAGCACAGAGTAGAGTGGAAGAATTACTTCTGTCTTGCTTACAACACTCCTACTAATACATCCTAGAATGATGTCTTACATTGTTGACTCATATTTAGCTTGTGATCCACTGTGACACCCCATATTCCTTTCTGCAGTACTCCTGCCTAGGCAGTCATTCTCCATGTTGTATGTGTTCAACTGATTGTTTCTTCAAAAGTGAAGTACTTTGCACATGACAACCAATCAGCTTTTACCAAATGGAGGCTCGAAGACTTGAAATGGCTCTGTGCTTTATACTTCTTGAGAGAAGAGCCAGAATCTAAAAATGAGCCTCTAGAACAAGTGAAAAATGTACAGGAAATATCGGAACCAATTCACTTCTAGACAATGAGAGCTATTGTAATAATTGAGAGCCAGCATGCCTACTTTAATTGTTAACCTCATTGGTAAGGGGTGGGTAAACGTTCATGAATTGTTACATTCATGTATTATAGAAAATTGCTTAAGAACAAATATAAGAAGATAGAAAGACTGAATTATTTTAAATAGTAAGGGTTTACTGATACCACTCAGTGACTCTGTTAAGATTATGACTAGTAAACAAGAGAAGATGATCAGAAATTAATAGACAAAAACTGGTGAAAGACAGACCTGACCAGTCCAACCAGATGATGTCCTTGACTGGGGAGGTGAGCCAGGGTCCAGAGTAGCTCAGCCTGCCAGCCCAAAGCACCTATCCCTGTGTCATAAACAGATGGTTAAGGGTTAATGTCTCTTTTACCTGAAAAGGGTTAAGAAGCTCAGTGAACATGGCTGACACCTGACCAGAGGATCAGTAGGAGGACAAGATACTTTCAAATCTTGGTGGAGGGAAGTCGTTGTTTGTTTTGTTCATTGTTCGCTCTTGGGGCTAAGAGGGACCAGATGTACACCCAGGTGTTCCCAATCTTTCTGAATCAGTCTTTAATCTTTCAAAATTGTAAGTATAGCCAGGCAAGGCGGATTAGTCTTATGTTTGTTTTCTTAACTTGTAAATGTGTCTTTTGCTGGAAGGATTTTTTCCTATGTTTGCTGTAACTGTGAATCTCAGGCTAAGGGGGAGGGGAGGTCCCTCTAGGCTATATGAATCTGAATACCCTGTAAAACATTTTCCATTCTGATTTTACAGAGATAATTTTTAACTTTTTCTTTCTTTAATTAAAAGCTTTCTTTTTAAAGAACCTGATAGATTTTTTCCTTGTTTTAAGACCCAAGGGGATTGGGTCTGAACTCACCAGGGATTGGTGGGGGGAAAAGGAAGGGAACGGTTAATTCCTCTTTGTTTTAAAATCCAAGGAGTTTGGATCTGTGTAGCTTCCCAAGGCAACCCAGAGAGGGGAAAGTTTGGGGGCGGGAAAGGCAGGGGGATGGTTTATTTCTCCTTGTTTTAAGACCCAAGGGGTTTGGGTCTTGGGTTGCCCAGGGAAGGTTTTGGGGGAACAGGAAGTGCGCCAAACACTATATTTTTGGCTGGTGGCAGCGTACCAAATTTAAGCTAGTAATTAAGCTTAAAAGTGATCATGCAGGTCCCCACTTTTTGGATGCTAAAGTTCAAAGTGTGGAAAAAACCCTTGACACCCTGACTGAACAGATCCTCTGTATCCTGAGAACATCAGCAAAAGCTGTATTTCCCTCATTTTTACTACACTTTCTCTTCTCTCCCCTTGTGTTTGTCTGTTTTGGCTAGAGTAAGAAAGTGGCTATCATTCCCAATTCAGAATTGAAATACAGAACTAATTTTTTCTTCCCCCATCAAGAAGGATTATGTGTCTGAATAAGAGATTTTAACTAATATTCACTTTATCCAAAAGGGTTTTGATTATGTATGTTTTCCATAATAATTTCAAGTTCAGTTTCAATTCTCTTTGCCTCATTTTGATTCCTTTCCTTTTGTCTGTTTCAATCAATGAACTTTTAATATTTAACATGACTTTTCTAATCTGTTTGGAACCAAGCTGACTGAGGTCTCTGTATACCAAATCTCAAACCTCATTTAAAACTGTTTAACATTAGATAGTTTCAGGCTCATGTTAATAACTCTGGGTCCATTTATTCTACCTAAATTAATACAGCAAACATTAATGATGGAAAGGCTTCCTAGAAAGTCTGCATCGTGGAGGAAGACAGCCAGAGGAAGGATGGTCTAGACAGGAAAAATGACTATCTAGTGCTTCAGGTACTAGCCTAGACATGGGAGATCCAAGTTCAATTTCCTGCTCCTCCATGGACTTTCAGCGTGACCTTTTACAAGTCACTTTGCCTCTCTGAACCTCAAATCACAATCTGTAAAATGGAAATAATAAAAATGCTTCCCTACCTCACAAGGGTGTTGTGAGGATACATGCATTAAAGGTTGTGAAGCACTCTGAGATTCTCCTGAGGAAAAGTGCTGTATAAGAAACAGGTGGTTTTTGAGTATTATTGTGTTCTTATATGGCCCTTATCATCACAGTGTCCAAGTACTCAATATTCATTTTCTGAGCAGCTCTATACATGAGTCACACTGGATTCTTTCAGTCACACTGCTGGAAAGCCAGAGTGACCCAGCTGGGAGAGAACAGGATATAGCAATATTCTCATTGGTATTTTTCGTGAGTAACTCATAAGGTAAGGTTGCTTTTTATTTAAAATCTTCTTAGAGCAAGCCTGAACACTTTTATATAGCTTAGTAAACTTATACTGATGAGTGCCACTACTCACATACATAGTTACATTCATAAATGTTTGCCAGATCAGGGCCTATGTCCTAACTGGCAAGGTTCAGATTTTTTTTCCCCTCAGATCCTGTGAATCCTAAGGGTATGTCTACACATCAGTTAAGAGAGCGCTTTCCAACTCAGGTAGACAGCAATGCTAGCTTTGCGCACTAAAAACAGCAGTGTAGCCGAAGTGGCATGGGTTGATGCTTGAGCTAGCCAAGCAAGTACAAACCTGCCCAACTCCTGCGTATGTACTTAGGTGGCTAGCCCGAGCCTCTGTGGCCATGCTGCTTTTTTTAGGGCAGGAGGTAGTGCACGTCTATCTATCTGGGCTGGGGAGCATGCTCCCAACTGCTGTGAAGACATACTCTAGTTTAGAATCATTAAAAATATTTTTACTTCTCATGGTTCCAGAAAATATTTGTCACACCCAGTAGCTTTACCCTTGGATTCTCAAAAATGTTGTCTTTGTACTCGGGGCAGTCTAATTAGCAATCTCCACCAGATACAAGTCTAATTAGCAATCTCTACCAGATACACAGTGAACTTTTGGGGCAACAGGTTAAGGTAGTGATTGCTCTCTTTCATTCTCTTTGCATAAATTTAAAGCCATAGATTCTGTTCTGTTTACTTGTTAATTAGATACACACCGATTACCACTGATCTGAAATGTCAAAATGGTTTGAATACTGTATTTAATAACATTAAAGAGCAGACATTTATTCAATAAGTGAAAAGGTCAAGAACCAATATGTTTAGCTTTTGTTAAATGTATCACACGATAGAGCTAGGAACAGAGAGTGACACACAAGATAGGCAAAGTACTTCATTTGAAAAGAATGTAGTACTGATACAATTATTAATAGTAAGGATGGAGGAGAGAAATGGTACTGAAGTATAAAAACAAATTTTCTAGGAATTTAATTACAAAAATGTTATAATTTATTCATAGATAAATTACACAATGCACTGTTTACAGCACTGTCTAAATATGTGAGGATATTTACAGTACATCTATAATATTTTTTAATACATCTATCATATGTAGTGCTGATGTGAGAACAATGTGTGTGGAAGAAAAGCAGGGGAGGAGACAGGGATCAGAAGCTGCGAGGAAGGCCAGGATTCAGAGTGAGCAATGACTTATTCCAAATGGGAGCAGAAATAAATTATGCTATCCATTGCCTCTGGATATCCTGTATGAGGACTACATGAGCTGCAGGAGTTCACCCATTTTACCACATACTGTCTGTGCTCAACCATATACTGAAACAGGTTTGAGGTGTTTTTTAAGGAAAATACTAACATAAAGCAGTAGAGATCTGACTCTGGTTTTCACTAAAGACACACCCTTTAGTCTTAAAAGTATGATACTATATTTGAGAGGTGATGCACACACCTATGAGGACAGCAATTTATCAGAAAGAGAGGTATAGTGGCTAGAATTGCAGGTAACAATCAGAGATTCATGCTTGGCAAATTTAAGAACATAGATCTTTGGAAGAATAGTCACAAATATAGGGAAGGAGAGACAAGAATTGAGGAGGGGAAATACCAGTTTGATTAGGTATGAGCTTCCAAAGTGATACAGCAAAAACAACAAATGGCCAGTGCTGTTTTGGATTATACATGCAAAGGGATCATGCCATGCAGCAAAGTGGTTTCAGCTTGTCTCTATACTGCAATGCTGAGAATACATCTAGAATATCACGTTCTGTTATGAATTACCCTAGAGTTAAAGGAACTAAATAGGCATGAATTGGCTTGCATAACTCCACTGAGTTCAGTGAAGTTACCCTGTGACTCAGTATGTCCCACTGATACTCTATGAATATTTGAAAGGTATAAGCACTAAGGAGAGATGTATTTCGAATGGTGTCAGAGGATGCTGATATTAGTTATTGGATTAAAGAAAAGGCAAATTCAAGTTCAATATAAAACCGCTAACAATAAAGTGTATTAGACCTCCTGAAAGTGTCTCTCTTAAAATTCTTTAAAACTAGACTGGATGAGCACTAGTAAATGAACTGTAGGGTACAATCCTTCATAGGCAGGTGGTTGGGTTGTACAACCTAATGAGAGCTGCTCACGTTTTTCTATCCAAATATTTTTTCCATGAAATCTTTGGCCAAAATGTTTTTGGTTTACCATTCTTTTGGCGTTGCTAAACAAATTATGAGACGTTTTATTTTGGTAAAGATTTTTTTTTAAATAGTACAAAAACTTGGCATTTTTCACCCAACTCTAATTCATCTTCCCTATTTATACAATAGATTCTGTAATTATAGAAGTAACAGAACAAAAGGGGATCATTCCACAATCAATATGCAAGGAATGAGAGGCTAAAGATAATTTTCATAAGCACTGAATGGAGTTATCCAATATAAATCCCTTCTGCATGAAGGAGAGGAAACATCTTCAAAAAGTTATGATGTCAAAGAAAAAACAATTCCTAAGATCCCCCCCCAGGGGCCAAATCCATCCCTGGTACAATTCCATTTAACATAGGGTTGAAGTTTGGCCCCACATGTACAGTTTGTAGTCCAAGAAGATCCATACACTTGACAAAATGTACGGTGACCAGACAGCAAGTATGAAAAATTGGGATGGGTGTGTGTGGGGGGGGGTAATAGGACCTATATAAGAAAAAGCTCCAGATATTGGGACTATCCCTATAAAATTGGGACATCTGGTCACCGTAACAAAATGTGATGTTCTTTACTAACGCATTTCAAATGAATACTCTACAAGGCTTTCAGGGATAAAAGTATGCGGAAGAACAAGACTGTCTTTTCCTCCCAGTATCCACCACTCATTTGTGTGTCTATTTTTGTTTCAGTGTGAACCATTCTCCCTTTTATCATATCTAACAGTACATCAAGTGATATATCTATTTGTTTAAAAAATAAGTCAAACATAAGAATTCCAATCTTTTACACTATGCTAGCACATTGTGAGCAAAGAAGCAGAAGCAGGAAATGAGCCGGTACATCTCTATCAAATAAGCACTTAATTCACAAATAAAGTATTACTTTTGCCAGTTATTTTACTTATAATAGTTGCCTCCAGGAACAGTTCTTTCCAGCAGAACCTTGGTAGTGAGACACTCTAGAATGTGATATGGAACAAATTAAATGTCGTTTCAGATGATTAAACCTGGCTTTTTAATGTGCTGCATATACCAAAAAAAAGCTCTCATAATTCATCTAAAACACAATCTAACTGCCATTAATCTTGTATCGCAAGATAATAAACAGATCCACTATGAACGCTGCGTGAGTTAGAGGCTCAGAAGGAAACTGTAATAGGTGCGATGACATGCATACAAAATCATTTGTGAGGAAAATTTTTATAAGATAAGGCAGCAATGAAATGGCAAGATAAAAGAGAAAGAGAGAAGCAACATTAGTATGGGATGATTAATGATGCTACTATAAGAGCATGTCAACAGCATAAGATTATCACCTGAAAAATCAAATAAAAGTGGGGTGGTAGGAGAGGAGCTCTCAGTAGCATCATTTGATGGGCAGTAAGAATGTCCAATATAGAGTAAATTATTGAAGTATAAACATGTTAATTAGTTAATTACTATATATAAATCATTCTAAAGCTGTATCTTGGCAGATGCAGGTGCTTATCTTCCCAAGGAACAAGTTTTTCTGCTTTCAGGCTAGAGTTTGGATGGCTCAGGATATTAGGCAAGGAACATTTAACTTTTATATCACTCTTTTTAATCCAACCCAGCTCTGTAATGATGTACCTGTTCTTGACTGTCTGAATGTTGTCAGTCTGACACCTCATGAACATTAGCTTACTTGAAAAATAATACTAGAGTTGAATAGGGAAAACTAAAGGTGAAAGGAAAGGTTCAGGGAACACGTGGGTATTGCTAGGGTAACCATTCATCTCTACAGGGAGAAGGCAATCCAGGGTCTTGTGACGTGTTGATTTTTGTTAGAATTCCAAAGCAAAGACAATACATTTTCAAAATAACTCTGGTTCAACTACTACCTTCAAAGTCTGAAGTCAAATGTAATAATTGTATTATACAGTCTTATCACTGTTATCAATTTTTTTTTACTCTCAGTTTTACAGTGATTGTAAGGGGGTCCCAAACATTTTTTACTTCAAGTAAAGAGTTGCCAAACTGAAGTTGAAGAACATTGGGGTAGCATTTCATTCACACTGACAGAACAAACTGCCCTTCTTTATAGTCATATAGGCTACATCTACACTTGCATGCTTTCTTGGATACTTGTCTCTGTACTACTAGCATATGTATCCCATACCCACACCGAAGGTCCACATATGCTGTAATGGGAAGAGGTATATACTATGCACCAGCATATACCCACGTCCACACTGCACTTTTTCAGTACATGATAGTAGCACTACCATTTCAGGGGTAGTATCCCAGAATACTGTGCATTACAAGAGAGACTCTGGGAACCATCTTCCTGCATGCTTCTGGTTCTGTACTCCACCATCACACATTTGGCAATGGCAGTTTCCTGTTCTCTGTCCCTTCTGCCTAATTACGTTGAAGAAATAGAGCAAGTCCATAATGATGCGGTTGTGCTCCTGCTACTGCTGCAGGGCATATGTTCATGTGGTGCAGTACTCAATACTGGACAGAATGGATACAGAAAAAATTGAGATGGTTAAGACAGCTGATCAAGAGGGTGAATGAAAATCCACTGCGTGGATGAAAATCCACATGGAACAGATGTGTTGAATGCGATTACAATGGAATGCCCATGCATGGACTGTTGCTTCTGGTCCTGGATAACCAGCTTGGTGTGTGGGACCACATCATCTTGGTAACCTGAGATAACAATCAATGGTTGCAGGACTTCTGAATTAGGAAGTAGAAATTCATGGAGTTGTATGAGCAGCTTGCACCAACCATCCTGCACCAGACAACCCATTTTCAGAAACCCATTCCAGTACACAAGTGGGTGACTGATGCCCTATGAAAGTTGGCAACACCTGACAGCTACTTGTCACTTGCAAATCAGTTTGGTATTGGGAAGTCAACTGTCGGGGTCGGGGTTTTATTGGTTTGCCAGGCTATTAATGCTGAAATCTACCCAGAGGTGGCTGCCATAACTGAAGTCCCTGAAATTATAGTGGGATTTCAGAGAATGGAGTTTCCAAAACCCATCATGATACTCTTTCAAGGGTTTCACTATACTAGTGTGGTTTCAGGAATTACCCAAGGACACGGCATTTCTGTTAAATAAGCGACAAGCAGTTAAAAAACATAATGCCTTTTATTAACACAGAAATACTTATTGCAGTAAGCTAGAAGCACCCCAAATCACACTTGCATACAATCAGAGGCGATGATGAATTGGCAGCATCCCACTTCCGATGGCCATTCATCTGGGGAGAATATTTGTGACAGTGGCTCTTGCTAGCAGTTCTCAAGCAGCATCTTCTCTCTCTCTCTCTCTCTCTGTAGTTTCCTTGCTCTTGTTTATCTTTATAGTTAAGACTTTGGACATACAACAACATTGTGGTTAAGCAGTTGCTGCTACACTTGATGTCATGACAAGCTTCCTTACCACCGTCAGCATTTTTCACAAAAACTGTTGCCCCAACTCAATGTCTATGTGATTTGCAGCTTTCAGTTAATGATGGTAAGGGTTTCAAAATAGAGTTACTCTTGTTTTCTGCTATCAGTAGCAAGGACCATCAATGGAACACACATCCCAATACTTTGCCCACAAAAACGATAAGTGAATATGTGAACTGTATAGGTTACTATTCCCTTTTTCTTCAAGGGTAACTGGACCATTGGGTTAGGTTCATGAACACCAACATTGGACACATAGATAAGGTTCATGATACTAGTATGCTCAGAAGGTAAGGATTGTATCGTGGGCGATTGGGGAGAAGTGACTTCATTTTGCAGAAACCAAGTGGAGTCCATCAGATGCATGGAATGGAAAATACAGGAGGAGGTATAAACACTTGGTAAGGCAGCTTCCATCCTTTCATGTATTTATACCTGCTCCTGTATTTTCTACTCCATGCGTATGATGAAGTGTGTTCTAACGCACGACAGCTTATGCCCAAATAAATTTGTTAGTCTCTAAGGTGCCACAAAGACTCTTCATTGTTTTTGCTGATATAGATTAACATGGCTACCACTCTGAAACCAGAAACAAAGTGTTTCTGTACAGTGTTTTTCTTCCCACAGTTATTTGGGGGATCCCATGTACCGCTCCTAACTTGGATCATGAAGCTTCACCCTGACGCTGCCGATCCAAGAAAAAGCAAATTCAACTGTAGGCTGTGTAGCTACAGGATAGTGATGGAATGTGTCTTTGGGCATCTCAAAGCTCATTGGTGATGCCTGAGAACTCATCTAGGTGTCAGCGTAGTCAATACGGTTTGTATTATCATGGCATGCTGTGCCTTGCATAACATATATGAGCACTGCCAGAGCAAGTGAGCAAAGGACAGACTTGCTTTATAAAGCTTGTATAGGCAGCTGGATCCCACTTATGTGCATGCTGCTTCAGGTTCCCAGTGAGCAAGGAAAGTTTGCAATGATATTTGCTTGCATGCTGTGAATCAGAGTGGAGCCAGAAGTATTGTGATGCTATGGTGCTGCTGTAAAAGGTCAATAGAACATGATTATATACAACTGAGGCATAGCTCAGTGGGTTTCGATCCCTGGCAGCTGATGTTATTGTACTAACTGAAAGCAGACAATTGGTGTGAGCTCTCAATTTTAACACCTTTGGCTGTGGTTTTGTGTTGCAGAGAATGTATACACACTTTAATGAAATCATTGAGCAATGTCTTTGTTATATGTTAACTGTTCGGTTTCAGGGTGCTTTATGAGGAGCACTTAAGCATTACTAAAGTAATTTTAAAACAGTTCTGTAAGGTTTTGAGAGGGCTTCAAACATGCCTTCTTCATAAAGTTTTCTGACATCGCTGCTCACAGCACCTACAGGTGCTATTCATGAGTACTCCTGCCATCACAAGTGGTAACTCGTGGGGGTGTATGGGTTGTAAAAGCATCATTCAGTTTCTAAGGCCATGTCTACATCTAAAATTTTGCAGCGCTGGTTGTTACAGCTGTATTAGTACAGCTGTATAGGGCCAGCGCTGCAGAGTGGCCACACTTACAGCAACCAGCGCTGCAAGTGGTGTTAGATGTGGCCACACTGCAGCGCTGTTGGGCGGCTTCAAGGGGGGTTCCGGGACGAGAGAGCAAACCGGGAAAGGAAACCAGCTTCCCCGCGGTTTGCTCTCTCGGTCCCGGAGCCAGCCAGCAAACCGCAGGGAAGGAGAACTGCTTGCTCGGGGTTCCGGGACCTAGAGAGCAAACCGGGAACGCCGCGGTTTGCTCTCTCGGTCCCGGAGCCAGCCAGCAAACCGCAGGGAAGGAGACCTGCTTGCTCGGGGTTCCGGGACCGAGAGAGCAAACCGGGAACGCCGCGGTTTGCTCTCTCGGTCCCGGAGCCAGCCAGCAAACCGCAGGGAAGGAGACCTGCTTGCTCGGGGTTCCGGGACCTAGAGAGCAAACCGGGAACGCCGCGGTTTGCTCTCTCGGTCCCGGAGCCAGACAGCAAACCGCAGGGAAGGAGACCTGCTTGCTCGGGGTTCCGGGACCGAGAGAGCAAACCGGGAACGCCGCGGTTTGCTCTCTCGGTCCCGGAGCCAGCCAGCAAACCGCAGGGAAGGAGACCTGCTTGCTCGGGGTTCCGGGACCGAGAGAGCAAACCGCGGCGAAGCTGGTTTCCTTTCCCGGTTTGCTCTCTCGGTCCCGGAACCCCGAGCAAGCAGGTCTCCTTCCCTGCGGTTTGCTGGCTGGCTCCGGGACCGAGAGAGCAAACCGCGGCGAAACTGGTCTCCTTTCCCGGTTTGCTCTCTCGGGCCCGGAACCCCGAGCAAGCAGGTCTCCTTCCCTGCGGTTTGCTGGGTGGCTCCGGGACCGAGAGAGCAAACCGGGAAAGGAAACCAGCTTGATTACCAGAGGCTTCCTCCTTCCACGGAGGTCAAGAAAAGCGCTGGTAACTGTCTACATTGGATTACCAGCGCTGGATTACCAGCGCTGGATCCTCTACACCCGAGACAAAACGGGAGTACGGCCAGCGCTGCAAACAGGGAGTTGCAGCGCTGGTGGTGCCCTGCAGATGTGTACACCTTCAAAGTTGCAGCGCTGTAACTCCCTCACCAGCGCTGCAACTTTCTGATGTAGACAAGCCCTAATATTATCACTGTTAATTTACTTTTGTTTTCTTTGTCTGTATTGACAATTAAGTCATTAACAAAGCCGTAAAGACATTTCTGTTAACTTCTCTTCTGCAGGGCCGCCCAAGGGATTCAGGGGGCCTGGGGCAAATAAAAAATTGCAATACTATACAATACTATATTTTCATGGGGGCCCCTGTGGGACCCGGGGAAAATTGCCCCACTTGCTCCCCCACCACCGGCAGCCTGGGAAAAATAAACCATCTGCATCTCAGCACAAACTCAGTTTTGAGAAAACTTCTTTACAAGGTATCACTGGTTCTCAGCATCAGCTAGTGCAAAAAGGCACTAAAGCTCATTAAAAGGGTTGGATAAATATTTTCCGTCAAAACTTTTTTTGATCGAAAACTAGGGGTTTTTAAAAAGCAGAAAAAAATCATGGACAATGTCTGCTTTCCTTCAGCATTTGTTGTGGGTTTTTTTAATTGAAAAGCTGAAATTAGTCTGCCAAAACTTGAATATGGTTTGGGGTTTCAGAAGTGTGTGGCCAAATATTTGCTGCTTGCTGTGTTTGATTGTTTAAAGAAACAATAAAAAAATTCTGCTTAAAAAAATCCAAAACTTTTGAACCACTTCAGTTTGTGACCAAATGCCTGAACCCATCCAGTCAGAGATTTTTCCAGGTTTCTGATACTCTGCTGGCTTCCTTGACTCATATCTGTCTCCAAAACTTTGGGTTCATTTAGGTTAGAACATAAGAACAGCCATACTGGGTCAAACCAAAGGTCCATCCAGCCCAGTATCCTGTCTACCGACAATGGCCAATGTCAAGTGCCCCAGAGGGAGTGAACCTAACCTCTTGTTTGTCATCCATCTCCACCCTCTGACAAACAGAGTCTAGGGACACCATTCCTTATCCATCCTGGCTAACAGCCATTAATGGACTTAACCTCCATGCATTTATCTGTTTCCTAGAGACTTGCTCCATGGGGTCCCTCAAAAACTGGAGACAGTTACTGTGGGTTTGTCTTTAGTACAGCTTCTGTACATACTCCACAGACTGAGCATTTGAGTTTGTTCCAGAATCTGGGATGAGCCTATGCTGTGAAAACTGACATGTTCAAAATAGCATATGCATGTGAATGGACACAGGGTGCTAAAATTAAATTAACCCGGGGTTCTCAAACTGGGGGGTTGGGACCCCCAGGGGGTCACGAGGTTATTACTGGGGGTCACGAGCTGTCAGCCTCCACCTCAAACCCTGCTTTGCCTCCAGCATTTATAATAGTGTTAAATATATAAAAAAGTGTTTTTAATTTATAAGGGGGGGGTCGCACTGAGAGGTTTGCTATGTGAAAGGGGTCACCAGTACAAAAGTTTGAGAACCACTGAATTAACACCTCTGAAGCCTCAGGAAATGCAGGGGAGGGGGGGTCTCCCTTGGTAGGGTTGGGAAGGAGGTAGGTAGTGTAGGATATTGCTCTTCTCATGTGATCCCTCGCCCAGTGGCTAATTTTAAATGAAGCTACTCTCCCCTGATATGAATCTCCCTATGGCACTGAAATTAAATGTAGACTGCAATTTGGCATTTGAGAAGTGAAAGGGATGGTAGCCCTAATGGAAAAACTAACAGCTTGCAAGCCTCAAACTTCTGAATGAGCTTTAGGGTAGGGAAGGCTGTGCTTCCCAAACAGCCTGGCCCTGCCCCCTGTCGGATCCCCACCCACTTCCTGCCCCCCTGACTGCCCGCCCCCCCTCAGAATTCCCGACCCATCCTGCTCCTTGTCCCCTTATCATCCCCCAGAGACACCCCCCCAACCACCACCCCGGACCCCACCCCTGCTCCCTGACTGCCCCGACCCCAATCTACTCCCCCACTGAGTCCTGACAGACCCTTGGAATGTCAATGATCCAACTCCCCCTCCCTGTCCCCTGACTGTCCCTGGGACTCCCTGCTCCTTATACAAACCCCCCAGCCCTGGCCCCTTACCCCCGACTCCCCCCTCACCCGGATCCTCAGCACGCCGCATCCAGGAGCTTCCCTAAACAGCAGTGCAATGTGGCTCCAGCAAGGTCTGAGCTCCTCCCCACTCAGAGTAGCATGGTAAGGGGGCAGGGCTGCGAGCTCCAGTGAGGCCTGAGCTCCCTTCTCTCAGCCTGGGGCTTGCAGTTCTGCCCCCTTACCATACAGCTCTGAGCGAGGAGGAGCCACACTGCAGCGCTAACCAGGGATGCTCCTGGATGCGCTGAGGCTCTGGGAGAGGGGCAGAGGCGGGAGTGGGCTGGGGCCAGGGAGGGAGCCTCAGCCATTCTTGTGGGGGTCCCTGCGGAGCCCGGGGTCTGGGGAAAATTGCCCCACTTTCCCCCCCTTCTGGATGGCCCTGCTCTTCTGGTATTCATTTTGGTGCTTTGGACAGTATCAGTGATTTCACAGCTTAGTTTATTGTAATGAATCATGTTTTATTTTTCTTTAACATTAGGAAACTCATTGTGGGATGAAAAGGAGCATAAGAGGGACAGAAATCATTGTACTTCTTTGGCACCACACATTTAAAGTAATCACAGTCATATGCTGTAAACCCTGGTGACTCATTCCTAACATGGAAAATATCATGTTGATCATACTCAGAGTGGAAGGTGCACACACAAGTGCAGTGAACAGTAACTGTTATTTACAAATGTACATCAAACAGAGAGCTAAGATGGTTTTTAACTGACACAAATGAACCCCAAAATGGTTACTTTCCTTGCTGTTGTCTCTGGGAGGGGCTAATATCTGGATGATTTCCCAACTTACAGCATGTTTTAGTGACAACCATACAACACAATTCTCATAACTTCATATGCATTACTGATATACATATACGGATAGAAAAAATGACTTTCAGCAGATCATAACCTGTCCCCTGATACCTCACATGGCCTGCTTTATATGCAATATCACGATTATATACAGATGCGGAATATGGAGGCTACAGGATGGTCCTCCAAGGTATAGAACGCCACACATCCATCCAGCCCCAACTGTCCCTGCCCTACATTGCCAGAAAGGCCAGCCCCTATATCCAGTGAACAGTATAAAAATGACAGGGAAATAGAGTCACATCACAAGTGTATTTTTTCCCCTGAACTTTTGGAGTAACACAGGAAGTCAGTAGCTTCTCCACTGCCACGGCACACAACATTGTGTTTGTGGAAGTGCCAGAGTGGGTGCTTCACCATCCCCACCTCTCCCAGATCTTGCAGAGTGGCTCAGCACAGAAAGAGGACAGACATTGGAGATTGGGAACAGTAGTACACATTTGCAATGGACTGCCCTGACTTTTCTCAGACAACCAAATGGTTCCATTTCCCTTTCCAGACTAGGCAGGTCTGCACCCCAGTCACCAACCACCCCCTTTATGCATGGCTCCCATTTGCAAGGTGAAGGAAGGATGGAGAGGCCGTTTTGGGCCTTGGAGCAACCATAAATGTCATAAAACTATTCTTTCCACACCAGGGCTCTTTCAGAACCTGCTCCTCCCAATCTCCCTACCTTAACCCCTATTCTGCATGATGCAGGGATTATTGCTGTTCGGAGTACTGGCCGAAAAATGCATAGACACAGGGGCTTAGTGAATGCTCATTAATAATCCATTATATCTTCTGATAAATGCTTTACAGTGGTTCATGGAATTTCAATAAAATCACTAATTTACATCCATGCTTTGTTTAGGAACAAGTCAGGGTAGAGCAGGGGCAGGTTTAGGAAGATATGTGTTACTGGAGCAAGAGGAGAGATTTCCAGGGAATGTGTGATGGGGTGTATTGTAACCTACCAGCTTCAGATTCTGGTTCCTACTATGGTTCTGGGTCCTTCACAGAGGGGTGCAGGAGAGGCTTCCTCAACCTGGGTCTGTCTGGTAGAGGTGCAGCATAATGTTGTCCTCTTCCTCTGGGTCTCCTGGGGCTTCCTCCAGGACTACATCTTCACCCTGCCCATTATTGGCATTCTATTAAACTATGATGTCAGCGGGGTCATGATGTGGGTTGTGAGTCATGTCAGACTCATTACTCATAGGCATTGACATTCCCCTTCCAGAGTGATTGTTAGAGACTTTTACCTTTCAGTAAAAGAGCTTGACATTATTCATGTGCTCCAGGTACTGGGGCAGAGTCTGGTGAATGCTCAGCTTCTTCAGCCTGCATGAAATCTCCTGGTACAGGTGTATGTTCCTGACAACATGGCAAAGTCATGGGCGACAGTGTGCTTTGACCACACATTGATCAGCACCTGGGTGTATTACTTAGGCCAGGCAGCAGCTCTTGGAACATGATCCATGATTGATGGTGTTAATCAATACAGCTCACAGAAGAATGGATCATAAGTTTCTAGGGCAGGTTTTTACAACCATACACAAGGCTGGCGCGGGGGGGGGAACCTTAAGGGTCAGGCAGCAAAGAAATCAGTGCATTGTGGGAATGAGGCTGGAGGACTATCAATACCCATGACCAGGTACATGCCCCTTGCCCCTTCCCATACTGCACTGTAGAATGGGTACGGGGCATGCAACAGCAGAGGCAAGTATATACCCACATCTCGCACGTGTGCTACCTTTCCTGCACTACACTGTGCTTCAGGAATGTATTTCACGTCTTCTAATGTGGGAAATAGAGGGGTTATGGTACAACAACGCACATGTAACCATATATAGCCACAAGTAGCGATATAGCCATGCAGTGCACATCATAATTTGCAGACTACAGATCCGGCAAGGTGGTAATTGCCTCTGATGAGTTTAAATGGGAGTTCACAGTGCTTCACACCTTGAACAAGGTGTTAGCACAGGTAGAGTTAAAATGAAAAGGATTTTACTGTATGATTTTTTAAGAAAAATAGTTATAAAGAGAAAAGGTGCATGACTGACAGGAATAAATTCCTCTGTTCCAAATATACCAGAAGAATTTGAACAACTGAGTAAATATTATTAACCTTTCAGTGTTGTCAATTTCAGTAAAATATGCTGCATATGGATAAGTGCCTATCTGACAAGTAAAGTAGCTGGAGAGCTTGAGGCAGATTTAATTCATACATTAAGATTTTTTTTTCCCTAACACACACAGCTTTTGAACATTGAGTGCAAAATAAGAGACATTTACCTCTGGGGGCTTGTTTCAAATGTTTTGTTCTCATTTAGACACATGTAGTCACTTCACTTAGATCCTGATTCAGTACGTTTCTGAGCATTTATCGTGTCTAATCCAAAACCCATAGTATACACTCATTGACTTCAGTGGGCTCTGGATCAGACCCTTTCAGATGTGTGGTACACCCACAACTACTAATGGGAACTGGACACAAGCTAGCTTATGTGTCATTCCAAATGGTTGAACAGCAAGAGCCTGATCCACTAGCCTTTATTAACTTGTGTAAGGGTTACAGAATGGCAACCTAAATGACAAAGTTGAGATTGGTGTGTTTTACATTTATTAATGAATACAAATCTCCATATGGTATACTAAGTGATGATGTTGGGCCAGTTAAAACTATGCAATGTTCTGGTCTATATATTTACAATCAATCATCTAAATATAGAAACTTGCATCCTGCTATTTTTTGCGCATTTAATTATGAATGCATTAAAAAGAGATCTTTAAAGGCACACTATCATGGTTTATAGAGTGAGAAATTAACATAATTGTAAAGTTTATCACTACTCTTGCAAATAACATCCTCTCTTCTGGAATAGGTTAGGGGTTTGTTAGAGAAGTGGATGGGTAGGATTCTATGGGCTGCTTTGTGCAGGATGTCAGACTAGATGATCATATTGGTCCCTTCTGACCCTAAAGTCTATGAGTCTATGAGTCTAATACTTTGTGCCCCTTGGTACTAGTTATTCTATCACAACTACTTAATTTTTAAACAGTGTTTACTGTTAATTTAACAATGAATGAACTTGTATGCACAGCTTGGAAGAGAGGAACTGATAGGCACCTTGAATGACTATGAATGTATTTATTTTCCAGCTTATAATATGCCATATAAATACCATATTAATGTGCCTCTGACTACCATTGGCTGCATTTAAACACGCACACTCACACACACATATTAAAATATAACAAACATCACATCTCAGCTAATGAGATCTACCGAAATGGACCTGCGTTGAAAAGACGGTCAGTAAACTTGGGCTCTGCCATGCCAGTAAGTCCTCAACTTGTATAATTGCCATAGTTCACAAGAGGTCAACTGAGCTATAACAAATTACATCAGATGATGATCTCGCCCAAGGACGCTGAAAATAAACAGGTTATATCAATATTGAATATTTGACTACTTGTCCTCTTTGACAAAGGGGATGTGAGTTACTTGAATACTGAATTAGAACCTTTAAAATTAGTCTGTATATGGCTGCATAAAAGATCAAGATTTAGTTACTTCACTTGAATTTACCTGTCACTGTATTATGCACCAGGGAATGTGGTCGTTAAGCAGATTGGATTATTTCAACCATAAGTGTGCTTATAACTTCAAAGAGATAGTGGAACTTTCCCCGCTAACATTTTATGAGTGTGGAAACCTTCTAGCAGGAGGCTAATGGTAGCAATAAGGACAAGGTTTAATATCCTTCTTGAATAACAAAACTGACTATAGTGCCCACCCAGAATACTGGGAAAAGTATGTCTGAAACAGGAGCAAAATTGGTCTACCTTGGTGTCACACTGGACTGCTCTTTGACTTACTGCAACCATTTAAAAAAGACTGCTGTCAAAATCAGGACTAGGAATAATCTAATCAGCAAATTACCAGTTTGACATCGGCCTCTGACACACAGATACATCAGCTGTGGTGTTATGTTATTCACCAGGAGAATACTGTGGCCTTGTGTGGTGTTGTTTCCCACACATTAAATTGGTCAATGTCCAGTTGAACTCGACTATGTGCAACATCATAAGCATTCTGCACTCCATTCCTACTTCATGGCTACCAGTTCTGACCAACATATTTCCTTGACACATTTGTTGCAGAGACTCTACAGCCAGACTGGTGGAAAAGCTACATGCCAATCCAGATCTCCCACTGTACACGGATATCTTCAGTCACCCAGAGCACAAATTAAGTCGAGTCATCCGTTGTGGTCTCACCTGCCAGATCGAAATCTTTCAGCAGTAACCCTATCATAGAATCACAGGACTGGAAGGGACCTTGAGAGGTCTTCTATTCCAGTTCTGTGAACTCAAGGCAGGACTAAGTCTATCTAGACCATACCTGACAGGTGTTAGTCTAACCTGCTCTGAAAAATCTCCAATGACGGAGCTTCCACAATCTCTCTAGGGAATTTATTCCAGTGCTTAACTACTCTGATAGTTAGGAAATTTTTCCTAATGTCCAACCTAACTAAACTGCCCTTGCTGCAATTTAAGCCCATTGCTTCTTGTCCCAGCCTCAGAGGTTAACAAGAACATTTTTTCTCTCTCTTCCTTAGTAACAACCTCTTGTGTGCTTTCAAAACTGTTAACATGTCCACCCTCAGTCTTCTCTTCTACAGACAAAACAAAACCAATTTTTTCAAACTTTTGATCTAGACCTTTAATCATTTTTTGTTACTCTTCTATGGACTTTCTCCAATTTGTTCACATTTTTTCTAAAATGTAGCATCCAGAACAGGACACAGTGCTCCAGTGGAGGCCTAATCAGCACAGAATAGAGCAGAAGAATTCTTTCTTGTGTCTTGCTTACAACACTCCTACTAATACATCCCAGATGATTTTTTTTGCAACATTGCGGAGAAACTAAATGGATTCTTTGCTTCATTGCGGAGAAACAAAATGGATTCTTTACTTCATTCTTCACGGCTGAGGATGTTAAGGAGATTCCCAAACCTGAATTGGCTTTTGTAGGTGACAAATCTGAGGAACTGTCACAGATTGAAGTGTCACTAGAGGAGGTTTTGGAATTAATTGATAAACTCAACATTAACAAGTCACCGGGACCAGATGGCATTCACCCAAGAGTTCTGAAAGAACTCAAATGTGAAGTTGCGGAACTATTAACTAAGGTTTGTAACCTGTCCTTTAAATCGGCTTCGGTACCCAATGACTGGAAGTTAGCTAATGTAACCCCAATATTTTAAAAGGGCTGTAGAGGTGATCCCAGCAATTACAGACTGGTAAGTCTAACATCGGTACTGGGCAAATTAGTCGAAACAATAGTAAAGAATAAAATTGTCAGACACATAGAAAAACATAAACTGTTGAGCAATAGTCAACATGGTTTCTGTAAAGGGAAATCGTGTCTTACTAATCTATTAGAGTTCTTTGAAGGGGTCAACAAACATGAGGACAAGGGGGATCCAGTAGACATAGTGTACTTAGATTTCCAGAAAGCCTTTGACAAGGTCCCTCACCAAAGGCTCTTACGTAAATTAAGCTGTCATGGGATAAAAGGGAAGGTCCTTTCATGGATTGAGAACTGGCTAAAAGACAGGGAACAAAGGATAGGAATTAATGGTAAATTCTCATAATGGAGAGGGGTCAGTCCTAGGACCAATCCTATTCAATTTATTCATAAATAATCAGGAGAAAGGGGTAAACAGTGAGGTGGCAAAGCTTGCAGATGATACTAAACTGCTCAAGATATTTAAGACCAAAGCAGATTGTGAAAAACTTCAAAAAGATCTCACAAAACTAAGTGATTTGGCAACAAAATGGCAAATGAAATGTAATGTGGATAAATGTAAAGTAATGCACATTGGAAAAAAAACCCCAAACTATACATACAATATGATGGGGGCTAATTTAGCTACAACGAGTCAGGAAAAAGATCTTGGAGTCATCATGGATAGTTCCCTGAAGATGGCCATGCAGTGTGCAGAGGTGATCAAAAAAGCAAACAACATGTTAGGAATCATTAAAAAGGGGATAGAAAATAAGACTGAGAATATATTATTGCCCTTATATAAATCCATGGTACGCTCACATCTTGAATACTGTATACAGATGTGGTCTCCTCACCTCATAAAAGATATTTCAACAATAGAAAAGGTTCAGAAAAGGGCAATTAAAATGATTAGGGGTTTGGAGAGGGTCCCATATGAGGAAATATTAAAGAGACTAGGCCGCTTCAGCTTGGAAAAGAGGAGACTAAGGGGGGATATGATAGAGGTATATAAAATCATGAGTGATTTGGAGAAAGTGGATAAGGAAAAGTTATTTCCTTATTCCCATAATACAAGAACTAGGGGTCACCAAATGAAATTAATAGGTAGCGGATTTAAAACAAATAAAAGGAAGTTCTTCTTCACACAGCGCACAGTCAACTTGTGGAACTCCTTACCTGAGGAGGTTGTGAAGGCTGGGACTATAACAATGTTTAAAAGGGAACTGGATAAATTCATGGTGGCTAAGTCCATAAATGGCTATTAGCCAGGAAGGGTAAAAAATGGTATCCCTAGCCTCTGTTCATCAGAAGATGAAGACGGATGGCAGGAGAGAAATCACTTGATCATTGCCTGTTAGCTTCACTCCCTCTGGGGCACCTGGCATTGGCCACTGTCGGTAGACAGATACTGGGCTAGATGGACCTTTGGTCTGACCCGGCAAAGACATTCTTATGTTCTTAATGTTACACTGTTGACTTATATTTAGATTGTATGATCCACTATGATCCCTTTCTAAAGTACATCTAACTTGTTTATGGTGTGTGATGAGTGGTCGACTAAAGATGCTTGGAATGGTATCCTTGTTGCTGATCCAACCATTAAACCCCTGGGATTTGACCTGCCACATCACCTTTGGATTTTGCCAAAACCTTTGGTTTCTAACTGGCCAAGGAATATGCACATGGGGTCTGCACAATGACCCACTTTGTCAATGTGGTCTCTGTCAGTCAATGTCTCATGTTGTTGATGAGTGTCAATTAACCAGAGTTCATGGTGGCCTGCAGGCCATTTATTTCACTGATGAAGTTGCTGTTGGGTGGCTCAGTGAGCAATGCAAATGCTAGATGAACCATTTCCTGTCCCATTGGTTTCTGCTTTGTCCTCCTCCAGAGCTCTGCATTTGTCATTTTTTTAAGCTGTCTATGATAGAACAGATCCCCACCCCACTGGCGGAAAAAATCAGCATTCCCACAGGCACACCTGCAATACACACTCCACCTGGAGAAATGGAGTTTAAAAGGGTGAGACTAACCACAGAATAGAAGAGGGGAAGTTTTCCCAGGAGCAGAGAGACTGCCAGAGACTGCTACTGAGCTCCAGTAGCAAAGGAGTTAAGGAGTTTAAATCAGTATCTTTCAAACACCCCATTTCAGACAGATTGACACTAAAAGCTTGATCTGATCAAAAGCCCTGAAGGGCTGCTTCCACTCAGTGACCTATGGTAGGTCCTGGGATTTGCTGGCAGGGGCTAGAGAAAAGGGGAGAACAAACTGGATTCTGAAGAGATCCTGGAAGTGACCTGAACTTCAATGGGGAACAGTAAGATTTCCCAAGTAGGGGGCTCCCATAGTAGACCTGGGGGCAAGAGACTCAAAGACACTAAAGTCAAGCTCAAGTTGGCTGACTGCACCATCTGATATTGAGGATTTGTCTAAGGCAACTGTTTATGAAAACCTTCCATTTAGATGGTAAGGTCTCAATAAGTCACCAACTTTCAGTGCCATCTCATAAGACTGACTTTACAATGGTGTTAAATATTTGAAGTTTGGAGGGCAAGATTTCTGTTTCTCCAGATCAGCTTTAGCGTTACTAAGGCACGTCTGGCTTTTATTATTCTGGCTTTAATATCTTAATCTGTTCCATCTATTGTCTTTACAAGCTTGCCAGATATCTGAAATATCAGACCTCTTCTATGTCAGACCCAGAAAGTATTATTGGTGTGTCACACACTGAGGTGTGGGTAGTGTGACCTAGCGGTAGGAAGCATAGTCTGTCCACATCGTCAGAGCAGAATCAAAGGGCAGAGCCAGAGGGATGATCAGGATACAAGCCAATGGGTGGAGCCAGGAGCTGGGAGTTCAGATGAAGGTAGGGACTAGGTCAGGAGAAGGGCCTGGCATGGGTTAGAGCAAGGAAAATTAACATAAAAAGGGCATGTGCTGAAGTGAATTTGTTTTAAAAAGTGAACAAATTTGTGGCTAAAGCTAATAACTTATAATTATAGTTACCATAAAAAACCATGAAATGCTACGAGCCTAACAAGCGGCTGAACTGCTGTTATATTATTAATACTTGTCATTCATTTCCCCAGGTTTCCCTCCTGCCCTGTATTCACTAGACTCTGAAACTTTGGGCCAAAGTCTGCCACCCTTATTCATGCTGAATAGTACCTGGTCCTTGAACAGTTCCAGCATTTCCATAAATGCCCAAAGACTGAGTAACACTGGCAGAATCTGGCCCTTTCTTCATTGGGGCTGGAATTAAGGTGTAAGAGATGCTGCTGCATCCCCTGGCTTAAAATGGTTTCCATTATATACAGGGTTTTCAGGTTGGTTCAATGGCTCTCAGAACCCCCGGTATAAAAATTGTTCCAGGTAGCACCCCTGCCTTTCTTTCTTCCTTGAAAAATGGCATAGCCTGTGGATAAAGTGTTACCAGTATAGGGAAGACTATTAGCACTTCCTAGATGTATAATTTTGGGGTAGAAGTGTCATCTAAAATTGTGGGTGTTTCTCCGGTAAACATTGAACAAAATGTACTTGTGGAGAGTGTGATTTAGAAGCAGCATTTGTGTTGGTTGCTCTTGCTTTGGCAGTGTGCAGTAATGCATTGAGATTATCAGTGTTCTCAAAAGTGGTGATCATGAAGCTAACAATACAGGGTTTTATGCTCTTGTTGTTACCTCTTTGCTTCCAGTAAACCTCAATTTGATTTTTTTTCCCTTAGCTTCACTATCCATTAGTGCTGATTACCCTCTTAAAAGTCAATAAAAATTTTACATCTCCCTTTTACATACATGTATATATGAGTGAATTTAATGCTTTATGCCTTTATATAGAAAACAGAAAGGTGGGACTAATTGTGCTAGTGGAAGCATGAAAGCAATCAATTAGTTAATCCTTTTTGAAAAAGGAGACCATTTTCTTTTGATTTTGGAAATGCTAATAATTTCTTATTGAAATATTTTCAAGCTGATGTGTAGGAGTTGATGTGTTTGGATTCCACTGATTATCTCTCCCCCACCACCCAGGTTCTGTTTGTCAGTAACTTCTTATTTTAAAAAACTCAGTTTCAAATAATGTATTCTTACTCATTTGGCTATCGCTTAAAAATGCACACACAGATATTATGATATAAAAAACCCACCGAACCCCCTATATGCTCTATCAAGGCATTGCAAAGATAGAAAAATTCATGCAAGATGACATCTATACATAATCTGGTTATTTTTAAAAAGCATTGTCATTTATATCTAAATTATTGACTAACAGTTTTACTGAGGTTAACTAAAACTCCAGCAAGTGTGATTTTTTTGCGAGGTCAATCACTATGTCAGTACCTTTATCATATTGGGCCTGAGGCCAAAACCTAATATCCAAAAGATTTAGGTTATGATGATGCAAAACACTGACACATTAGTCACAATATGCACTTTTAGTTTGGCAGGAAAGAATATCGCTATTCCCACCCCATTCTTATAAATACTAGGAACTTGTCTTACATGGATGAGCAAGGAAGTAAGGGACAGCAAGCCTCTCCATCCTTACCAACACTGTGCTTGATCTATCTGAATCTTGAATGCAGGTCCGATTATAGGAATCTCCTCTTAGGGTAACGGCTGCAACCCTCATAGAGCCAGTGATCAGGGAAAAGTGGGTGGAGCATTGCATATACTTCCTACCAACCCTCCACCAGCCAGTGCTGCTGGCTAAGTGAGGCAAGGAAGTAAGGTCTTGTCTACAAGGTCACAAAGGAAACCTGTGGTGGAGCAGGGAGCTCAAAGCAGTTTGCTTTACTCTCAAACTGATGCCTTACCCACTGGACCATCCTGTTTCTCAAATGATTCTATGCACGTGTAGTCCCATTGCATTTCATGGGGACTCGTTATATACACAGTAACTCATTTGCATAAGGTATATGCACAAGCTCATCCACCTCACTAAAGTAATGCAGGGGAAAGGCTGTCAATTATGCACGCTTTAGTATTCTGGTGCACCACTGACAGCCAACACATATTAATGTGTCTACTATGCAGGAAGGAATAGGAGCTGACCTCATTTGCTTTTATACTGGTGGGAAGGGATGATACAGTGTCCAAGAATAAGTGCTGTAGGATCATTTCCAGCTCCCACAACATGGAATGCAGAGCACTTCACCTCGAGCAAGTTCCCAATAGCTAAATTCCCTTGCCCATTTTTCCTTCCTCCCCATTTTCCCGGATCAGCTACCAATCACTAGCTTGTCATTTTAAATAGTTAACTCACATTTTCATTTTCACTGACCCAGCGAGGCATCCAAACAGGTGCAGATGGACTGTGGTCATATTCCACCTCCATTCCCAATCCAAAAGCCAATCTGGACTGGGAGGCAGATTGGGATTGAGAGCCAGTCTGGATTGGGAGCAACACTAAAATGACACCAGAGAAGGGAGTTATATTGTACCTGCCAAAGATCTGGTCTTGAAGATTATTATAATGAGTAGTCATGGGCTAGCTGCATTCAGGGTTCCATGACACAGCATTCAATGTTGGTATACTTATTTGTAAGGCTATGAGTCTGTCACAGAGGTCACAGAAGTCATGGATTCCGTGACTGTCATAAACAGATAAGAAAAGTTAATAGCACAGTAGTACTTTATATCTCTTTGACTGTTAGGGGTTAACAAGTTCAGTAAGCCTGGCTGTCACCTGACCAGAGAACCAATCAGGGGACAGGATACTTTCAAATCTTGAGGGAGGGAAGTTTGTGTGCTGTGCTGTTAGTTTTGGTTGTTGTTCACTCTGGGGGCTCAGAGGGATCAGACGTGCAACCAGGTTTCTCTCCAATCTCTCCAATACAGGCTCTTATAAGTTCAGACTAGTGAGTACTAGGTAGATAAAGCGAATTAGGCTTATGGTTGTTTTCTTTATTTGCAAATGTGTATTTGGTTGGAAGAAGTTCAAATGTGTATTTGGCTGAAAGAAGTTCAAATTGGTATTTTGCTGAAAAGATTTTAATTTGTACTTGTATACTTAGGCTGGGAGAGTGTTCCCAGTGTCTATAGCTGAAAGACCCTGTACCTATTCCATTTTAAATTTACAAAGATAATTTTTACTGTTTTTTCTTTCTTTAATTAAAAGCTTTTCTTGTTTAAGAACCTAATTTTTTTTTATTCTGGTGAGATCCCAGGGGACGGGGTCTGGATTCACCAGGGAATTGGTGGGGAGAAAGGAGGGAAGAGGGAGAGAGAGGCTGATTTCTCTCTGTGCTAGGATTACTTTCAGGAAGAGTCTGGGAGGAGGAAAGAGAAGGAGGGAGGAAAGTGAATTGTCCTCTCTGTTTTGTGATTCAAGGAGTTTGAATCACACAGTGATCTTCCAGGGTAACCCAGGGAGGGGAAGCCTGGGAGAGGCAACGGTGAGGGAAAGGGTTTACTTTCCTTGTGTTAAGATCCAGAGGGTCTGGGTCTTGGGGGTCCCCGGGCAAGGTTTTGTGGGGACCAGAGTGTACCAGGCACTGGAATTCCTGGTTGGTGGCAGCGCTACAGGTTCTAAGCTGGTAATTGAGCTTAGAGGAATTCATGCTGGTACCCCATCTTTTGGACGCTAAGGTTCAGAGTGGGGAATTGTACCATGACAGTGACTTTCTGGGATTTCCATGACTTCTGCAGCTGATGGTGCATCTGACCCCAGGCAAGCTGCACTGTCCCCTTATGGGGCAGTCTTGGGCCACTGATCCCCCACCCCTCAGCACCAGTGGCAGTCCTGGGCCACTGCCCCACCCCAGCACCAGCGTTAGTCCCAGGCTGTCCCCTGCCCCAGAGCACCCAAGATTTAGTAAGGAGTATGTTGTACAAGTCATGGACAGGTCACAGGCTGTGAATATTTGTTTACTGCCCATGACCAGTCCATGACTTTTACTAAAAATATCCATGACTAAATCTTAGCCTTACTTATATGAATTACATTCAGAACCTCTTGTGGCTCCACCCTAATTAGAGTTCTTATATTGCTGAATTTTTATATGAGTTCCCCCTTTTTGACCTGAGGAGCTAGACAGCATTTGGACTCCTAGGGATGTTCCACCTGGCAGTAGGAACTGATGATGGAGGCTAGTATTTTCTTTGATGCAATCTTGTTTATTTATCAGGAATGTACAAAGTCCTGCTTTTGTGAATGCAGGAAGAACCAAAAACAAAAGGAGTAGTTTCTTAGTGTACAGGCTTAAGCTTCTTTCAGCCAGCATCCCCAATGCAGAACCTTTCTCTAGGATTCTCCCACAGTTAGAGGCTGCTCCTTCATTTTCTTTCTCTGCTCTCAGTTTGTTTCTTGGCTACACTTCAGTTCTCTCTCTTACACCCACACCCCAGAACAGTACTCAGTGTAACCCTCCTCTCACATGTCACTAGATTCCAGGCAGGCTCTTTTAGGCCTTGTTTTAGGTATGGATCCTTTAACTGTCTTGTACTGCAGTCTCAGGTGAGCAGGGCTGGCTCCAGGCACCAGCCCAGCAAGCAGCTGCTTGGGGCGGCTGATGGTGAGGGGCGGCATGGCCAGGTCTTCGGCAGCGGATCCCTCACTCTCTCTCGGAGTGAAGGCCCAGTCGCTGAAGACTGAAGCGGCGGCAGTAGAGCTGCAGATCGCAATCGCAGCTTTTTTTTTTTTTTTTTTTTGTGCTGCTCGATGCGGCAAAAACCCTGGAGCTGGCCCTGCAAGTGAGGGGCATATTCATACATCAATTTCAATGAGGTTTCAACTCAATGCATAACAAGGTTTAATCCAGATAATAAAAATCTGCATTTTTGTTACATTGCGGCTTATTTTCTGCTTAATTTACATATATGTTTGCAATGATGAAATAGCACATATTGCAGGTAAGTGACAGACCTCTCCCCCACACACACATACACAAAAGAATGAGTGAAACTGTGGATGACAACTCATAAATCAATGAAAGGAAATGAAACTCAAGTATTAGCTTGTAAATTCTTTCTTAAATCTTTTGTATGTTCTCGGTAAACATATCTTGACCCAGAAATCACATAAAATTAATTGGGAGACATGCTAAATGAACAAGTACTCTAACTGGATATACTGTTTGTCAGGTCTGAAAAAACTACCTGTCACTCTCGAAGTTGGATTGGATAATCTTGGACTCAGCTTAGCCTGTGACAAGACATATGACAATGTTAGATTGAGAAAAGGCTGCAAGATTTATGATCTCCAAATGATTACAGACCTTATTTCAAACACTGGGCTTGGGACACTGATTGATGAGCAGGAATACAAGGACATTATATAACCAGAAGCAAGACACAGGTTGCTGTTATTCATACCAAAATGAAGTATTTTTCTTTTCTGATATTTTTACTCAAATATTTATAATGGTGTGTTTTAGGGCAATATCTTCTGGCCCTTCTCAAAAGGTACTGCCCCTTCCTCCTTCACTTTTTGGCTACACTAGGAAGCTTCTGTTGTACAAGCTCAAGAACTGTACACTGTATGTGTGATATATTTTAGAACTTCATATCTACTTCTGCCAATACAACTGTAACAGAATAATAAGAATAAAAAATTAAGGAAAAATCCAGGGCAGAATTTCTTCCTTGTTTTTAATGAATGAGCTCTCAACTTGTTTGGCAGTGCAGCTGACTTCACATGCTGTATGGCAATCAGACTGGATTTAAAAGACAAATACCTTGAAGATAGATCTTTCTTCCTCTATCTCAACATTTTTATTGCCAGTGCAAATTGTGCATTAATAACTTAGGAGAGGAACCAGACACTGGTACCCAAAGCCAACCATCTGGATATAGACAAACCCAAAGTCCAGAGTTAGTTTTATTTTTTCCCAGGAAAACTGCAGTCTGAATGTGCCCATGATTCCAGTGTGGCAGTAACACCAAAACACTGAGTGCACTACCATATATTGCACATTGTAACACTGTCAAAAGTGAGTGATGAAAGTCAGACTCCAAGAGTAAAATTTTCAAAAGCTCCTAAATTACTTAGAAGCATAAGTCCCAGTGACACTTATGTTCCTAAATGCCTTAGGAGCTTTTGAAAATGTTGTTGAAAGTTTATAGCATGTGTTGTCCATAGTCACTGAAGGGAGCACACTGAGATTTCTCTATCAGGGCAAACTGCAAAGAATGGGGCAGACGATCCCCAACGCTGGTGGTTATTCTAATAATTAGATTCACCAAGCCAGCAACAAAACAGCTTCTACAATACCTTACTGATTACCCAAAAGCCAAAACCACTGCTGCCTTAAAAGTCCCTTTTCCTAAGTATACATAGGTAAACTAGTAGTATAATTAAGATAAAGCAATTATCCATTCAAACTATCAAGGCATTCCATTATGGCACAGACAATTTAAGCTGAAGACAATGTAAGTAATATTATTTCCTGCAATATCTTACATCTTTGATTTTAAGGCTAACTGAATCATCCAAATGCATAACATAATGTAATTAAGAAATGAAAGGGAATTGGCATCCACAAGCTAATCTGGTTATAAGATTAACATATAACAAGATACAGGAAAACACATACAAATACAACCAGTATTTACCACTAGTTCTCTGTAATAAGGGTTCGTATTTCAAAGCTCTAGACTATCTAAGGCCACGTCTACACTACAGCATAAAATCGAAATGATTAAAACCGGTTTTATAAAACTGGTTTTATAAAATCGACTTTACGCGTCCACACTAGGGCACATTAATTCAGTGGTGTGCGTCCATGGTCCTAGGCTACCATCGATTTCCGGAGCGGTGCACTCTGGGTAGCTCAGTAAAAGAATGAGACCAATAGCTTCAATTTCCGTCCACACTAACCCTAAATCGATATAGTAATATCAGTTTTAGGGTTACTCCTCTCGTTGGGGAGGAGTACAGAAATTGATTTTAAGAGCCCTTAAAATTGATTTAAAGTGCCTTGTAGTTTGGACGGGTACAGCGTTAAATCGATTTAACGCTGTTTAAATCGATTTAACGCTGTAGTGTGGACCAGGCCTAACATAGCTTTGTTAGTTATTTATAAGAAATGGCCCTAATTATAATTTATATACTTGTCTAATATGTCTTTAAAACTTGAGCTTGGGTCATTTAGCCTGCTAGTCACTTAACTCTTTCTGGCTCAGTGTCACAATATGCATCTAATTAAATGGCCTGATTTTCAAAGTTAATGGAAACTGCTGACCGCCCACCACCTTTGATAACGATGCCTCATTTAGGCAGCTAAATATGGACTTAAAGACTTAACTTCAGGCTGTCATTTGTGAAAATGTTGACCACAAGGCTACTGCAGTCCCAAAAGCTATTTATAGATTGTAACTGCACCTTAATTACAATCTCCAGCTTTCACCTGCTCACAAAACTTTCTTTTTAAAATATTCTCTTGGACTGAAAGCATGGCTATGCCAGCACTAGAGTTAGAGCTGTGATTCCCAGCTTGGGTACACAGATTTGTGATAACTTGATTAGAGCTCGAGGGCTTGGTAATGGACCCTAACTGCCTTCAAATCAGGTTCTTGTGTGGCCTCTGTGGTAGTTTCTTGTCCCAAGTCCTTTCAATTGTTTTGCTCTGTTTTCTCTCTTTCTTTGGAGTTCTAGTAGGTTGGTCAACATTCCTTGGCCAGAAATACATCACATTAAATATAGGGTGGGGTTTAAATTCTTAACATAAAAGGATAAAAGTAGCTTTAAAATACACCAAAGAAAGAATTCAACATGTCATATCCTGCCCACACCTTAGAGCCTTCTCTTTCTCCTGTAGGCTTGTATAATTCAATCTAGAACCCTGTGTGTCCCATGACATACTTTGCGGGGCAAAAAGCTCTATCTGGTTATCTTGCCTTCGATGAAGTATCTAGACCTCTGTCTGTACCTCACATATCATAACAATGTTTAATAAATCTGTGGGATGGGGAATGGAGGCAGGTCTGGACACAAAAGCTGATGTAGACAGAGGAGCTTAGTTAGAGATATCTGGACACAGCAAGGGTTTGGTATATAGTCACCAAAGGTAGCTGTCAGATGGACCAAAGTGTCCAGCGAGAGGCGACTGCTTTTGAAGGATATAAGCTATTCATTTTCTGTTTACTCTGTAACTAAGCTGAGAATGTCTTATCTAGCTTAGTTTATGAGAGGGATGAGTACAGGTAGGTACAAAAAAAGAAAGGTTTGTTAAAATATCATTGTATCTCAGTATTTAATAACTCTTTTGTTTAAGATTACCATTTGGGTAAATTTGACACAGATATCCTTGGAGAAAAAAGAGAAATCTGAGGGTATGTCTACACTTCAGTTGGATACCCACAACTGGCCTGTGCCAGCTGACACTGGCTCACAGGGATTGGTCTAAGGGGCTGTTAAATTGAAGTGTAGATGTTGGAACGCAGGCTGGATTGTGGGTTCTAGGACCCTGAGGGGTGGTAGGGCCCCAGAGTTCAGACCGAAGCCCACGCCTGAACATCTACACAACACTTAAATAACCCTTTAGCCTGAGCCCTGCAAGCCCAGGTCAGCTAGCACCAGTGTGTAATTCCAGTGTGGACATACCCTGAGAGATGCTGAAGTGTAAATGCTTCAGTATCTACTCCCTTCCTTCTTCAGTCTTGGTCAAAGGGGCCTGGACTCAGGTGCTTCATCCTTGGAGGTTATGTTGCCTTCAGGCTACAGTGGATAGACACAAAGAAAGAAGCCAAAGGACTCACCACTAGACAAGAGTTGAAGGCATACTGGTTACACCGTCATATACTACACAGTGTACAAGTGAGGGAAAAACATGTTTTCAGCTCCAAAGACATTTTTCACAAAATAAATAGGAGCCAAATATTGCCAAAGTTTTAATAACTATTTTTTTATTTATTCTCTGAAAGTGAGGGCAAGGGGAAAGTAATCATGTCTAAACAACTGGGATTAATTGATGACTTTATAAAAGGAACATGATGAAAAGCTGTTTTTCCAGTTTTGTTCATTTGCATTTACAACACAACAAACAGCCATGTTCACTCTTGAGTGACTTCCAAAGAGACATACACTTTGCTATCCATGCTACTCTTTATGCCAACTGAAAGCTTTGGAATGATCTTGAAGACTAAGACCACTTGTTCTACTTGAGGCAATAGTAGCTGGACATGGAGCATTCACTTCATTCTGTGGCATGCTCTTCAATGTAATCTCTGTTAAGTGCTAACCACAGTGCTCTGCATTAGTAAAGTTCTTTGAGGTTAATTGCTTCAAGATACATTAAAGCTTAGCCTGTCACTCTCCTGTGCTCACTCTTAAAACATACTAAATTGTATCCCATTTGGAGGGCTGAAAGAGACTCTAGTTTCAGTTCCTTCAGAGAAGCACTGATGTGCTGGAATGAGTTCATAGAAGACCACCAGTAACCAAACCTGCTTTTTAATCCTGAAGGGACAATCTTTAATAATGTTTCTTCTTCGAGTGATTGCTCATATCTATTCCAGTTAGGTGTGCGCGCCGCGCGTGCACGTTCGTCGGAAACTTTTTACCCTAGCAACTCCAGTGGGCTGGCAGGTTGCCCCCTAGAGTGGTGCCACCATGGCGCCTGATATATACCCCTGCCGGCCCACCCGGTCCTCAGTTCCTTCTTACTGCCGTGTCGGTCGTTGGAACTGTGGAACGCGGCATAGCTGTCCTCCACGTCCCTAGCTCTCCTTGTTGTACTGTTTATAGTTGTAGTTAGTAGTTAAGTGTAGTTAGTTAAGTAGTAATATAGTAAATAGTGTAAATAATACTTGTAAATATTTGTTAGCCGGTTTGGGCCGTAGCCCTTCCCGGCACCCGGCACCGGGCCCATGCCTGGTTCGCCGGGCTTCAAGCAATGTGCGGCCTGTAAGAAGCCGATGTCGACCAGCGACCCCCACGACGCGTGTCTAAAGTGCCTGGGGGAATCGCACATCTCGGACAAGTGCCGCATTTGTAAGGCTTTTAAGCCTAGAACGAAGAAGGAGAGAGACCAGAGACTTAGGACTCTCCTCATGGAAGCAGCACTCGACCCGGCAGCTTCGCAGACCGTCACCTCGACACCGGCACTGGACCGTGCCGGCACCGGGAAGACTCCCCGGCACCGACCTTCCCCGGCACCAGGTCCAGAAGCAAGGCCCTCGAAGTCTGCAACTCCATCCAGGCAGACTCGAGTGGAGCGCCCGGCACCTGCATCTGCCGCAGCGCTAGCGACAGGGATCCCGTCGACTCCGGGCCCGGAGGGTCCGTCGAGTCCGGTCCCACCGAGCTCCCCCATAAGATCTGGGGTTGAGCTGTTGGTCCCATCGACACCGGAGACCTTCGCCTCGGCACGGGACCTAATTGCTCTGACGAAGCCAACTCAGCCTCCACCCCCGGTACCTCCGGTGCGGGTTGTGTCCAGAGGCAAACCGATGATGAGAGCGCCGTCTCGGGACTCATGCTCGCAGTCAAGGTCCCGGCACTGTGGTCGCTCCAGATCCCGCCGCCACTCGCAGTCCCGGCACCGCTCCCCTCGGTGGTACCGGTCGCACTCGCGGCACCGATCGGCCTCCAGACAGTCCTGGTCTGGTTCCAGCCACCGATACCGGCACCAGGACTCTAGGAGCCGTTCCTGCCGTCGATCGGCGCCCCGGTCGACCTCCCGGCACCGAGCTGGTGGCAGGTCCCGGTCCCGGTCGACCTCCCGGCACCGCGTCGGTAGCAGGTCCCGGTCCCAATCCCGGCACCGAGTCAGCGGCCGGTACCGGTCCCGATCCTGGCACCGTGTCCAGGACAGACCCCGGTCCCGATCCCGGCACCGGTATGACTCCTGGTACTGGTCCCCGGCATCAAGAAAATCTTCGGCGCCAGGACGTGGAGATTCTTACCAGCCGCGGTCGGCCCCTCCATGGCCTTCCAGACAGCCGTTGGTGTCCTCGCAGGCGGACAGTGTGTATGCGCTGGGCACGGACAGGCAAGCGGCCCTTTTCCAAGACCCTCCGCAACAGGACCAGGGACCGCAGCAGTGGGGGTTCTGGACACCCTGGGCATATCACCAAGCCCAGGGCCCCCAACAGCTCCCTCCTAGGCCAGCGACGACGGAGCACAGGGTGCCGGAGGCGTCGTTGTCTCGCCTCCCCCCCCTCTCCGGACAGGGAGGACGGGTCAAAACAACAAGACCCTGAGCTCCCTCCGGAGTCAGAGGCGAGGGCTCAGGCAGACCCACCGCTGGACACTCTCTTGCCAGAGGTCTCCTCATCGTCTTCTCCCGATGAGGCGGTGGCAGGCACCTCTTCCAATAGCCCTCCTCCTCTAGATCTCAGGGCACATCAGGACCTCCTCAGGCGCGTTGCGCAGAACTTGAGCCTGCAAGCTGAGGAGGTCTCCGAGATCGAGGATCCCGTTGTCAGCATCCTCTCCTTTGATGCTCCCACTAGGGTTGCCCTGCCCTTTATTCGGACAATCCAGGCCAACGCCAATACGATCTGGCAATCGCCGGCCTCCATCCCCCCTACTGCACGCAGCGTCGAAAGGAAGTACATGGCCCCCTCCAAAGGCTATGAGTACCTCCATGTTCACCCGACACCGTGCTCCCTCATGGTGCAGTCGGTGAACGAGAGGGAGCGTCATGGACAAGAAGCCCCAGCTCCCAAATCCAAGGAGGCCAGGCGTATGGACCTCCTCAGCTGCAAGGTCTATTTGGCGGGGGCCCCTCAGCTCAGGGTTTCCAACCAGCAAGCCATTCTTAGCCACTATGCCTTTAACTCTTGGGTGGCAGCGGATAAGTTTAAAGAGCTGTTGCCACAGGAGGCGCGTCAAGAATTTGCGGCAATTCTTGACGAGGGCAAGAAGGTCACAAGAACCTCGTTGCAGGCCTCCTTGGACGCTGCGGACTCGGCTGCCCGTACCCTCGCCTCGGGGGTGACGATGCACCGCATCTCCTGGCTTCAGGCTTCTGGCCTTCCATCGGAGCTCCAATACACCATCCAAGACCTCCCGTTCGAAGGCCAGGGCCTGTTCTCGGAGAAGACAGACCCCAGTCTAAAAAGTCTGAAGGACAATCAGGTCATTATGCGCTCCCTTGGGATGCACACGCCCGGGACGCAACGCAGACCCTTCCGGCCGCAGCAACAGCAGCAGCGCCGGCCGTACCCCAGTTCCGCCAGCGGCAGGACCTCAATAGGCGCCGCGGCAGAAATGGCAGGCGCAGGCAGTCGGGGAATCAAGGGGGACAGAACCAAAGCTCCTCTAAAGCCCCACCTGGACCCAAACCTTCATTTTGAAGGTGCGCCCGAGGGCGTAGTACCAGTGTCCCCCATGGATCCTTCCCCCCCATTTTCCAACCGCCTTTCATTTTTCCTCCAGGCGTGGACCCAAATAACATCTGACCGCTGGGTCTTACGCACGGTGCAGACGGGTTACCGTCTGCAGTTTATATCACATCAACCAAGAGATCTTCCTCCCAGTTTTTTTCCCAAAGCTTCATTCTTCACGCAGGGAGCAACAACTCCACTCACTTGATGTCCATCGGGCTCTCGCGTTTTATGTGGAGAGGACCAAACCGTTCCGCAAATCCCCCCAGCTTTTCGTGGCAGTAGCGGACCGCATTAAGAGGCTTCCCATTTCCTCGCAGAGGTTATCCTCGTGGGTAGCGTCCTGTATCAGGACCTGCTATGACTTGGCTTACGTTCCTACGGGCCGTGTGACTGCGCACTCTACCAGGGCGCAGGCGTCGTCGCTGGCTTTCCTCGCCCGTGTGCCCATCCAGAAAATCTGTCGGGCAGCGACCTGGTCATTGGTCCACACCTTTGCTTCCCACTACGCCCTGGTCCAGCAGTCCAGAGAGGACGCGGCCTTCGGATCTGCAGTGCTCCATGCCGCTACTTCTCACTCCGACCCCACCGCCTAGGTATGGCTTGGGATTCACCTAACTGGAATGGATATGAGCAATCACTCGAAGAAGAAAAGACGGTTACTCACCTTTGTAACTGTTGTTCTTCGAGTTGTGTTGCTCATATCCATTCCACACTCGCCCTCCTTCCCTACTGTCGGAGTAGCCGGCAAGAAGGAACTGAGGAGCGGGTGGGCCGGCAGGGGTATATATCAGGTGCCATGGCGGTGCCACTCTAGGGGGCGACCTGCCGGCCCACTGGAGTTGCTAGGGTAAAAAGTTTCCGATGAACGTGCACGCGCGGCGCACACACCTAACTGGAATGGATATGAGCAACACATCTCGAAGAACAACAGTTACAAAGGTGAGTAACCGTCTTTTCTTATTCTGTTCTTAGCAAGGATTGCTTTACTTTTTCAAGGTTATGTAAAAGTGATGCAACCCTAGTATTGGACTATGACAGGGCGCCTGCCCGACACTGGCCCTGAATGGGTTAAAACCAGCCTGGAGGCTGAGCAGCAGCCGCCAAAGGAGTGGCTGCAGAGGAAACAGCCAATTAGGGTGGTGGCTTGACCAGTCAGTCAGGGCCTAGCCGACCCATATAAAAGGAAGCTGCAGACCAAAGTAGGGAGTTTGTTGCAGGGAGCCCTAGGGAGAAGACTGGCTTCATAAAGGGCTGCAGCAAGACCAGCACCTAGGGAAGGGCAGGTGCTAGTAGGCTGGGGGAGCTAGGGAGAGCTCCTGATGGGCTGCCAGGACTTACAGGCTTGAGGCCCTGGGAAGAAGGCAAAGGAGCTGGAGCCAGAGGCAGAAGCAGAAGGAACTGAGGCGGCGGGGAAGTGGCCCAGGGAATAGAGACAGTGAGCTGGAACGAAGAGGCAGCAGGAAGCTGCTGTTTTCAGGGTTCCTAATCCAGGACCCAGAATAGTGAGTTGGCCTGCCCCCCGCCCCCTTCCTGCCACTGAAGGAGCCACCCAGCTGTGGACTGCAAAGCTACTGCGAGGAGTGGCTGGAATCTTGTTAGAGGAGTTCTCTAGAGGGGGGAAAAACCAGATGGTGACACAGCAGAGGGCTGTGCCACGAAGCAGATGCCAAGAGAAAGGAGTCGTAACTGGTTTGTAGATGGAGGCGAGGATGGGAGAGCTACCACCCCCCAGGATGCACCTGCTGGGACCGAGTTAATGCCCAAAATGCCCAGCAGGTGGTGCCAGTGTGATGAGTGACCCCGTGACATGGACTAATAGAGGGTAACTTTTGCAGCAGGAGTGGAGGATGGGAGGGAGATATGGGGGTTGGCACAAATATTTTACCCTAGGGAATACTCCATGTATTGCCTCTTTATGTAGACATTTTGGCAGCACAATGCTACTGTGAAAATATCTTCTTGCTTGACACCAGCAGAATGAATTATACAGTAATGGCAGTGTGGTAGCAAGACCCTGTGTAACAGCATGAGGAAGCAATAGCTCTGTTAGCAATTCTGTTACAACCACCTTTTCTGGGTGCACAGTGTGAGACCCAGAGATCTGAGCTGTAGAAGTGCTGAACCCTCACAGCTGCAGCTGCAGTCAATGAGAGCAGTGCTTTGAACATATCATGCTTTGAACATATAATGGTGACTACTATGAAAAATCAGGCCCTAGGCATCTCAGATTAGGATCACTTTAATTTCTCTTTGTCTCCTTTCCCCTTCTGTAAAATGTGAGTAACACTCTTATCTCATAGATGTGTTATGTCTGTGAAGCACTTGTATTCTAAAGTGATGGATGCTAAAGAAGAACCCATAAGGAAATTAATAATTCTCTTTTCAAAGAAGTGTATGAATAGTAAATATGGCATATGGCCACACAATGAAAAAAAGAGGAAAAAAATATTGAATAGCTCCTCATTCAGAAAGCACTGCCCATCCTATTCATTGAATGAATAAAATTAGTCTATGATAATGTAATTAAGGACTGTATCATAATGAATATGCACAAGGGGGCCAAATTTGTATGGACAACCTTAATTCTGGCATTTCTTAAATTTTTAGGGCTCGGTTTGCATGTTTAACGATATTCTTGTAACATAGCTTTATGTGTGTAATATTTAAAGAGTCTGACAACTTAAGAATTTCTCTCACCCTGGATCTCCCTTCTCCTAGCAAGTATATTCTATGAAACAGTTCAGAAACTGCAATTGGGAATGGAAGAAAGATGCAGCCTCCAGGGATCAGAACTTGTTTTAATCTGCATGTAAACTAAAATATTAAGATGAGAGATGTGCCAAGGAGGCTGGGTTTTGATTTTGCAGAACCTCACTGCTCTGGTGTCTCTTTCAAAGAAATAAATACAAATACAAAGATAATACTTTACAACTGGATTCAAGTTTATCTGCACCATTTGAAGTTGGTGTTAGATGGTATGGATGAGAGATTTCAGTTCTTTTCTATGTCAAATAAAAATGATAGGGAGAGAGATTGTACATGAGCAAAACATTATTTTCTGATTAACTGTACACTTCCAACAAAGCCTTTTCAACCCTAAAAACTAATAAGCAACAGACATTTCACCAGTTTAAAATCCACCTGGCAGCTGTACTGCCCTTTATTCCTTATTCTCCAAAAACATCTAGTTTGAACTGATTCACAAGTCTTGTTTCCCATATTACTTTTTTCAGATTGTCCCTATTTCAGCCCCTGTACTGTACTGAAAGTCATAAGTAGTGATTCAAACCGAGTTAGACAAAGAGCAGCACCATCCATACTATCTACACAGAGCCCAACTTGAAGGCAATCTGGAATATTGCCCTTAGACTATCAAGCTTTTGGAGTTGGGTTTTGTTTTTCATTTTTCCACAGATCTAGTCACCTAGACAGCACATATAATGAATCATTTTGATTGATGCCATGTGTATGACTAAAATGAATAGGGAAATTTGAGTTTCCTTTATTTTCGTTAAAGCAGCTAGGCATGTGGCATATTATGCATATAAAATTTCATGCAAATCAGTTAGAGATTTTGCTATGAACCAGGGAATGCAGTTTGAAAAGTGTAGCTATTTGACCAGACTTTTAAGTAGCTGTGCAAATGCAAGCCTAATTTGCAAACACAATTATTCTCAGTCTTCTATTGCATTAAGAGGAGTGAACATGTGGGGAATCTCATGACACTGACTCATTCCATTATGTGGAATAGTTTATCATTCAGGAAGTATTGTCCATCCTGTGCATTTAATGATAAAAAATAATAAATGATAAAAGATAAAAATGAGAGCCGACGGCAGGAGAGAGATCACTTGATCATTACCTGTTAGGTTCACTCCCTCTGGGGCACCTGGCATTGTCCATTGTCGGTAGACAGGATACTAGGCTGGATGGTATGACCCAGTATGGCCATTCTTATGTTCTTAACTAGCAGGTACAACCTGGGGAGCATCAGTGTTGCGAACATCTGTGATAGCACTTGTATATTCACTAGCTGAATATTGTGTACCGGTATGGAGCAGATGCAGCCACACACGACTTGTGGATACCCAGCTAAATACAGTGATGTGGTGCATCATGGGAACACTTAAGTCAACTCTAACACCATGGCTACCAGTCCTGTCTAACATCGCTTGCCCACCGATACACCGAACTTCTGCAACATTCCACGAAGCTCAGGAAATCCAGGAAAACAGATGTCTTCTATTCACCGAGACCTTTACAACACCCCCCTGCAATGTCTTAATTCCTGTAAGCCTTTCTGGGAACATTCATTTAGCCTCATGCAATCAGGCTATGATCAGAAGGAGTTTTGGAAAGCAGATTGGGCTTAAATAACAAGACTTAAATAATAAATAAGTAAATAAATAACAAGACAAATAATAAGCACCTTGTGCCAGATCCCACGCAGAAGGTTTCTGGATTTGACCTCCCATGGTCACTTTGGTCAACTCTGCACCAAATTCGAACCAACCATGATAAATGCAGATATCTAATACACAAATGGAAAATGAAGGACTCCCCGGTGTGCAAGTGTGGTGAACCATGACAGTCCATAGAACATATTACTATCTACTGCCCAATTTATAAATATGAAGGAGGCATTACTGCAATCTGCAACTAATTGTATTGGAAAGTACCGTGAGAGTGAGAAATACAATAATTCAAAAAGGTTTATAGAGTTCATATGCACTTGGCAGTGTTGTGAGACTGTTTAACAGAAAATGTAGGTACAGGGTATAAAAAAAAGCACTAAATAGAAGAAAAAGTTACTCTTAATCACAAAGTCAGGTTCAGGTCCCAATACTACTCTTTTGGAAATCTATGGGTATCTTGCCATTGATTTAAATGGGAGAAGGATTGGGCTCTCAATAGGCAATTTAATTTTCTTTCTAGTGTAAGGAAATAATATGAATCCCTGATCTGCACATAATAGTAAAAGAGCAGTTTAAATTCCAGTAATAAATGCCCAATGGATAACTTCAAAGCTCATAATAATCCCTTTTTTGATCAGATGACCGAAGTGAAGATACGCAACTCCTGCTTGTCATAGCTCTCACAGTAAAACTCTCATGAAAAGTCTCTGTTTTCCAGAATTGGATTTATTCCTTTCTTAACTTTGAAACAAACTATTTGTTAACCCTATAAATTGTGAAAAAAATTGTTCTGAAATATCTGTCCTGGCTAATAAAATGCAGTAATATCTCTTCTACGCCTTAACCGTATCTTTTTGAAGCTGAAAAGTCCGTCTTATTAATCTTTCCTCGTAAGGAATCTGTTCCATACTCCTAATTATTTTTGTTGCCCTTTTTTGGTACCTTTTCCAGTTCCAGTATACTTTGACCAGATGACCAGATCTGCATGCAGTATGCAAGATGTGGGCATACCATGAATGTATATAGAGGCAATATGATAATCTGTTTTATCATCTATCCCTTTCCTAATGATTCCCAACATTCTGTTAGCTTTTTTGACTGCCACTGCACAGTCTTCAGAAAACTATCCACAATGACTCCAAAGTCTCTTTCTTGAGTGGTAACAGCTAATTTAGACCCTGTCATTTTATATGTATAGTTGGGATTATTTTTTCCAATGTGCATTATTTTGCATTTATCAATATTAAATTTCAGCTGTAATTTTCTTTCCCAGTCACCCAGTTTGTGAGATCCCTTTGCAACTTTCACAGTCTGCTTTGGACTTAATATCTTGAGTAGTATTGTGTCATCTGCAAATGTTGCCACTTCTCTGTTTATCCATTTTTCAAGATAATTTATGAATATGTTGAACAGTCCTGGTCCCACTACAGAGCTCTGGGGGACACCACTATTAAACTATTTCCATTCTGAAAACTGGACATTTATTCCTACATTTGTTTCCTATCTTTTAACCAGTTACTGATCTGGGTGGGGGGCAGTCAGGGGATAGGGAGCAGGGGGCAGTTGGATAGGCGTGGGAGTCTCAGGGAGGCTGTGAAGGTGCGGGGGTGTGGATAGGAGTCGGGGCCATCAGGGAGCAGGGGGAGTTGGATAGGGGGTGGGGTCCCAGGGGAGCGGTTGGGGTGGAGGGTCCTGAGAGGGGCAGTCAGGGGACAAGGAACAGGTGGGTTGGATAGGTCAGGAGTTCTGAGGGGGCTATCAAGGGGCAGGAAGTGAGAGGGGGCGGATGGGAGACAGGCTCTTTGGGGAGGCATAACCTTCCCTACCTGGCCCTCCATACAGTTTCATAACCCTGATGTGGCACTCAGGCCAAAAAGTTTGCCCACCGCTGTTTTAAAGGATGCCTTTTCCCCCTCTAACTGCTTCTTTTACTTTGTTGTTTAGCCACGGTGGTACCTTTTGGGTCCTCTTACTGTTTGTTTTTTAATTTGGGGCATATGCTTAATTTAAGCCTGTATTATGGTGTCTTTAAAGTTTCCATGTAGCTTGCAGGGATTTCACTTACCTTTTAATTTCTGTTTAACTAACTTCTTCATTTTTGTGTAGTTCCCCTCTTTGAAGTTAAATGCTACTATGGTGAGCTTCTTCAGTGTTTCCTCTTCCCCCTTCCCCAAGGATATTAAATTTAATAATATTATGGTCGCTCTTACCAAGCGGTTCAGCTATATTGACTTCTTGGACCAGCTCCTCTGTTCCATTTAGGACTAAATCGAGAATTGCCTCTCCCCAGGGGCGGCTCTAGGTATTTTGCCGCCCCAAGCATGGCAGGCAGGCTGCCTTCAGCGGCTTGCCTGCGGGAGGTTCCCGGTCCCATGGATTCCCATTTCTGAGGTGATATGTACCGAGTCAATATGGGGATAGTTGAAATCTCTCATTATTATTGAGTTTTTTATTTTATAGCCTCTCTAATCTGAAGTATTTCACCATCACCATCATGGTCAGGTTGTCTGTAGTGTCTTCTGCTTTATTTTTATTATTCAACCATGGAATATCTATCTATAGAGATTCTATGGTGCAGTTGGATTCATTGATTTTTTTATCCTATTTGAATTTATCTTTCACATACAGTGCCTCTCCCTCACCAGTACAATCCTTCTTGCTGTTCTCTCCCTCCTCTCTCTCTCCTCCCCTCCTTCCACAGAAACACACTATATGTCTCAGGACAGCCAAAAATAAAATCATTTTTGGAATAAAATTATAATGCACTGAATGCTATGCTGACTGCTCCCTTATATTTCCACAGCTTCACTTGTTACCACGCTTGAAATAGTTTGAATTTCCCACTGGCTCAGTGCTGTGATTTTTCTGGAGGTGGGAAGGAAATTCATTGCTGGATTTTTTCAGATGCCCAGTGGAAAGTTAACATAGCAGGTAAATGTCAGTGCATTTGAACAATGAGGTGCTTATTTCACTGGGTTCAGAAATGTGTCAAGGTATTGGTTATAAAGCCACACCCTTTTTCATTGACTGAAACTAGGTTGGATAAGCAAAAGTTTCTACAAAACTTTTTTCCTTTATGTATGGCGATCACATCAGTTTCTGCTGGAGAAAACACACAGTGTATAAGGTTATTTCTCCATAGTTTATGGCTAAAAGAAAGTAGCTTTCACATGAAAGGGGTTGTTTAAGCTTGTTTTTATTCTTATTTTTGTTCGGTTTAAAAGTGAGTAGTGCTTGATGTTATTTATTGCATATTGTCAGGAGGATAAGAGATCTCTTTGAAGACTGATCATGAACAATGTATAAAATATCCAATTTGTGAATATCTGAAGGATGACGAGGTAATCACTAGCAGCCAGCATGGAGTAACCAAGAACAAATTATGCCAAACCAGCTTAATTTCCTTCTTTGTCAGGGAAACCGATTTGGTGGATGGAGGGGAATGTGGTGGACATAATATAACTGGAGTTCAGCAACATTTTTGACACAGTCCCACATGACATTTTGATAAGTAAGCTGGAGAAATGCGGGCTTGGTGGAACTACCGTTAAGTGGATACATAACAAGTTAAACAACCACATAGGAAGAGTAACTGTTAATGGAATGGTGTTGGATTGGAGGGAGGTCTCAGCTGGAGTTGCATAGGGATCTGTTCTGGGTCTGGTGGTGTTTAACATCTTTATTAAAGACCTGGAGGTAGGAATAGAGAGCATACTGATCAAGTGTGCAGGTGACACAAAGCCAAGGGGGGTTGCTAATACTTGGTAGAGAGAGCTAAATTTTAGAGGGATTGTGGCAAATTGGAGAACTGGGCTATAGACAACAAAATGAAATTCAAATGTGAGGTAGTACACTTAGGAAAGAAAAACCAAATGCACAAATACAAAATGGAGGAAAACTGGTTTGGCAGCAACACTGCTGAGAAGGATCTGAGAGCTGAGGTGGATCACAACCTGAACATGAGTTAGCAATGTGATGCTGTAGAAAAAAAGCAACTGCAACATTAGGTCGCCTTAGTGAAAGCATAGCATGCAAGTCATGGTAGGTGATAGTACTGCTTCACTCAGCTGCAGGACTATGCCTATTTTTGGTCACCAATGTAGAGAAAGGATGTTGAGAAATGGGAAAGGACCCAGAGGTGAGAGACAAAGATGATCTAAGGGCTAGAATGCAAGCCATATGAGCAAAGGCTGAAGAAACTGGGAATGTTTAGTTGGAAAAGAGAAGATTAAAGGGGGACATGATAGCACACTGCAACTACTTGAGTGACTTAGCTAAAAGAAGATGGTGAAAAGTTGTTCTCTTGCCACAGAGAACAGGACAAGAGGCAATGGATTCAAGCTACAGCATAGCAAATTTAGATTAAATTTAAGGGAAATTTCCAAACAATAGGACAATGGAACAGATGCCTTGGGAGGTCATGGAAGCTCTTTCAGTGGAGGTTTTAAAAGAAGGCTGGATAGCCATCTGTCTTGGATGGTTTAGACAACAAATCCTGCATGTTGGAAGTGGTTTAGATTAGGTGACCCTTGCAGTCCCTTGTAAGCCTATGACTCTATGATTCCAATACTGCCGATTTAAAGTAGGCTTGTGTTTAAGAGATAAACCTTGGCAGTATCTAACTAAAGGGCTTTTGAACATTCGGTTCAGAGCTGGTGGTATTTTCTCCTATACAACATAGTAGACTTTCTCTTAATTCTACTGTTTGCCTTACAGCATGTTTTTAAAGTTCCTGTATTTTTAGAATTGTATACACAGTAACACTCAGAACTATTCAGTTCAAAAAATTATTTAGTGAGTTTAGTTCTTTTCTTTTCAGATTATCTACATGGATTTATACTACTAGAAAAGTAAATACATGTGGGGAGAAAGCAGACAGAAAATTAAGTGCGTCCAATTTCTGGCAGTCAAGAAACCAAACAGCAATAAAAACTAACATATTAATGGATCAGAAGAAATCATTATGGCACCATCCAGCAGGTACTTAAATCACATATATTGAGGGTTCCATACTACAAGGATATTGGAGAACTGGAAATGGTACATAAAAAAATACCAGTAGGATGGCAAAATCCTTTAGGTGTTAAAGAAAGTTCAGTCGGAGCATTACAGATATCAGGTTTGCCATCAATAAAAAATATTAGCATTAGGAGATATCAGTTTTGAAGTACAATTCTAAGGAGGATGGAAAAGGTGGATTCCAAAAAAATTGTTCAGGAAGGCTTCATAACGGAAAGGGCACAAAACTGAACAATGTAGTAACCTGGAACTAAGAGTTTGGAGAAAAAGCTTTATTTGAATTGTAGAGAGACACAAGGTTGGTGAGGTAATATCTTTTATTGGACCAACTTCTGTTGGTGAGAGAGACAAGCTTTTGATCTTACACAGAGCTCTTTTTCAGGTCTGAGAAACAAACTTTTGAATGGTAGCAGATAGTATAGCGAGTGAGTGCACATCTTTCACTATTGTAGAGCCAGGTTCAAACACTAACATAGATCACAAATTTAAGTTTGAAGACCATCAGAAAACTACCACAGTTTAGCACAACAAACAGCACAAGATTTGAAGTCTCAACAATGGTGAGGTACAAATAGAGATTTTTGGCTCAGTGCTGTTTGGAGAAGCTTACACTATACCTGGCACAAACAGTCTGTTGCCTTTTTTGAACTGCAACTTCAAACACATAATATATAATTGTACATTTATACACATATACCTAAACATGTACAGATAATATAAACGTCCAAACTGTGTTAAAATACTTGGAAAGGCAATAAAAGGCAGCAAGAGAGGCTGCACCCATGAGCATATTCATGAATGAGTTGGATTCAGGAAGTAGAAGAAATCCAGCATGCAACAGATTCTAGCTGATGGATCAAAGCCATCCTAGGGCTTCCTTCCATCCATTAATATGTTATATGTAATAAAATAACCAGTATCAAATTTTAAGGATTTTTTCCATTTCTTTGCTCATTTCCCAGTTACCCACTGTCAATCTCTTTTCAGTCCATTAACTGTTATAGACTTATGTTTTTCCAAAAAGAATAATCTTGTTTTACAAGGGGGAAAAAAATCAGTGCTTCTCACTGACTAAAATTTGAAGTTAATCTATTTTCTATTCTGCTGGGTATATATTTGAATCCAGCCTTGACCAGCACGCTCAAAACTAATTTTGATCAGAGTTTTTCAGCTGTTACAGCTCTGATTCAATTTAAGCGAGGGTTACTGTATTTTAATACCAGTCCTTGGCCAGTGATCATGGTAGCTGGTGTTGCATCAAAAAAAATACCTCCTTGATCAAGGAGGACATTTGAGAGTTCAGGAAGTTGAGGGGCTTGGGAGTAATAGAAAAGTTCACTCTCTCTCACTAATCAATGCACACTCAAAAGGTAATCAGTTACCTGCATCTGCCATATCAGTTCCTCACATTCCTTCTTCTCCCAAAAAATGAGTTTTAAAGTGAAAACACCAGCTGGGCGGGGGGGGGGGAGAATATGTGTAAGTGAAGCAGTGATTAGGTTATGCTGTTGATTATTAGAAATAAGTAATATGCTCCCCCATTCTCTCCTTTGAAGCTCCCCACCTGTCTCCCTGATCATTCCCTTTTCACGACTACCCTCTCTTGCTCCCTCTCTATCCAGCCTGTTCACTTCCTCCTTCTCCCCAAACTTCTCTTCTCTGGGTCTCTCTCCTCTAAATAAATCCATGCTCAAGTATTTCCCTTCTTTTTAAAGGGAAAAACTGTCCTCATTTGTCTCTTCAGTTTCTTTTCTCCTATTTACCCATATGCTCATTGAATGAGTCATGTATAACCATTGTCTTGCCTTCCTCTTCTTTAACTCCATCTGGGATCTTCTCCAGTCTGGCTTTTGTCCCTTCTAATCAACATCACCATTGTCTTTAACCTCTTCTGGGCTAAGCCAGGGGTTCCATAGCCCATACTCATCTTTGACTATTCCACAGTGACAATCGATCAAATACTCCGACATCCTGTACCAGTTTGTGTTTCACGGTACTGTCTTTTCCCAATCCAATTCTTATTCTTATTCTGATTGTTTGTAATAAGGAAGACTCACGATCAAGGTGTTACCATGTTTCCTCCACTCTAGAAGTCCATATTGTGATAGTCTTCATCTGCAGCTATCTACATCTTCCATCTCATTTATCTCCATCTGAGGGGGGGGTCTTCCACAATGGCTCTCCTAGCTGCCAGTGTTCTACCAGGACCGCCTCCAGGACTGTAAGCTGGTCTCAGCTACAGGTCCATGGTAGCCAATGAGTGGAAGGACCTCCTTGCAGATCCCCTGCTACACAACCTCCAGCTCGGTGTACAGGTGGTGGACTTCCCCTCGGTGTGCTGGAGGTTGGTCCTGGCAGGTACCACAAGGATTGGAGACCTCCTGGACTATACCCAGGGGGACTGGGTGGATCCCCTGGTGCTCAGTCAGTATATGGGGCTCTCCACCCCTCATGTCCCCTGGCACACACTCCAGGAGGTGAGGGCACCCTTACCACTCACCACTCAGGCCTTCCTTGAGAGGGACCTGCAGGAGGGTGCTCCCCACCTTCCCCTCACACCTGGCCCTCCAGACATCACCATTGGGCCCTTGCCCCATGATCCCTTCTGACTGCCCCCTCCACACCATCCAAGCCAGCTGTGTGACCTGCAAAACAGCTGTACATGCTTCTGCGCCATACCCTTCACTTCCTCACTCTTCTGTCCTGCCCCAATACCACAAGGCAGAGCCTTCTACCACCTGTGGAGGGTGAGTCTGTATTCCACCTCCAGCCCATCAGGTATGTTAGTTGGCAGCTCCTTCACAAAGCCGTGAATGCAGGCATGTACCTGGTGCAATTCACGTCCCACTTCCCAAAACTTGTGGCATGTGGGAGATCTTGCAGTATAGTTACACTGAGTGTGCCAGGTTGAAGCTCCTTTTACAGCATGTCCAGAACGTTCTCTTTAGGTTTTAGTTGCACTTTTCCACAATCACCCCATCTGTGGCCCCATGAAGTTGTGAGACCCCCCACTTGTCAACCTCCTCCTGGTGTTGAATAGGATGTGCTTTGTGACTGTAGAGCCTAATTCCAATCCTCCCTCAGGTCACAAATCCAGCAGAGTTCCTCTGGACCACATCCACTGGCTCCCTGGAAGCCTTTAAGGAGCAGGGTTCTCTGCTTTGTGTCCCCCTCGGGTTCCTTAATTTTGACCCTTGCTCCTGTCTTTCATTAGTTGTCCCCCAACCTCCTCTCATCCATGGCTCTTCCTCTGAGGCCTGAGGAGAGGCCTTTAGATGTGTGTGAACTTGCACCCACCCACCCCCAGAAACTCAATAGATGTCTGAATTTTCCATGGCCACATCATCTGCAAGGTCAACTTTAAATTTGTTACATTGGAAGGGAACAGAAGTCCAACTGAAAATCCAAATAAACATTCAAACAAGTGGTTCTCCTGCCCCTCTTGGATTATGTAGAAGTTCCCGACTCATCACCCCAATCCCAGGCACTGCAGAGTTCTTCTTTCCTCTTTTGGTAGAGCACCATCTCATAGATCCTTCTGCCTGGAGTCTCTCCCCTAAAAGGTTTTTCACCGTCTTCTCTTCCTACACAGCATTTCTCGTAGCAGTACCTCATCCTTCCAACCACTCTCTATGAAAGTCCAGTAGGTCTTGGCCCACTCTTCTCTTCACAGCCCTATAGCAACTTGCCACACTTCAAGTCTGCAGCAGAAGCTGAATAGAGGCCAGATGGCCTGACCTACAATCTGTGTGCTGCAGTTAGCAATTATAGTCTGTTACAAGATGGAAAGTCTCATGATGGCTTTAAATATTGTTGTAATGCATTGTACTCATTCAGTTACACTCTTATCTTAAAAAAACAAAGGAGATTAATTCAATATTCAGTTGTTTCCCAGTTTGAATGTAAAATACAGGATTTTTGTGTTAATATATACGGAGCTGTTCAGTAGTATTAGAGTAGCTTTTAAAATTTGCCAACACATTAACTTTGCCTGAAGAATAGTCCCAGAGAGAAAAGAAAACCCACATCTTTTGTGGTCGCAACTCATCTTGAATTGGCAAATAGTTGGCTGACTTTATAGCTGAAACTAAAGAAGAAATCAATACATTGTCCCTCAGCTGTCAAGTGCGCTGAAGATACCTACAATGAGGACATATACAAGAAAAATATGATTCTACTCCATTACTTATTAATAATGTATTTACTTTGACAAAATGAAATTGGAAATGCAAAGATTTTTGGCAAAGAAAATAGATTTTATGATATAGTGCACACACATTAGCCAAGGACTTAGATCAAGTGTTTTTGACCTACTGATCTCTGGTACCTCCAATTTCAGTGTCTACCAGAGTCATGAAATCCATCTTTCCCAGAATTACTGCCCATTAAAAAACCAAACCAAAGCAAAATGATTCACTCAGGGGAAAGCACTGTTTTAGCAGTGATATCACAATCGTCTTACCGCTAAATCCGATGATGATGCAAACATTTGGATCCACATCCAATCTGCATCCACAGTAATTAAATTGTATCCGACTTGCAATCTGCACTCCTTTAGATGGATCTGCATCTGCATCTGCATCTGCACCAGCACCCTCTATAGCAGCAGTTCCCAACTGGGTGTTAATGGCCTCCTGTGGACTGAAAGGCAGTTTCAGAAGATCCACAGCTCCATGGGAGCCAAGCCTGGAATGCTGAGCTCCAGCGCCGCCCCTCCCTATGAGGCTAAAACTCTGAGCTCTGGCACTGTGTCCCTGCACATGGGGCTAAACCCTAATCCCATGGGGAGAGGGCTCTGGGCTTTAGCCCCATGGGCAGTTCTGGGGCTCGTGGCTTCAGCCTCATGGGCAGCACCCCTAAAATTGCAGATCCCCAGGGGGCCACTGACCCCTGTTAAGAACTCCTGCTCTAGAAGGATCTGCATTCACAAAGATAGGAAACAAAGAACTGCATCCATATCCCTGGATGCAAATATCTGTGGATATTCATGGATTTGCACGGCTCTACCCACTACCGCTATAAAAATAGGTCAATTCAAAGACAGCCTTTGTATTTTGGGTAGCTCTGAAAAAATGTGTTACTCCTCAAAACTACAACAGACTCCTGTCTATTACAGTCATACCACAATGCACAGGGCTAGCATGAGGATGTGGGGGAAGTTTGCAAATGATTCTTTAAGTTTCAGCTAAGCTTAACCAATTTTCTGTAATGGTGTTTTGAAGAGTGGAGTTCCTTCAGGCCTCCTGAATGAGAACAAAAGCCAAGATGTTTGTATTGAGATTTATTTATAGACACCAATACTTTAAAAAAATTGCATGGATAATTGTCCTGGTTAGTTGGGGGTCTGTCACTGCTAGGCTTCAGCTGCCAGAAACTTGTGTTTCCATTTGGTAAGTGTATTATTCATATTTTACCAATGGAGAAATTAAGACAAAGAGTGTATGTGATTTAACCAAAGTCACAAGGAGAGTCAGTGTCAGAGCTGGGATTAACACGCTGGAGCCCCTTGCACTCAGAGCTGTAGAGCATGTGGTATTAAGTTACCTTTTCATTGTTTCCACATGTCATACTGACTGCTCAGCTGAGGAACCAACACTCCTGCAGGGAGAAGGAATTTGCCGAGAATCTTAATACCAGTTTGCACAGCACTGCTTCATGGTCACAAACTGATCTGTGATCTTTGCTCATATAAGAGGACTGCCACATATTACAGAGGCACATACTGGGTGGCTATAGGGAATTGTAAGTAACTGGTGATCTTTGGAGAAAAGCAGGGACAAACTTTTCACTGTAACAATCAAGGTATACTTTCAAGAGGATTTGCAGAAAGAAAAGGGCCGGACATTTACTTTAAAATAATGAAAACAGATTCATTCAAATTGGGATTGAATAGTCTTCAGTCTTCATGTGCACAAGTGACCAGTGTTGGGTCAGTTATCTGGGTGGGCCAGTGGTTTTAATTGCAGTTTACTGTAATGTACAGAAATTGGGTAGTAGATGTTTAGTTTGTGAGGGCTCACAAACTATTTATACTGTTTATGTTTCAGAAGCCACTAGGACACTGCTAAAACATCCATGTGTATACACATAGTGAAGCCTTGCATGTTGTATGCAGTTAGTAAACAGTTATTGGTCCCTTCTGTTCCCCTGTGGTTCCTTCACATAATACATTACAGATTGTTGCAAGGAGGGAGGGAGAAACATTGTTCTTTAACCTCTGATGATAGGACAAGAAGCAATGGGTTTAAATTGTATCTAGGGTGTTTTTTTTGTTGGGCATTAGGAAAAGTTCCTGATTGTCAAGGTAGTTAAGTACTGGAATAAATTGCCTAGGGAGGTTGTGGAATCTCCATCACTGGAGGTTTTTTGGAGCAAGTTAGACAAACACCTGTCAGGGAAGGGATCTAGATAATGCATAGTCCTGCCTGAATGCAGGGGAATGGACTGGCTGACCTCTTGGGGTCCCTTCCAGTCCTATGATTCATGTTACATCTGTTGCCTACAGAACAAAACTCAACATCTTCCTACAAAATATATTAATTTATATTCTAGATAATTGTAACTTGATGTCTTTGAAGCCATTGAAACCATGCAAAGAGATTCCTACTCTGAACTTGGGAAATTCTGATTTTCCTGGGGCCAAGGTCTAGGGTAAAACTCCCATTGACGACAGTAGCTAGTACCAGAGTTCCCACCCTGCAATCATTCCTGCGCATGCTTAACATTAGGTATAGGGGTAGTCCCAGTAAAAGTTAAGCACAAACGTGAGTGTTTGCAGGATTAGGTCCTGAAACATTGTTCCTTACATTAGTCTCTTGAAGTTACAATACCATATGTATGACTTGCCTTTACTGAAATCTTTCTGCTTGCTCACTGAGCAGGGGCATTAATCAAGTATCATATTCATAACAAAACAAAATAGAGTAGTAGTAATGAATAAATAGTATGGAATTTGTCCCCACCCCACCCCAAACAATTTAAATAAATATAAAAAGGACTGAGATTAACATACTGCCATAACAGTCTTTCCCATTAATGGGCAGCAGGGTGAGGGGTATTTTTAACGCATGTAGAAAGTTAATTTTTTAGGCCTGCCAGAACAATGACCCTTAAAAACTGGAGAAGGGATTGTTTTATCAAAACCAGACTGGATGATAATCTGAAAAAAAAACCTACCTTTTTGAGTACATTGAGGTGGCAAGTCCCCACTTGTTAACCACTGATGGTAAAAGTAAGGATTTTCAACCCTAAAATACTTATTACTAAATGAATTAACGATTTGTTGAACAAGTAAAAACTCAAAACTCTTAGGCTTTAGGCAAAGAGTTTTGATTGACTGCCACTTACTTCAGAGCTGAATGACCTAACTTGACAAACTTCACTCTGGCTCCCACAGTATTTGTTTTATTAGCTTCCATAAACAGGCAGATAAGGTACTGGATACATTCCAAGAGAAAATCCTCTTAAAAATTGGAAGCTGACAGAGCCAAAGAAGTATCCAGAAAGCAAGGGCATAGAGTTGACAAAGCATCCAGCTTCAAGAACTGTTAAGAATGAAGCAAGGTAATAAACTTAAAGAGAGAAGAGAAATTAAGGCCTGGTAGACGGTGGTCATACAAGACTACTTCTTCAGGACACATTGAAGAATTTAGGCATAGCTAAGGGAGTGTCAGGCCTGGTCTACACTAAGCGTTTAAACCGATGTTAGCAGCGTTAAACCGATTTAACGCTGCACCTGTCCACACAATGAGGCCCTTTATATCGATATAAAGGGCTTTTTAAACCAGTTTCTGTACTCCTCCCCAACGAGAGGAGTAGTGCTGAAATCGGTATTACCATATCGGATTAAGGTTAGTGTGGCTGCAAATCTACAGTATTGGCCTCCAGGCGGTATCCCACAGTGCATCACTGTGACCGCTCTGGAAAGCCATCTGAACTCGGATGCACTAGCCAGGTAGACAGGAAAAGCCCCATGAACTTTTGAATTTCATTTCCTGTTTGCCCAGTGTGGAGCTCTGATCAGCACGGGTGGTGATGCAGTCTCAAATCCAAAAAGAGCTCCAGCATGGACTGTACGGGAGATACTGGATCTGATCACTGTATGGGGAAACAAATCTGTTCTATCACAGCTCTGTTACAGAAGACAAAATGAGAAAGCATTTGAAAAAATCTCCAGGCTATGATACAGAGTCCACAGCACAGTGCTGCGTGACAAGCGTAAGAGAAAGCCAAGGAATCAAATGGATGCTCACGGCGGGAGGGAGAGGGTACTGAGGACTCCAGCTATCCCACAGTCCCCACAGTCTCCGAAAAGCATTTGCATTCTTGGCCGAGCTCCCAGTGCCTGTAGAGTCAAACACATTGTCCGGAGTGGTTCAGGGTATGTGTTAATTTACCCCTCCCCTGTGAAAGAAAAGGGAAAAAATTTGTTTGACTTTTTTATATGTCACCGTATGTCTACTGCATGCTGCTGGCGGACATGGTGCTGGGGCAATGAATAGCAGCATCCTCTCCCCTTCCCTCCCCGGTGGCAGACGTTACCATACAAAAGGACTGATAGCTGTCATCATCCTGTGAGTGCTCCTGGCTGGCCTCAGGTAAGGTCGGCCGGGGGCACCTGGGTAAAAATAGGAATGACTCCTGGTCATTCCCGGCAGATGGTACAGAACAGCTGGTAACCATCCTCATCATTGCAACTAGGGGCTGAGTTCCATCAGCCCCCTCTTTCATGTCTAAAGGAAAGATTCTGTACTACCTGGACTATCATAGCAGCGGGATGCTGGGCCCTCTCCCCTCCACCGTTTAATGTCCTGTCTGGACTATCATAGCAGTTGGAGGCTGCCTCCCCCTCATTTTGTCTCACTAAAAACTCAGTTTCTTATTTTTGCACTCTATTACTTCATCACACAAATGGGGGGACACTGCCACAATAGCCCGGGAAGGTTGGGGGAGGAGGGAAGCAATGTGTGGGGTTGTTGCAGGGACACCCTCTAGAATGGCATGCAGCTCATCATTTCTGTGGGATCTGACACGGAGCGGCTGTGCTCTCTGGTTCTCTGAGACACTGCTTCTCTAGTACACTTGCCCCATATTATAGGCAGAACTGACTATTTTTAGATACAATATAAAGGAGGGAATGACCTGGGGGGTCATTCCCATTTTTGTCTTTGCGCCCCTGGCCGACCTCAGCCGACTTCAGCGAAGGTCAGCCAGGAGCACCCACGACAGCATCAGATGGTACAGAATGACTGATAACCGTCATCTCATTGCCAATTTACAAGGCACAGCAGACGGTACAGAACGACTGGTAACCATCTCTGCTACCTTGCAAAGGCAAATGAATGCTACTGTGTAGCGCTGCAGTACTGCCTTTATCAGCAGCATCCAGTACACATACGGTGAAAGTGACAAAAGGCAAAACGGGCTCCATGATTGCCATGCCATGGCGTCTGCCAGGGCAATCCAGGGAAAAAGGGCGTGAAATGATTGTCTGCCGTTGCTTTCACGGAGGAAGGAATGAGTGACGGCATTTACCCAGAATCACCCGCGACACTGTTTTTGCACCATCATGCATTGGGATCTCAACCCAGAATTCCAGGGGGCGGGGGGACTGCGGGAACTATGGGATAGCTACAAGATAGCTACCCACAGTGCAACGCTCCAGAAATTGACGCTAGCCTCGGTACATGGATGCATACCACCGAATTATTGTGCTTTGTGTGGCCGTGTGCACTCAACTTTATAGAATCTGTTTTACAAAACCAGTTTATGTTAAATCAGAATAATCCTGTAGTGTAGACGTACCCTCAGGGTCAAAGACTCTGGGCCAGCTCTTCAGTAATGCAGGTATAAATGTGCCACCCACTATATATAAAAAAGATTCCTTGCACATATTCAAAGAATATTGAACAGAAAGAAGGGTTCTCACAACCCCTGTGAACCTATGGCACCATGCCTGGCACATATTTCATACCCACACAGAACAGTTAGGCGATTTTATTACTTAAACTGCAAGCACCATAGCAAGATTGGATAGGTCTGACTAATCTATCCATAGGAGTGGTGGAGTTTAGTGCAAATAATATTGCTTCCAACTACCTTCTCTATGCACACTGTGGGATAAACTCTCTCTCAGCCTGGCTGGGAGACATTTCAATTTCTTTCTGATGGCAAAAACAGGAAAAATTGTGTCTAACCTCAAAAGAACAAGAAGGAGTGTGGGGAAGAGCATGCTATTTCATCAAATTCCCATATCCGCAAGTTAGATTTGCTGCTTGTAGAAGTGTTCCGGTACATAGGATTTTACTTATTTTAATTTCACATACTGATATCTTCAATTTATATTCCCACTGAATCCTGCTCCAATAGCAGTCACTGCAGCCAGAAACAAGGGAGAAGTTTGATAATTCCAATATAAGAAATGAAAGAGGGATTTGACAATGCCTTGGATGTGAGGGGAGGTGCAGTTAGAGGGGAATTAAAAATATGACAACGAGGTGGCAAAGTTAGGAGACACAATGTGGTGTGGAGTCAGCAGTGATAGAGAAAGGGAGAAATGAAGGTTTGGCAGAAAAGCAAGATTCAGTTTTGGTCATATTGGTATACTATGGTAACACTCAGATGCTGCAGTTGTGCTTGGTGATGCACAACGCATAGACACCAGCCCAAATTCTCAAAGGCATCAAAGTGCCTAACTTCCATAGATTCCTATGGGAGGTAGGTGCCTAAATACCTTTAAGTATCTGGGCCATGGTTCCTTCCCCATTTGATATGGTTTTGAAATCTTCATATTAACAAACTAAGACATAGAACTAGAAGGTGAGGGAAATGTAAAACTAGGGATCTGATTCTCTCCCTACACTAATTTTACACCTGTGTAGCTCTAGTCATTTCAGTGGGTCTTTTTCCCCCCTATAGAGCAGGTTAAGTAAGATGAGAATTGGTGGCATATCTTCAATTTAGTCAATAGTTGACTGTTAAATATTCTGTAGTGCGTTGGGCTATGAAACTTTTTGGTTCCCAACCAGAAGAATTTGTATTTTCATTGCTTGTCACAAAAAATTGTAAAATTTGTCACCTCAATGTTGCCACCTCAATGTACTCAAAAAGGTAGGTTCTAGAAGGCTTGAGACTATGACATAAACTTACCTTGAACTTTTGCAAGAAGTATTATGGCCACAATATTACCTAAAAGGTCACATTTGATAATATATTTTGCATAGTTATTGAGAAATCATGACATTTATCAAATAAGCAACCAGTTTGGAAAGTAATAAATAAAGTACAACAGTTTCTCAATTTTTAGTTCCCTTGACTTGCTATTAGCAAGTAATAAAAATCATCCAGTTTACATGTAAGGGTGGCTATAAGGGAATTTATCTGTTTTTGTGTGAACTGTATCACTGCACTGCAGCTTTGTCAAGGTAAAGAACATTTTGCATATGGGAAGATGTGTCTTTGTTGCTTTTAAGTCTATTATTCCATCTTTGAAGGCATTTATTCTCTTTGCTTCCGCTGATTTTTCTTCTTCTTGTTTCATCACATACATCATTTCTAACTAAACAAACATAATTTTAAATAGGCATCCCTTAGCTGCTCTTATGAAGTTTTTCTATTAGCTGAATAATCTAATTTGCCTGACTTCTGAAATTTCTTCAGTCAGAAAGCTATCCTTCACTGAGTCATTATAGCAGTGTCAACTTTAATTTGAACATAAAAAAATTCTGGTGCTTAAAGCCGATAAGAAAAAAACTCTTGAATAACCACAGTGACACAGGCTATATTAATAAAACCTTCTCTTCCCTTCTGCAAGCCTAGGTGCATTATATTTATTATGCTGTATAACATCCATTTTTCCAAGATATGGAGTCCTACAGTAGCTCAGTCACCCTTGCAGAGTGACAATATTAGTTGGCTTGCTTTTCTCCCATAAAAATATATTTTTTGTTTGAATAGCATGACTTGCCTAAGAACAAAGAAATTCATTCAGGCTGAACACAAATGATACATCTTGATGCAATATCATAATCTAAAGCATAAACTGGAAATTGCCAACCATGTTTTTTTCCCCAAAAATATTATGGATCTGGTCATTGAAAATGAAGCTCTCTGAAAAATAAGCTCTCATTTTCATAAAAGTAATGCTAGTTATCTTATATGTATACACCTTTCTTTGAAGAGACCTCTCAGGAAGACAGTTGCCAATTCTGCTTTAACCTGGCTTGTGTAGTCACGGCAGACCCACCTCCACAAGGGGTGCAGCTACCAGCGTTGGGAGGGTGCCTCCCAGTGCAGTGCTGGTGCACTGTCTACACTGGCACTTTTCAGATAAGCACTGTGGGATGATGCTGTAGAGGTCTCCAGAGGCTCCATAGGGGAGGGAGTAAGCTATTGGTAACAAGGGGAAACAACTGTCTGGCATGGTTTGGTAGTGGAGCCCAGCACAAGATAACAATGCCCTCTCTTCAGCTGCCTGTAGTGGGGCTCCACTACCAAACCATGCCAGACAGAGGTTTTGATTAAGGTGAGCCCCTATCAAGGGTGCATTTGGTACAGTTTTCTTGCCCTTCTGTCACCCAGCAATAGTTTGTTTCATTACTCTTAAACTCAAAACTTAACTGCATTTGGCCCAAATGACCAAAAAGTATCACATAATAAAGTGCAAATGAGTTCTGGCTCATTCAGTTGTTTCCCCTTGTTCACCAATAGCTTACTCCCTCTCCTATGGAGCCACTGGAGTTCTGGGTCTTCTTTCCTCATTTACCAACAGATGGCAGTAGCGAGCTCCCTAGCCTCTACAGCTTCAGCCCACAGTGCTTACAGACTTAGGGCTTGTCTACATTGGCACTTTACAACGCTGCAACTTTCTCGCTCGGGTCTGAAAAAACTCCCTGGAGTGCAGCAAGGTTTTGTGCTGTAAAGCACCAGTGTAAACAGTGCACCAGCGCTGTGCTGGTAGCTGCCCCCCCCCCAGTGCTGGTAGCTGCCTTCCCCAGCGCTGGCAGTTGCACCCCTTGTGGAGGAGGGTTTTTTAGAGCACTGGGAGAGCTCTCTCCCAGCTCTCTTCCGCAACAGCACAAGCACATTAAAGCGGCAGCACTTTAGCATTGTCAGCGTAGACTACCCCTAAAGCTAAGTCTACACCAGGGTTTCTCAAACAGGGGTTGCTGCTTGTGTAGGGAAAGCCCCCAGTGGACTGGGCCGGTTTGTTTACCTGCCCCGTCTGCAGGTCTGGCCGATCGTGACTCCCAGTGGACACAGAGCACTGCTCCAGGCCAATGGGAGCTGCAGAAGTGGCGTGGGCCAAGGGCCGTACTGATCGCTGCTTCCAGCAGCTCCCACAGGCCCAGAGCAGCGATCCACAGCCACTGGGAGCCACGATAGGCCGGACCTGCGGACGGGGCAGGTAAATGAACCTGCCTGGCCCACCAGGGCTTTCCCAACACAAGCGGCGACCCCTGTTTGAGAAATCCTGCCCTAGTCAGAGTTGAGCTCACAGTGCTTACACTATGGGAATGTCTGGATTGCTATTTCTACCCTGCTTGGGGTGGCGTCTGGGTTCTGAAACCCAGTAAGGGGGAGGAGCTACCTTATAACTTTTAGCCTAGTGGCTAGGATACCTACCTAGCATATGTGAAATACCAGTTCAAGTGCCCTCTTCTGGAAGGGGGAGAAAGGATTTGAACAGGAACGGCCACCTCTCAAATAAGTACCCTAGCTGCTAGTCAGTAGAGTCATTTTTTCACTGGCCCAATTCATATTTAATTCAAGTGTAAGAATTTCAGTAGGAGACACTGAGAGACTCCCCACATCACAATATCTCATAACCAGTAGTTATGACTCTCCTTTGAGAGGCGGCTGATTCCTGTTCCAATCTCTATTCCTCCTCAGCAGGAGGGCAGGAATAAGCACCAGGGGTCTCCCAGGTACTGAAGGAGTACCCTATCCACCAAGCTACAGAGAGGTCATCCTCCTTCCCCTCCTCCCTTCCCACTGATCTTGGCTCATGGAAGATTCCATTTCACAATCATATGAAACTGTTCCATGCTGGTCTCTGAGAGTCACTGGGCTTGTTTTGCCACTGCAGGAACTTCACACTTAAAACTCGGGTTAAGAAGAATGAAATGAGCCTTTCCTGCTGTCTCCCTCACATCAGAAAAGGGCAAGAGAAAGTCTGACTTCTCTCATCTTTAGTTCTTTAGACCAGTGTTCATTCTAACCCTCAGCTAAACCCCCATATTAAAATTTCTATTCAATTTCTCCCTCTTCCACCCTCCAGCCATTTTATATGCACTTAGGCATACAATGCAATCTTTCTTCTAAGAAAGGATAGGAGGCTGACTGCAGGAGAGGGTCCATAGACTTAAATCTGAGAAATAGGTGCCTAACTCACCTTGAGGGGCAGGGTTTAGGACACACTCTCTCCTCTGACTGGCCTAATGGCTAGCCTAGGCAACTCCCTACTCCCCTAATGTGGATCACATGCTTAGGTGCCTAATTGTCCTCTCTCTTGCATAGACAGCCTGAGCACCTAATTCATGGTTTGTGAATTCCACTCAGTGGCAAGATACCTAAAAGTTGCAGTGCTCAGTATTGCAACACCCAAGTCCCCTTTGTGACTCTAGCCATTTGTATGTTATGTCAAACCAGTAATAGGGAAATGGGTCATTTAAGGTGCTATGTTTGTTCATTCTCTCAGTCTTTGTTCAGTAAAGATATTTAAAAGAAGAAAGCGATTAGCAAGGACTTTTAAAAAAAGAGCAAGAGAGAGAGACTGGAGATTATAGAGAAGCTGGCAGAAGAGCTGTTTATTTCCCTGGCATCAGAGTGCCACAGTCTGTTCCCACAATCGGAATAACTTCTCAGACATTGTTTGAGGCATAGAATGGCTGGAAACAAACTAAACCTGTGGCTCAACCATAGGAGTAGTTTTAGTTGGGGGAATAAATATAAAAAAAAAAGAGCAAGGAGAAAATATTCAGCCCAAGAGAAAAGAAGCACTTTTGTCTGACATTAGTATTTCTATCTCCATGTGCTGGACTGCAGTGGTCAGCTGTCAATAACCTAGTCCCAGATTTGGACCTTAGCGTCCAAAATATGGGGGTTAGCATGAAAACCTCCAAGCTTAGTTACCAGCTTGGACCTGGTACTGCTGCCACCACCCAAAAAATTAGAGTGTTTTGGGGGACTCTGGTCCCCCTAAAAACCTTCCCTGGGGACCCCAAGACCCAAATCCCTTGAGTCTCACAACAAAGGGAAATAAACCTTTTCCCTTCCCCCCCCCCCAGGTGCTCCTGGAGAGATACACAGAAGCAACCTCTGTGAATCTAAGCAGAGGGAGTCTACCCTCTCTAATTCCAGTCCTGGAAACAAAAGCACTTCCCTCTTCACCCAGAGGGAATGTAAAGTCAGGCTAGTAAATCTAACACACCCAGATCTCCCCCTGACTTCTTCCTCCCACCAATTCCCTGGTGAGCTGCAGACTCAATTCCCTGGAGTTCCTCACTAAAGAAAAACTCCAACAGGTCTTAAAAGAAAGCTTTATATAAAAAAGAAAGAAAAATACATACAAATGGTCTCTCTGTATTAAGGTGACAAATACAGGGTCAACTGTTTAAAAGAAACATGAATAAACAGCCTTATTGAAAAAGAATACAATTCAAAGCACTCCAGCAACTATAGACATGTAAATACAAAGAAAACAATAGAAACCTTACTGTCTTACTATATTTGTACTCACAACTTGGAAACAGAAGATTAGAAAGCAGGAAACAGAAATCACTTCTCATCCGAGAGAGCATACAGGCAGAAGACAAAAAACTCAGACACAAACTTCCCTCCACCCAGAGTTGAAAAAATCCTGTTTCCTGATTGGTCCTCTGGTCAGGTGCTTCAGGTGAAAGAGACATTAACCCTTAGCTATCTGTTTATGACATCAGCAGTCCTCCCTGAGCTGAACATCTTGTGGAAGAGTAGGCATTACATTTAAATCAAATATTCCATCAGACCTAGCTTACTTAAAGGCTACAATACTGACTTCCCACCACGTGTCATGCATATAATCAGATTGCCCCTCCATGGCATTAGGAGATTTCCCTCTTTCACCTTAAAGAAAATAAAGGTCAAAGGAGGAGATGAACAAATAACAGAAGAGAAATTTACTTTTGAGTGGCCAGGACAGTTGAGTTAGCACTGTTAATACCAAATACAGATTATACTGGTATCACATGATACCAGCCGTCCCTTTGGCAACACTAGCTGAATTTAGAGGGACTTGGCTAGACGAGTGTGGCTTCATTGGCTGCCAAAAGAATTAGTTCTCAGGACACAGAGTAATGTCTATATGTTCCTGGAAATTAAATCTCTTCCTCCTTGATCAGCTAGAGAAGGAAAGGGAATGCAACTTTTTAATCATGCTCTACTACACAACTGCCTGTCTTCCTTGCTGCCTCCTGTGGAGTTTCCGCAGCTTTACACACACGTACATATAATACATCATCTATATGATGATACATACACACTATCTATATTACATATGGTAAAGTTCATGATTATTAAGAACGGTAGGAAGGAAAACAGCAAAATAAAGATAATGGATTTCAAAAGGTCAGACTTTAGCAAACTTAGGGACTTGGTAGGTAAGATCCCAGAGGAAGCAAGTCCAAAGGGAAAACCAGTTCATGAGACTTGGCAGTTTTTCCAAAGAGACATTATTTAGGGCACAAAAGCAAACTATTCTACTGAGTAAGAAAGCTAGGAAGTATGTCAAGAGATCACCTTGGCTTAACCAGGAGATCTTCAGTGATCTGAAACTCAAAAAAGAATCCAACAAAAGTAGAAACTAGGTCAAATTACAAAGGATGCATATAAACAAATAACTCAACTCTGTAAGGACAAAATTAGAAATGCCTAGGCACAAAATGAGATTAAACTAGCTAGAACACAAACGATAAGAAAACATTATACAAATATATCAGAAGCAAGAGGAAGGCCAAGGACAAGGTAGGCCCATTACTCATGAGGGAGGTGAGGGGGAATAACAGAAAATGTGGAAATGGTAGAAGTGAAAAATTACTTTTTTGCTTTGGTTTTCACCAAAAAGGTTAGTAGTGATTAGACATCTAACATAGTGAATGTCAGAGAAAATGAGGTAGGATTAGAGGCTAAAATAGGGAAAGTTAAAAATTACTTAGACAAGTTAGATGTCTTCAAGTCACCAGGGTCTGATGAAATACACCCTAGAATATTCAGTGAGCTGACTGCCATCATAATTGAGCCATTAGTGATTATCTTTGAAAAGTCATTGAAGATGGGAGGTCTGGAAAAGGGCAAATATAGTGCTAATCTATAAAAACCGGCAACAAGGACAAGCTGGGGAATTACAGACCAGTCATCTTAACCTCAGTACCTGGAAATATAATGGAGCAAATAATTAAGTAATCAGTTCACAAACACCTAGAAGATAAGGTGATAAGTAACAGTCAGAATGAATTTGTCAAGAATGAATCATGTCAAACCCACCCAATAGCTTTCTTTGCCAGGGAAACAAGCCTTGTAGATGGGGTGGAAAGCAGGAGATGTGTTATATCTTGATTTTAGTAAGGCTTTTGATACTTCCTTGCATGATTGTCTGATAAACTAGGGAAATACAACCTAGACAAAAGTAGGAAAATACAACTATAATGTAGGTGCATAACTGGTTGGAAAACCATTCCCACAGAATAGTTATCAACTGTTCACAGTCAAACTGGAAGGGTATATCGAGTAAGGTCCTTCAGGGATAAGTTCTGGGTCTGGTTCTGTTCAATATCTTCATCAGTGACTTAGATAACAGCATGGAGAGTACACTTATAAAGTTTATGGATGATACCAGGATGGGAGGAGATGCAAGTGCTTTGGAGGATATGATTAAAATTCAAAATGATCAGGACAAACTGGAAAAATGGTCTGAAGTAAATATGATTAATTTAGGAGAAATGCAAGGTACTCCAGTGAGGCAGGAACAATCAGTTGTACACATAGAAAATGGGAAATGACTGCTGAGGAAGGAATACTGTGAAAGAGGATCTGGGAGTCATAGTGGATCACTAACTAAATATGACAATATAACATTGTTGCAAAACAATGCAAACATTCTGGGATGGATCATCAAGAGTGTTGTAAGCAAGACACAATAAGTAATTCTTCTCTACTCCGCGATGATTAGGCCTCAACTGGAGTATTGTGTCCAGTTCTGGGTGCCATATTTCATGAAAGATGGAAAAATTGGAGAAAGTCCAGAAAAGAGCAACAAAAATGATTAAAGGTCTAGAAAACAACTTATGAACGAGGATTGAAAAAAAATGGGTTTGTTTCATCTGGAGATGAGAAGACCAAGAGGTGACATGATAACATTTAATAGTTCCGCGTTTAGCCTGCGTTGAAGAAAGCTATCAAAACAACACTTTCACAGACATGGTATAGTTGCCTAACCCCTGGTAATACACTGGGCAATCAATGCATACTGTAAACAAAGTGGACAAAATCATAACAAAAAATTGAACAAAATCATAACATACTCAAGAACTATATTCCATGGATAAACTATTGGCTGTGAATTATTCACTCAGATCTGTTAATAATGATTTACAATGTACAGTAACAATCCCCAAACAGGGCCCTGCAGAATAAGCTATTCAACCAGAAATGTGCCCTGCTGTTATAATGATGCAGTCTAAGTCTTTGCTTGTGTTTTTCTCTCTTCTTTGCCAAGCTATATAATCCCCTGGTCTACTGAGATTCAGAATTAACTGTTCTGAAAGATATTAATTCAAAACTAAATTCTCAGGGATTAGAATATTATATTCTGACAGCTGGGACTACAATGTGGTATTAATAAAAGGGATTACTTTGGGTCTGAGAGAGTGTCTGAACTGGCATATATTCAAAGTATCAGAGCTGATCAAATACATTATATGGTAAATTTGCCATGTTTTCATTGTGAAAAAAAAAATCAACTTTTTTTATTTTAGACCAGCTCCATAATGCAATTCAGACACTTTCTTCAGCAAGTAATAGCAAAATTCATTATGCAATTGGATTGTTAGTTTTTAAAAAAATGTTAGACTAGCCTAGCTAACTAAGTTTGAAGGACTGGCTACCACTTTGTTGCTTTGTACTATGATTTTTTATAGGGCTGTCACATGGTTAAAAAAAGAATGATAAAAAAATTAATCACAATTAATTGTGTTGTTAAATAATAAAATACTATTTAAATTTTTGGATGTTTTATACATTTTCAAATATATTGATTTCAATTACAAAACAGACTACAAAGTGTACAGTGCTCGCTATATTTTTGATTACAAATATTTGCACTGTAAAAACAAAAGGAAAAGTATTTTTCAATTCACCTAATACAAGTACTGTAGTGCAATCTCTTTATGATGAAAGTTAATTCTACATTTGTAAATTCATATACAAAGAATAAATCCATTCAAAAATAAAACAATCGTAAAACTTTAGAGCCTATGACTCCAGTCAGTCCTACTTGTTGTTCAGCACATTGCTTAGACAAACAAGTATGTTTTCATCTGTAGAAGATAATGCTGCCTGCTTCTTGTTTACAATGTCACTTGAAAGTAAGAACAGGCATTCACATGGCACTATTGTAGCTGGCATCTCAAGATATTTACATGCCAGATGATGTAAAGATTCATATGTCCCCAGCTTCAACCACCATTCCAGAGGACATGTATCCATGACGATGACCAGTTCTGCTTGATAACGATCCAAAACAGTGTGGAACGACACACTTTCATTTTCATCATCTGAATCAGATGCCACCAGCAGAAGGTTGATTTTCTTTGTTGGTGGTTTGGGTTCTGTAGTTTCCACATCAGAATGTTGCTCTCTTAAGACTTCTAAAATTATGCTCCACACCTCATACCTCTCAGATTTTGGAAGGCACTTCAGATTCAGGTCAAGTGGTGCAGCTATCTTTAGAAATCTCACATTGGTACCTTCTTTCTGTTTCATCAAATCTGCAGTGAAAGTGTTCTTAAAAACAACCAACATGTGCTGGGTCATCATCTGAGACTGCTATAACATGAAATATATGATAGAATGCAGGTAAAACAGAGCAAGAGACATAGAATTCTCCTCCAAGAGTTCAGTCACAAATTTAATTAACACATTTTTTTAACAAGTGTCATCAGCATGGAAGCATGTCTTTTCAAATGGTGGCCGAAGCATGAAGAGGCACATGAAAGTTTAGCATATCTGGCATGTAAATACCTTGCAATTATGCTGGATACAACTGTGTCATGGGAATACCTGTTCTCATTTTTAAGTGACTTTGTAAATACAAAGTGGTCAGCATTATCTCCCATAAATGTAAACAATTCTTTCTCTTAGTGATTGGCTGAACAAGAAGTAGGAATGAGTGTTTTTAAAGGCTCTAAAGTTTTACATTGTTACATAACTGTGCTCAAAAACAAAAAACAAATCTACATTTGTAAGTTGTACTATCACAGTAAAGAGTTCACACTACAGTACTTGTATGAGGTGAAAATACTATTTCTTTTGTTTATCATTTTTCCAGTGCAAATATTTGTAGTAAAATATAAAGTGAACCTTGTACACTTTGTATTCTGTGTTGTATTTGAAATCAATATATTTGAAAATGGAAAAAAATATCCAAAATTTAATACATTTCCATTGTTATTCTATTTTTTAACACTGATTAAAATTGATTAATCATGTTTTTTAAATTGTGATTAATGGAGTTAATTGCATGAGTTAACTGTGATTAATTGACAGTCCTAATTTTTTATTATTTTATATAATAGGTTTCTTTCTGGGGAATGGGTGAAGTCTGCCAGTGATTCCATGCCTATTCTCCCATTAACCCTCTTTCAATTTTTCTACAAATTAAGGACAGAATGCAAACATTTTAAGATCACGATTGATACTGTTTCATCAAGTGGTGACTCTATAGTGCTGACTAGTATGTTTACCTCCCTGAATAGTCTCCATCACACACTGAGATATAGACGGGGCAACCTAGAATCAGAGGGCAGAACCAAAGGTGTGGTCAGGTGGCAAGCTAATGGTTGGAGCTAGGAGTCAGGATTCCAGCTGAACCAAGGGCAGAGCTGAAGTCATGGCTAGGAGACAAGCCAGTGGTCACAGCCAGGAGTTAAGAATCAGTTCAGAGGTAAGCAAGTACTAGGGCTGGAACAGAATAGGCAATGGATGGAGCAAAGGCTGTACAGGAAGCAGGTCTGACGCAGCTGCAGACAGGGAATGTGTTGAGCAGACACTGTGCTGCTGTTCCTTCACGGTTTAACTGGTGATCTGTTGGCCCTTCTGGTCAATTCAGGAGCACAGTCACTTAGTGAGGGTTTGCTATGTCTAACCAAGCTCATTGGATTGTTAGGCAACAGAGCCTGCATTCCCTGTTTCATTCCTTTGACCAAGTGCATCACTTCTGCAATGTGCTTGATATATGTCAACCTGAGAAGCATGAATAGAGTTGCCAACTCTCCTGGTTCTGCCAGGAGTCTCCTGGAATCAGGTTTTATATTCTGGAGGCTACTGACACCAAATCAAGAGATTTTAGGTGCAAAAAGTCCAGCTGTGCAGCAGGGAAAGGCAGGCTCCCTGCTTCACCTGGCCCTGTGCCACTCCAAGAAGTGGCAGGCACATACCTGCGGCCCCTGGGGGTGGCAGGGGTTCTCTGCGCGCTGCACACACCTCAAGCACCGACTCCGCAGCTCCCATTCGCCTGGGAACTGTGGCCAATGGGAGCTGCAAGGGTGGTGCCTGAAGGCAGAGGCAGTGTGTGGACACCCTCCCCCCGCCACACCGCTAGGAGCTGTGGCTAGAAGGATATGCTGGTCACTTTTGGGAGCTGCCTGAGGTAAGTGCTGCCCCACTCACCCCTTCCCGCACCCCAACTCTATACCCTAGTTGACAGCCTGCATCTCACGCCCATATTACCTCCCAGAGCCTAACCCCTCACCCTCCCACACCTAAACTGCCTCCCAGAGCCCGCAGCCCCTCCTGCACCCCAACCCACCACCACTGCCTTGAGCCCCCTCGTGCACTGAACTCCCTCCTAGAGCCCACACCCTTTGCTGCACCCAATCCCCCTGCTTCAGGCTTGCCCAGAGCCCCCTCCCACACTCCAAACCTTTTGGCCCCACCCTCAAAGCCCAGAGCCTGCACCCCCTCCTGCACCCCTGCCCCAGCCCAGTGAAAGTGAGTGAGGGTGAGGGAGAGCAAATGATGGGGGGGGCTGGAGTGAGCAAGGGGTGGGGCCTTGGAGAAGGGGCATGGCAGGGGCTTGGGCTTGAGGAAGGGGTGGGGGATTGGTGTTTGGGTTTATGTGATTAGACAGTTGGCAACCCTAAGCATGAAGGCAAGAGTCCCAAAGAGGGACTTAGGTTCATTGTTGCCATGACTAAATCTAGGTGTCTAAGAATGAAATTCACTGAAGCCATCATGCTGAGCAGGAAATGCTTAAGCTAGCCACTAGGAAGTGCTGAGGAGAGGTATGTAGCTTAAGCCCCACATCTCAAAATGACTTAAGTAACTAAGGCCTGGTCTACACTACGTGTTTAAACCGATTTTAGTAGCGTTAAACCAATTTAACCTTGCACCTGTCCACACAACGAGGCCCTTTATATCGATATAAAGGGCTCTTAAAACTGGTTTCTGTACTTCTCCCCGACGAGAGAAGTAGCACTGAAATTGGTATTACCATATCGGATTAGGGTTAGTGTGGCTGCAAATCAATGGTATTGGCCTCCGGCCAGTATCCCACAGTGCACCACTGTGACCGCTCTGGACAGCAATCCGAACTCTGATGCACTGGCCAGGTAAACAGGAAAAGTCCCGCGAACTTTTGATTTTCATTTCCTGTTTGCCCAGTGTGGAGCTCTGATCAGCATGGGTTGTGATGCAGTCCCAAATCCAAAAAGAGCTCCAGCATGGACTGTACGAGAGATACTGGATCTGATCGCTATATGAGGAGACAAATCTGTTCTATCAGAGCTCCGTTACAGAAGACGAAATGCCAAAGCATTTGAAAAAAATCTCCAGGCTCTGATACAGAGTCCACAGCACAGTGCTGTGTGACAAGCGTAACGGAAAGCCAAAGAATCAAATCGATGTTCATGGAGGAAGGGAGGAGGGACTGAGGACTCCAGCTATCCCACAGTCCCCACAGTCTCTGAAAAGTATTTGCATTGTTGGCTGAGCTCCCAATGCCTGTAGGGTCAGACACATTGTCCGGGGTGGTTCAGGGTATATCTCGTCAATTTACCCCTCCTCCCCCACTGTGAAAGAAAAGGGAAAAAAATCATTTGACTTTTTTCAATGTCACCCTATGTCTACTGCATGCTGCTGGTAGACGCGGTGCCGTGGCACTGAACAACAGCATCCTCTCCCCTCCCTTCCCTGGTGGCAGATGGTACAGTGCAGAAGGACTGGTAGCTGTCCTTATCATCCCGTGAGTGCTCCTGGCTGGCCTCAGGTGAGGTCGACCAGGGGCGCCTGGGTAAAAATAGGAATGACTCCCAGTTATTCCCAGCAGATGGTACAGAACGGCTGGTAACCGTCATCATAGCAACTGGGGGCTGAGCTCCATCAGCCCCCCCCTTGCATGTCTAAAGAAAAGATTCTGTCCTGCCTGGACTATCATAGCAGCTGGAGGCTGCCTCCCCCTCATTTTAGTCACTAAAAAGTCAGTGTTTCTTATTCCTGCATTCTTTATTACTTCATCACACAAATGGGAGGGGGGACCCTGCAATGGTAGCCCAGGAGAGCTGGGGGAGGAGGGAAGCAACAGGTGGGGTTGTTGCAGGGGCACCCCCTAGAATGGCATGCAGCTCATCATTTCTGCGGGATCTGACACGGAGCGGCTGTGCTCTCTGGTACACTGGCTCTCCAGTACACTTGCCCCATATTCTAGGCAGGACTGACTATTTTTAGATACAACATTTTTGTCTTTTTGCCCCCAGCCGACCTCAGCAAAGGTCAGCCAGGAGCACCCATGACAGCAGCAGATGGTACAGAATGACTGATAACTGTCATCTCACCGCCAATTTACAATGGCACAGCAGACAGTACAGAACAACTGGTAACCATCTCTGCTATCTTGCAAAGGCAAATGAATGCTGCTGTGTAGCGCTGCAGTACCGCCTCTGTCAGTGGCATCCAGTACACATACGGTGACAGTGACAAAAGGCAAAATGGGCTCCATGGTTGCCATGCTATGGCGTCTGCCAGGGGAATCCAGGGAAAAAGGGCGCAAAATGATTGTCTGCTGTTGCTTTCATGGAGGAAGGAATGAGTGATGACATTTACCCAGAATCACCTGCGATACTATTTTTGCACCATCATGCATTGAGATCTCAACCCAGAATTCCAAGGGGTGGGGGAGACTGTGGGAACTATGGAATAGCTACAGGATAGCTACCCACAGTGCAATGCTCCAGAAATCGACGCTAGCCTCTGTACGTGGACGCATACCACTGAATTATTGTGCTTTGTGTGGCCGCGTGCACTCGACTTTATAGAATCTGTTTTACAAAACCGGTTTATGTAAAATTGGAATAATCCTGTAATGTAGACGTATCCGAAGTTTGAGTCAGAGAAATGCATCCTCTCTCTGCTTGCAGTTTACAGCCATGAAACTGCCTCTGGAGTTAGGTGCCTAAGCCCTTTCTTGAAAAAAAAAGAATCAGTAACTGTAGGGAGGAGGTGGTATCCCTGCCTATAACCTTTAGCCTCGTGGTTAGAGCACTCAGCCAGGAGGTGGGACACAGATTCAGTTCCCCCTCTACTTGATTTAGAGCACAGATTTGAATTCACATCCTCCAGCAGAGTGTCCTAACCTCTGAGCTATGGGATATTTTGAGGTATATCTCCCTCAGTTGCTCTCGTTGAAACTGTTCCACATTTTATAACCCCCCCCCAGTCTTGTTGTGGTCACTTCAGATGCGGTTAGGGTGTCTGGAGTGCTCCCTCTCTGCACTGGATGCTTCCCTGACCCACTGATCACTACATACAGGCCCTTCCCCTTTCTTTTGGTACTGTGAGATGGACAATCAAAAAAACCCATTAAGTTTCGGTAAGGGGCCAACAGTCCCCTTACCTATTGTTACCTCACTGTAGTTTTCACATACATAGAGTTCAAACAAGGGGATAGAGAATAAAACTGAGAATATATTATTGCCCTTATATAAATCGATGGTATGCTCACATCTTGAATACTGTTTACAGATATAGTCTCCTCATCTCAAAAAAGATATACTGACACTAAAAAAGGTTCAGAAAAGGGCAACTAAAATGATTAGGGGGTTGGAACAAGTCCCATATGAGGAAAGATTAAAGAGGCTAGGCCGCTTCAGCTTGGAAAAGAGGAGACTAAGGGGGGATATGATAGAGGTATATAAAATCATGAGTGATTTGGAGAAAGTGGATACGGAAAAGTTATTTACTTATTCCCATAATACAAGAATTAGGGGTCACCAAATGAAATTAACAGGTAGCAGATTTAAAACAAATAAAAGGAAGTTCTTCACACAGTGCACAGTCAACTTGTGGAACTCCTTACCTGAGGAGGTTGTGAAGGTTAGGACTATAACAGCATTTAAAAGAACTGGATAAATTCATGGTGGTTAAGTCCATAAATGGCTATTAGCCAGGATGGGTAAGGAATGGTGTCCCTAGCCTCTGTTTGTCAGAGGATGGAGATGGATGGCAGGAGAGAGATCACTTGATCATTGCCTGTTAGGTTCACCCCTCCTGGCATTGGCCACTGTCGGTAGACCGGATACTGGGCTAGATGGACCTTTGGTGTGATCTAGTACGGCCGTTCTTATGTTCACCTTTAATATTAGAATACTAGAGTAGAAACGTTATCTTGCTAAGTATAATGTATATAGAATATGCCCATCACGCTCTTTCATGGAAATAGCACAAAATCTCACCAGACTGCTAGTACTTCTCAAGTTAGTCATTATCTTTTATGGCTCCAAGTACATTGAGTTCCTCCTTGTCAGAAATGTATAGCATAAATATCAACTTTAGTCTCAAACTTGTAAAAGTTGCAATTGTTTCATGCTATGTGCCTGTGGAATATGCTTCAATACATTTCACTTCTACTTAGAAAATACACAAATTATTCTACATAATGCTGTCCTTTAAAGGTTCACTATTCAGCATGTCATCATTACAAATGGGGAGGGTACCAATGGGCCACGCATATGGAACCATTAGAAGGATAAGGCCATACAATGTCAGCTCTTATGTCTCAGTGACAAAGCACTCCAGTAATTGCTTTCTATAGAGAGAGATTCTCCGGTCCAAGGAGCTAACAAATTCTAACTTTCAGAGCTTAAAAACAAAAAGAACAAAATAAACCCCAGTTTTCTGCATCTGCTGAACTTTGTATAACAGCTTTCAATTACTCATTATTTACATATGTTTACTTTTCAAACAATTATTCCTACAATATCTGTAAAAATAGTACACCAGCAGAACCTAATAAGCTATTTCCTTTAATAGAATACAAGCACTCATTCTGACGAATGGACAAACTATTTCTATTCCTCAAAAAGGATAACATATATAAAAGCCTCATGAGCAATAAAATTAACATCAAGATCAGGTTCTTCTATTCTAACTTCACTTTCCTGTTTATTAATTAATGCAACTCTAGAAATAATTAGTGAAATCAAGTGTGACTAAGATATCAAACACAATTTTTGGAAAATAAATGCAATAGCCAATAAAGCCAATAAAAATAATGTCATTTTCTCTGTAAATTAATTCATTAACTAAGGCTCTATACCAGAAGAGAGAACAGGTATACAGAAATAATTCCAGAAATTACTTAGATATTTGTGCAGTTTAAACAGAGTGCTAGCTGCTTTACAGAAATATAAAGACAGTCACTCTGTATTTGACATTGGTGAGACTGATACTGGAGTACTATGTACAGTTCTGATGTTCATATTTTTAAAAAATGATGTTGAAAAATTGTGGGGGGAGCAGACAAGACAGCCACAAAAATTGAAGTGTAAAATTTGAGATGTATTTGGGGTCTGGAGAAAATGCCTTACACTGAGTTTAACTGTTTAGCTTATCAAAAAGATGGAGAGGTGACTTGATTGCAGTGTATAAGTACCATGACATGAAGAAAATACCAGGTACTAAATCTAGAGGAGAAAAGCAAAAAAGCAATGGCTGGAAACTGAAGGCAGACAGAGCCAGATTAGAATTAGGCAGACTTTTAACAATGAGGATTATTTAAGCATCCAAGAGAAATGAACAATTCTCCATCTCTTGATGTCTTCAAATCAAGACTGGATGCCTTTTTAGAAGATGTGCTTTAATCAAGCACACGATATTGGGCTCAATACAAGGGTAACTAGGCGGTATGTCTACACTGCACACATTCACACACCCACACCCTGAGACAGAGAATTTCAAAGCCTGGCTCAACTGACTTGGGCTCAAGGCTAAAAACAGCCATGTAGATTGTTCCCACTCAGGCTGGGGCCTTGGCTCTGAGACCAAGTAGGAGGGTGAGTATCAGAGCGCAGGCTCTAGTTGCTAAGACCCACCTCTCTCCTTGGGTCTCAGCTGGTATCCTGTCTTCCAGCATCATGCTTGTATTAAAGACAAGTATTTCCAAATCACCGTCATGGATGAGATTATTCAAAGCCTTTTGTGCATATCACTGCTAATCTGAATAATATAGGTGTCTTTTCATCATATTTATTTATTTTAAGATTGGTGGATCAATATGTATTTTTAATAGTGGTATATGTTTCAGTTTTATCCTGGTGATGGTGCTTACTTTGCATAGCAAATTCATTGTGTTAGTTTGGAAGGGAACAGTCATAATTATGGTTTGACCCACAATACTTTGTACATGAGGAGTAAAACAAATTTGAAGTAGGAACATCACAAGTGAGGTTTCATACATAAATTCCTTATAATTAGTTATTACGGAATACTGTCCATGCATAGTACTGGTCACCTTTGCTACTAGACATCACTATATGGTAAGCATCACTGAATGAGATAGTGGTGGCTAGGTCATCTGTCACATATAATGGCTCCAGGCCAGCATGGCCACATACTGGAGTTGCAATGACAAAACCATCACATCTATATACATCGATATCCCATAATGTAATAAGAAATTGTGGGCCATGCCCTCCAGACTTGTGTTGCTGAATGAAATACCAGTAGCTGTGGTAAACCAGGTGCTTCTTGTGAATGTCTCTTTCTAAGTAACCTATTGAATGGATAGATGCCAATTTATCCAAAATAGCAGGTTTAAGGTCTAATATGGGTAGAGATACCATTAAAAAAAGTACATGGAACGCAACACAGAACAAAACTGGGCAGGAGACGTCTTGTGAGGACGCTGTTTCTCTGAGCCTAAATAGGAATTGTGCTATAGGGAACTTGTTTGCACAATTTAACACACTGCTGGTTTACAAGAGTCTGTGATATATACTGAGGGCAATACCATCAGGCTAATTGTTCATCACTAATAAGATCAGGCAACTTACTCTTTTCAAGTTCCCTGTAAGGGTGTGGACTCACCACTGCAGTGCCTCCTGCTGATTGTCCTCAGGAATTAGCTCTTTTTCCAGCCAGCAGCACCTTCTGCAGGCCAGTGATCTGCCTTACAGCTGGCCCATGTCCCTCCCAGAACGCAGTGCCCCTTTTTACCTGGGGTGCTGCCTCTCTGGCAGTAACCCCTCACAGCCTCAGGGTCTCCCTGTCCCAGGGGAACCCCCACCCACTATCCTCACTCTGCCTCAGTGTTAGGCTATTGCCAGTCTCCATCTAGCCCACACTCACTGGGGTAGACTGCAGTGTAAGCCACTTATCATAGGCAAAGGGGGTTCAGACCTGTTGCCTCTGCCTACTCATGGGCTGCCCCCTGCAACCCAGTAGCTAATAGACCTTATCAGGCCTGCAACCTGAGACTTTCCTAGGCCAGAGCTCCCCAGCTCCCTTGGCCTTTCCCCAGGCCTGCTCCAATCTAGGGTCCCTCTTAGCACCTTGCAGCCAGGCCCTTCTCTCTCTACAGACAGAGGGAGACTGACAAGGCCCTAGTTCATTGCCTCTTATAGGGGCTAGCTGGGCCTGATTGGGGCCTGGCCACAACTGAGCCTAGCTTCCCTCATCAGCCCAGGCTTCTTGCCCCAGCCAAAGCCCTCTCCTGGGCTGTTTTTAAACCTCTCAGGGCAGGACCAGTTAACCACCCCACTACAATCCCTTAATTAACTGGTTATGGCAAGTAACAACATAAAAATCATAGAAAGTGTTCACCATGAGTAATGTGAATATTGGTGTGATTCTTGATGTAAGGTCCCATCTATCACAGAAGTAAGCTCACGTGGATGGCAAGATAGAATAGAGTACACAAGAGCACTGTCTGTGAGTCCATGTTATGGCTCTTAAAGTGCCTGAGGAATTTACACTTGATAATTGGGTGCGGAAATCGAAGTATAGAGCTCACAATCAATTTGGTGTTTGTGCCCTGCCTCTTAATGGTGTGCCCTGACTCATAACAATTTGCCCTGAAGTGCTACTCATGGTCTTCAGCCACTGCAGGACAGCTTGACAGCATGGAGAGAGGTTATTTTTAAGGCTTTAATTGTTTTACAAGCAGCATTGATTTTGCTTGTGTTGATTTTGTTCTGTCACTTACACAGTTTGCTGGGGGGGAAAAAACCCACACTTCATTTAAATGCTTTAACAGCTACATATATGCATATTTCAAAGATGCCATGCTGATGTTAAGTCAGTTTGACAAGGAGGATGGAGACTGATAGCAGACTTCTAGAAGGCTTTGTATTCTCAGCACTTATGCTATGAACCAAACTACCAGCATGCTTTGCACTCATGCTCAGCTTATGCTGAATTATATGTAATACTTCTTTAGTATGCAGAACCTTTCAGAAGTGATGCCAACTATCAGTGTTGGTTACCTTCTGGGGATAATTGGTACAGGTGTCTTTAACTAGATAAAATGCTAGATAAATATGGTGCAAGTACTAGAAATAATTGAGGTAGATGCCTCTGTACCCTGAAAACAGAAGGTACAGAGAAAGAAGAAAAAAAACCACAATCTATAATAATTGGTTTATTTTCTATTTGATGGAAATAGATGGGGTATAAAAATTAAATTGAATTTGGCTTATGACTTTGGAATTGATTAAGTTGCCAGTCTGCTCTTGCTCTCTGGAGAGGTAATGTTTTAACTTTTGCCTTTCTGTAGTGTGCTGATTTGCCTTTGACGAATACAACCAAGTTGAGCTGAACTATCTGACATCTCATTGATTAGTAATCTAAATCAAACCCTCTTACAGTTAGTCAGATAAAAGCCCATTGAGGTCAATAAAAAAAATTGTAAAATGTATTAAAATGAAATTTTCTTTCCTGGCAGTTTAAATAACAAGCGGAAAGCAATAAGAGATGAGGAAAGATTATTAAAGTAGAAAGACTATAAAACAGCTTGTTGGAGAAGTGTTATGTACAGGTCCCTTCAACTCGTGTAACGAGGAGATAGTTCATCTTCTGTATAGCATAACGACCCAGTAATGTTTTGCAGGTAATTCAATCAGTTCATAAATAAGAAGTTGATCATTCGTTCTCCCTTCTATTTTTAGAATCCGCTTGGGGTGAGTAAATAATTTTGGATATCTTAAAAAATCCTTTCATGATTATAGTCCTGAACCTGCAAGGATCCATTGACTTTAATGGGGCTCCTCACACTGCAAAAAATTAAGTGCATGCATAAGCCTTTTGCTGATTGGGGCCTATGTCGCTATTGATTTTAGGATGCTGGCACAAATCTATATATAACTATTTAGAGTTATGATAAAGCAGCGTAGGCTGGAGACTTGAGCATGGAGGTGGAGGTGAGTCAGGCAATCCCAAATTCTATCTGACTCTGCTACAACTGGATGGCTGTGACTAAATCACTTCACCTTTCTATCTCCATTTCCCCATCCCCCTCACAGAGACATTTTGAGGGTAAGAAGGTTAGTGCCTGTACCAGGCTTTGAACAATGTATTACGAAATGCCTAACTTTAAAACCATCCTGTGCCTTCATTCATAATTAGTCTAACCTCTCCCACTCCTACTCTCTACCTCCTCAACCCCAGTTTAACTTCCATGAACTTTTTATGCTCCTCTAGAGATTTTGGGCCAATCACTCAAGTTGCTATTCAATTTCTTTTACATTCCTTTCTCAGGCAAAATCCCCATTGAATAAGGACTGGAGGATTTACACTGTGATATCTAGGGAAGCATGATCAATTTTAAAAGTTCACACAACTGATACCTTATGAAAGGGGTCTGAATTCATTTGAATTTTGGCTGATGGTTCAAACTGGAATAGTAAGCAAACAGGGATTTTCCCTTCAAATGCATAGTCAAGACAACTCACAGATGTAAAGTTACTCATGTGCATAAGAGTTTGTAGCTACAGGGTCATAGTGTCTGGTCTATAAAATACAACTTTTAATTACTATTTTAAGTTAGTTCACATAATGCATATTTAAAAATCTATGCTGCTAGACTTCCTTCCTCCATCCTCCCTCAAGAAAACTAGGGAGTGATGAATGCCTAACTATGGTATTTATCATTTGTTTGTATTGCCCATGTAGTACAGAATACTACCTGATTATTATGTTTTACAGAGGATTAGATATATCTTCTCATTACATGAACTGGATGAACCCATACGATACTTATTCCACAATATGTTCTATACACTTTCCACTTTACTCATCTTTAGAAATAGGGTGGAAGCTCTTAGAACAGCCAGTGTAATTAACCATTGGAATTAAATCATCAAGGGAATCAGTGGATCCTTCATCTCTGGATGTCTTCAAAACTGGATGCCTTTCTGGAAGATATGCTTCAGTCAAACAAGTTATTGGGATTAGTATAGGGGTAACTGGATTAAATTCTCTGGCTGATGTATATTCCATACATTTGTGTGGATTTGGCTGAAACCAAACACCAGAGAAATGTCAGAAGAACTCATTTCAATTTTTCAGGCTAGACTCACAATGATTCATTGGAGTAGAGATTTAAACAGAGGTATCTTCCATCTTTGGTGGGTGTCCAGGCTATCGTTATTCTTTCTGGCCCAAGGAGTATTCAAGTATTTTACTCAAAGAGGGATCCACCCCAGAACAGTCTGGTGATTAGGATACTCACTGATATGTGGCATAACCAAGTTTCAATCCTTGTTCTTGAGGGGGAAGCAAAGCCAGGTCTCATCCTCCCAGGTGAATACCCTAACTACTGGGCTCTAGGGTGTATGTCATACCAGTTTTGTGACTCTAGCCCACTGCTTCCTTTTCTGCTATTAAAAAGATTTAAAATGCTGTGAAGTGAAATCTGACTGATTTGCCAAAATATACTCCCCCAAAATCAATTTAGTTCAACCCAATTTTTCCTCAAAACTTCTAGCGAACAAAACACAAACATATGCAGCTATCTACACAGCTTGACTTGAGTTAAAGATCTTTGGAAACAAAACTTCTGAGATGAACCCTCCTCTAGCCTGAGCCCATTCTGTGAGTCCAACATTTGTCAGTGTTTCAGGTGCAGCAGAGTTCCTCCTTTTCTCTGTTGTAAATTCGTAGGCCAGATTATTACTCTAATTGTGAGCTCAGCTGTGAGAAGTGGATAGCAATGTATAAAATGTTCCAATCACATATAACAAATGTTGATGGGGGAAAAGGTACAAAAAAGAGACAAGACTGGATTAAATGAAGCAGGAAGTCCTGCTGATGTAACTCATGGACCTTGTTTAAATGTTTAGTTTTGTACAGTGAAGGGGTCATGTTGACATCTTTTAGTTTCTGGCCTCAATTATTTCACTGAAATGAATACAACATCTCTCTTTCAAGTCCTTCTTATGCGTGGACAAGGTCAGCTCTCAGCCCAGAGCAGAGCCTTGCTCTTAAATAGGGCCCCCATATGAGTCATGTGCTCAGACTGAGAAGTTACAGACCCCCCAGTCATGCTTGCCCTATCCTCCAGCAGGCCCCTATGTAAAAAAACCTCATTTTTACAGACATGTGGCCCAGTAGCTGAGACACAATGAAAGCCACTAGATTGCCATCTTGATTGCTCTTATTGCTAGTCCTTCAACAAATTGTCAAACATCTTTCCCTGGGCAGGGTGACTGTCTGAAATGCAGTAGTTAGGTTGTCCTTGAACATGTTCAGGCTTGTGCTGTCAGTGTCCAACATTTCGACACATAGCACAAGACAGTTTATAATTTGACTCAGACATATTCTACTCTACCACACTGGTCCTTCCTAGCACTTCCCTTGGGAACAAATAAATGGTTCATTCTTAATTACATGGTTCTTTAAATGATACCATATCAAGGAATATCAGTGTTAAAACTATGAAGGAAATTATCAGACTTGTATTTAAAACAGCCACCTAAATGGGCAGCCAATCAGAAAACAAAGCAAAAAGAAAACCTCCAGCCTATAAGCAATAGCTTTTCTGTATGGAGCTTCCCATCTGCAACATCCCTATATGCCTACTAGCACCAGCCTCAGAACCAGGCAGTAAGAAGCTTCTGATCCTAGGAAAGCTGTCTCAGATATAAAGGGCAATACCTTCCTTCAGGGGGAATCTATTTTAAAGTATGATTCACTCAAGAGAAAACTTTGTATATTGAAGGGTCCATTCTAATCCTATGATTCTATGATTATCTACAGGAACTGCATTGGAACATCTATTGTGTTAAGCTATATGAAAAACTCATTGCCATTTGCAAAGGTATAGTCTTCTTCTGCAATAGTCTATCAGTAAATCTACTCTCACTGTTTATATCATCCTTATACTAAGGGATTTTTTGAAATGTATTAGTGTTGCTACACTACTGGATGTGGAAGTTTCACCAAAACATTTTACAATTTAAATACATTTCTATGAATCATGAGACATCAGTGGATAACCAGGAAATGTCTCAGTTAAGAGACTGGAAACAAAGGGTAAGAATACATGGTCAATTTTCAGAATTGAGAGATCTAAATAGTGGTGTCTCTCAGGGATCTAGAAAAAGGGGTAAACAATAAGGTAGTAAAGTTTATACAAGATATAAAGTTACTCAAGAGAGTTAAGTCCAAAGCAGACTGAAGAATTACAAAGGGATCGATAGGACTGGATGACTGGGTAACAAAGTGGCTGATGAAATACTTTGCATTTATCAACAACGAAATGCATAACGGAAAACATAAAATCTCAACTACACATACAAAATGATGATGTCTAAGTTGCCTGTTACAATTCAAGAAAGATCATGGAGTCATTGTGGATCGTTCTCTGTAAACAACTGCTCAATGTGCAGCAGCAGTCAACAAAGCTAACAGAATATAATAAACCATTAGGAAAGAGACACATAAGACAGTAAATATAATTGTAACCCACACATCTCCTCAGTGTTGTGTTCTGTCCCATCTAGTGGCACCAAGACCACTTAGAGAGAGAGATTATGAGTCTGTTTTACAGCTTTAGCTAACAGGCAGTTGGCTTTTAGCTCATGTGGTAGAGGCTCATACACTAAGCTCCGTGAGTTGCAGGTTCCTTCCTACCCACCGACAACCAGGGTCTATCAGCATCACAAGTGGACATAAACAGGGTTTGAATGAATGCTTCCCCGACAGCTAGCTGGGACGGGAAGAGACTATGGGTGTGTTTATGTAAATACAGTTTTTTCCTGCTCTGTTTACATATTCATCAGACACAACTGTGTCAAAAGATCAATTTTGCCTGGCACTGGGTACAAATGACCTTAGTACTGAATGCAGGGTAATGAAATAAGGTTACCAATGTTGTAACCGGAAGGGTCAGTTCTGGGTTTGGTACTAGTCCATATTTTTATTAATGACTTGGATAATGGAATGGAGAGTATGCATATAAAACCAGCAAATAAGATCAAGATGGAAGGGGTTACAAGCACTTCAGAGGACAGGATTAGAATTCAAAGCTACCTTGAAAAATTGGAGAGTTGACATGAACTCATCAAAATGAACATCAGTAAAGACAAGTGTAAAGTACTCCACATAGGAAAGAGAAATCAAATGCACAACTACACAATGAGGAATAACTGGCTAGGCAGTAGTACTTTTGAAAAGGAACTGGGAGCTATAATAGATCACAAACTGAATGAGTCAGCAACGTGGTGCAGTTGGTAACTGTTGCGCTCTACTCAGCATTAATGAATACCAGTGTACTATAATAATTATTGTAGGAATACAGGAAAGCAGGACTGTGCTTAACTTGTCCCAAATGAGGGGGGACATCCTCAGTTGAAAGAACCTTGTTAAGCAGGGGCTTGAATGTTAGAGCACTGTGAAAGTAAGAGGGGCAGCCAGGAGGCTGCAAACCCTTAAGGGTCCTTCCTAGATTGGTTTAACCTGTTCCTCCCCACTGTTCAAGGAACAGAGCTAAAAAGGCTTCATTAGGAGCCTCTTTGTTAAATGCTCAATCATAGCTGAAATGACTTGAGATGGGGCAGTGTTTCTGCCCAGCCTGAAAAGAGCTGAAAATTACTAAGAGACTAGTGTGCAGAGATAACAGCAGAGGGGCAGGTGACAGGAGAACACAACTGATAGTGAGCTGGGGGAGGAATAGCTCAGTGGTTTAAGCATGGACGTGCTTCAACCCAGGGTTGTGAGTTCAATCCTTGAGGGGGCCATTTAGGGATCTAGGGCAAAAAACTGTCTGGGGATTAGCCCTGCTTTGAGCAGGGGGTTGGACTAGATGATTTCCTGAGGTCCCTTCCAACCCTCATATTCTGTGGTGAATGAGTGACTGATGCAGCAGCAGCAAGGCAGCTAGTGGAGAGGCATAGCAAAAGTGGTGAGCAGGTAGCTAGCAGCAGTGTGGCTGGCAAAAGGGGTAGTGAGCAAGTGCCCAAGCAGGGGAGAGAGTAAGGTACCTTTTTACCCCACCCCGGGGGAAGGTTAACTCTTCAGATGCACCTCTGAACTCAGGGTTTGCACTCACCAAGGACAGCAACTGTGAGTGGGGTGCAGAGAAGAGTTGGGCACATGAAAGGGACTTTCGGGTTGCTGGACTTAAGAACATGAAGGGAAAAGGACACTGCCCAACCTACTTGAGGGTGGGTCTTTTGCTCACGGTTTATGTTTGTTAACACTGTTTGCAGTATTTTCCAAAATTGATGCTGTTACTTCCCTCCTTTAATTAAAAGTTTATTTTTAACATTGTGCTTGCGAGTGGGGAAGTATTGCCTCTCAGAGGCGCCTAGTAGTGGGATGTAAATTTCCCAGTTTACTGAGTGAGGGCTCAAGCCAGTTCTGTGTTATATCAATGGAAAGAAACCCCTAGGTATTGAACCCAGCTCCGTTTGCTGCTGGCTTCATCTAGCAAAAGGGTCACATTTTGGGGGTTCGTCCGGGGTACTGGGTCAGTACCCCTCGCAAGCACATCTTGAGTGATTCACTAAGTTGGGAAAACAATTGTGTTTATATTTTGAGGGAATCACTGTTTGTATAATGGCTATGATGTCAGGTTTGTTGGGTTCTGACTCAGCAGCCCCTATCTCAGGGGCTGCAGCCTCGGACGATTCCCATCCAGCAAAAACAAGTGGACCATGATGAGATGAAAGATGTGAAAGGGCTTTCTGAGAAATCATTAACTGCCAAACTCATGTTCCAATCCTAGTCTTTGCTTACCCAAGCAAGCCATTTATCCTACATACAGATGTCAGTTTGGAGGGTTTAGGAGCAGTCTTATACCAGGAAGTTGAAAGCAAATCTAAACCTGTGGCCTTTGCCAGCCGAGGGCTGCTCTGATAGTGAAATTCGCTACCCTATTCACATGCTGGAGTTCTTGGCCTTGAAATGAAACTGTGAAGTTTTATGACTACTTGTATGGTGCTAGGTTTCAGGTGTGGACAGACAACAATCTGCTGACTTCCATGTTGACAGGTGCTAAGCTCAATGCTACAGGGCAGAGATGGGTGGTGACCTTGGCTAGCTACGAGCTCAGCATTCAGTACCGATCAGAGAGAAGCAATGTAGATGTGGATGTCTTGTCACAGCATCCGCAGGCATTGGAAATTGCAGTTATTTTCTATGGATGGAGTGAGAGATATTTGCAATGGAAGTTATCAAGAGTCAGAGGCTCACACGAATCTTCATGGTTGTGTTGCAGAAACTCTGGGCCTGTCCCTTAGTGAATTATATTGTGTTGGACCAGTCTCCGTTGCCCATGCTCAATGTTAATGACTGGCAAGAAGCCCAACTGTAAGATACTGACATTTGTGACACACTACTTGCAAAAAGAGAGGGGCAAAATCCTGTTGCAATTATTCCATCTACCCTCAAGGGTAGACTACTATTAGGAGAATGGAGCTCTGACTAAAACTGATACAGGGAGTGCTACACTGGATCACAGCAGGTCCTTTACAAAGTCAATGAATACAACTAGTGCTACTGAAAGAGTACAGAACCCTGGCCATGAGAGCTCAGCAAGATGACTTTGGACATTTGGAAATGGAGAGAATCCTGGAACTTATCCATAATAGGTTCTGCTCACACCAGATGGCCAGAAATGTGAGACTTGAGCTCGGTGTGTTCAAAGGAAAACTCAGCCCACTAGAGCAGCATATCTGAAGAATATCACCAGCAGCAAATCTTTGGAGCTGGTATGCATTGATTTCTTGTCTTTAGAAGTGGACAGGAGGAATGTTGGGAACATATTAGTAGTGACTGACCATTTTACACAGTATGTGCAGGCATATCCCACACATGACCAGAAGGCCACCACTGTTACTCGAGTGTTGTGGGAGAAATATTTGTCAGTGTATGGATTCCTGGCTCAGATACACTCTGACCAGGCATGAGACTTTGAGAGTCACTTCCTGAAGGAGGTGCTAAGGATGGCAGGAATTAAGAAGTCTAGAACAACACCTTACCACTCATAAGGTGACACACAGTCAGAGCAATTTAATTGGACTCTGTTGGATATGCTGAGGACTTTACGTCCAGAGAAGAAAGCAAACTGAAGCCAGAATGATGCGTTTTTGGTGCATGCTTACAATGCCACAAAGAATGATGCTACAGGAGTCACCCCATATCTCTTGATGTTTGGGCAAGACAAAGATTATCCATAGACCTGTGCTTTGAGGTATCAGAGGATGGAGAAAGCTATGAGACACATCTGCAGTATGTTTCCTGACTAAGATAAAAACTGCAGGATGCCTATCTCTTGGCTACAACTGCTGCCCACAAGAATTCAGATAGTAACAAATACTGGTATGATGCAAGAGTATGTTCGCAGGAGTTCCAGCCAGGGGACAGAGTTCTGCTGTGAAATTTGGGGTGTTGCTGGTAAATAACTGAAGACATTTTTTAATCTGGAATTTTTTGTACATAGCAATAACCTCTCCAACAGCTACCCTGGTTAGTTTTGCCAACTGCATGGATGGAGCAAAACAATGGATGAAGGAATGCAAACTCAATGACCTGTTATATGTAGTGCAGTGAATAATTTGGAATATTAGAGGTTTACGAAATTCAGATGGAGGTAGTTTCATATTCGAAAAGAGACTAGCTATAGACCTTCACCAAGACAAGAACCCAGATGCAGAATAACAGGCTATTCAGCTTTTCTACATTTCTATAGGGAAATGTGTAACTACACTATTAAAACACCAACTTTGATAATAAATCAGTCAGATCCAGAAGGTTCAGTCATAGTATTCTTTATTAGCTTGAGCTATGCATCAAACCCATAGGTTTGACTGTCATCTTTGTAGAAATATTTGTAAGTTATCCAGGTGCTGCTTCAGTTTCCTGAAGGTGGGTCATATTTTGAGTAAGATACACTAAGCTAGAATAACTTCTGAATTAGAAGAATGTGATTAAATTCTGCAAGCTCATAAAAAAAGACAGAATGGTAAATAGGGTACCTAGCCTTTGAGGTTAGGAAGGAATCACTTGGAATGTTTATGTCAGCATGCGGCAAAGGGAAAAGGAAATCAGACCATGCAATACAGAGCTACTTCCTGTTCCATTGAGGGGAAAGGAACGTAATATTGAGAGGACAAATTGGTGTCATAATTAAGGCTTAGCCATAGAATCAGAAATGTAGGTCTGGAAGGAACCTTGAGACGTCACCAAGTCCAGCCTCTTGTGCTGAGGCAGGACCACATAAACCTAGGCCATCTCTAACAAGTGTTTGTTCAGCCTGTCGTTAAAAGACTCCAATAATAGGGATTCCACAACCTACCTTGGAAGCCTATTCCAAAGCTTAACTACCCTTTTAATTAGAAAGGTTTTCCTGCCTAATGTCCAACCTAGATTTCCCTTGCTAGAGATTAACCCATTACTTCTTCTCCTACCTTCAGAGGACATAGAGAACAATTAATCAGTCCTATTTATAATTGCTCTTACCATATTTGAAGATTTATCATCAGCCCTCCCCGCGCATAAACCTTTTATCATTTTTGTTGCCCTCTTCTGGACTCTCTACAGTTTGTCCATATCTTTCCTAAAATGTGATGCTCAGAATTGGACACTAGTATTCATTAGTGCTGAGTAGAGCATGACAGTTACTAACTGCACCACGTTGTTAACTCATTCAATTTGTGATCTACTACAGCTTCCTCCCTATTTGTTAAAATCATGTCTAGAACAGCTTCCCTCCTAGTAGCTTTCTCAACCTTCTGAAATAAAAAGTTGTCTGCAATGCAGTCCAGGAACTTATTGGATAGTCTATGCCCCGCGGTGTTATTTTCCCAACATATATCATGTCTACTGCTTCCCCCTTGTAAGTAGGCCTGGAACCATGTCAAAGAAGGAAGCTAGTGTCGTTTGGCATTATTTGTTCTTAACAAATTCCTGCTGGTTATTTCTTATAATAGCATTACCATTTAGGGGTTTACATGTTGTTTGTTTAATCATTTGTTCCAGTGTCTTTCTAGGTATTGAAGTTAGTCTGACTGGTCTAATTCCCTGGTCCTCTTTGTTCCCCTTTTTAAAGATAAGGTACAGTGCTTGCCCTTCTTCACTCCTCCAGGACCTCATCTGTACTCCAGGAGTTCTCAAAGATAATTGCTTATGGTTCTGAAATTGCTTCCTCTTGTTCCCTAAATACCTTAGGAAGAATTTAATCAGGTTTTGCCTACATCTAAATATCCTTTAGCCTGTTTTCCCTGTATTTGCTTGCACTCCCTTCCCCCTTGTTGATGATGTTAATTGTGTTGAGTATCTAGTCACCATTAATCTTTAGTGAAGACTGAAGCAAAGTAGACATTAAACAACTCAGCCTGCTTGATGTCTTTAGTTATTAGCTCTCCTTCCCTGTTAAATGGGGGACCTACACTTTCTTTTTTCTTGCTCCTAATGTATTGAAAGAATATCTATATTGCCTTACAGTTGCTTTGCGAGGTGTAACATTGTCCCTTAGCCTTCTTATTTTGTCCCTGCGTGCTTGTGCTATTCTTTTGTACTCACTCCTTCCAGCTTCAGTACTTAGTTCTTGCCACGCGTAAACTTAATATCTCAGAAATAAACATCATTAGAGGAGAGAAGGAGAAAGCTGGTGAGGAAATATTCAGGTTTAAGAGCTAGAGGATGTCCATTTACGTGGATGAATAGTTTATAGTCTAAGAAGCAAATCAGGCCTTTTGATATGTTCCATCAAAAAAGAACCACAACAACAAACCACACCATACTTTAAATTCTGGAGATCAGATTAAAAAGGAATTTCAAGAGGGAAGCTCTTCATTTCAAAGAAACAGAAGTTTAAAAACTCAGCTCAGAATATTTTCATTAAGTTTACACTTTAGGCAAATGCTCTTCATCATAGTAATGATGTATAATTAAGATGTGTGTTCTCAGTGTCTAAGCATTGCTTCTAATGATATGAAGCAACACCGTTTATTCACTCACAATAAGGGTACCTAATGGCCTTCACTAATCTCAGTGAGATTTCTGTTTTGGGTACAGACAACTACATTACAAGTTATGGAAATAAAATCTGAAAAAAACAGACTTGACAGAGTTTCTATGCATTTAAATTGCCATTGTAGAACAAAACACCTATTTAAGTGTCAAGTAATTTTGTGAAAATACAATCCTACAATTATTTTCATTTGCAAGGTTTCTGTACATTTTTTCACATATTTATATTGCAAGTACATACAGAAGTGAAAATTAGAGTTTTAACTAGACAATAATTTTCCTTTTTTAGCTAGGGACTCAAATTCTCACAAGGAGTTCACTGTGTAAATTACAGACAGCATTATGTTTAATTGAAAAGAGTAGTGGAGAATTCTGGGAATTAGTAAAGGTCACAAAGCCTTTTGCCAGTTCAATTCCAGCACAAGTCAACAATAAGTCAAAGAGCATTTTAAATTGCTGTTGTGTATATACTGGACCTATTATGAGGATAAAAATAGGAATTTATTCTTCAAGGCCATCGTTCTAGAATCTTCTCAAAATAAATCTTCATTTAAAAAAATGCCAAGTGATTGTTGCATACCCAGGAGGCTGTGTGGTTTGGAGGAATGAGTGTAGGGACTGAAAGTCAGGTAGTTTCCAGTTTGAATTCTGGCTTTAATGCTGAATAGCTGCATGGTCTACTGGACGATAAATCTGCCCCTCTCTATTGTTTCTATCTGTAAAATTTCAAGGGGAAATTTGAGTAGTATTCCCACAAATTTCTGACTGAGAACAAGAGAAGAATAAGTTTGAAGTGGAAAAGGAATCAGTTTTTTTCCAAGGACAAGTGAATTAACAATGTACCTCTGCCTTGAGCAAAGCCCCAGTTGTTAACAAACAATGCCCCTGTTTTCCAGTGTCTGGCACCTTGTGTTATTTACAGGTAAGTAAAGTGAGTGCAGTCACTACCATTCTGCTCCAGTAGTGTTTTACTGCCTCTTCGTTGTGATGTAAGTTACAGTGCAAGGTTCTGGAGAATCAGCATCCCAAAAGAGAACTCCAGCCTACCTTCAACCTGCCACTCACATCTTCACCTTACGTATCTCTACATTAGATTAATCCAACATTTGAAGTTATGACCATTAGCTAGAGGAAGGCATATTTCAGGAGGGATTTAATCCATCTTAGAGCAATGATATTGAGGCAACATCCCTTGTTGAGGGAGCAATGCGAACAAGACAAAGCCATTCCCTCTGATTCAAGACCCCATGTCCTTAATCTGTATTTAATTCAGATGGGCTTTTAAGACTGTCTGTGTCTTACTAAACAAACACTTTCCTCCATTCCGCCAGGGAGAGCACATTTTTGATAGACTCCATAAAACATGCTGAACAGGAACCTTTTGGAGAGCTGTAAGAGTGATCAGATCTATAAAGTCTATGCTGATGGAAATGGGAGGCCATGCGGAAAACTGATGCTAATATTCTTCAGCCAAAAATAATTGTGGTGGGTTTATTTTTTTGAATTCCCGAATCAGTATTAGTCTGTAGTTGCAAGTTGTAGAAGGCAGCAAACTACACTTTATTTCTAGTAAATAGAGCCCAGTATTAGTAAGTTAGTGTAATAATGCTGGTACTGTACAAAATAAAAGACTGGATATTCTCTTTGAGTGTATGCAATCTATTTTTCCCCTTATTGTAGTTTTCTACAATACAGTTCAGCTTTGGATGAAAAGAGGCTTAGAGAAAAGATCTAATGCACATGTTAGTATTTCATGAAAAGACTGGAATTACTAAAACTCAAACCTTGAGGTAACTCAAAAACTATTGAGAATGGCTTTTGAGAAATTGCAACAGTACTAAGGAAGTCACCGAAAGAAGCGAAAGCCTTTCAGTCATTTCATGTAAGGTTTCCCCATATTTATCATAACTCAAAAATCTTGGCTAAGAAACATAGCAAATAGATTTGTTTCAGAAACACCTTTTACTTCCCAAGCTCATTAGTGTAGAGTTTTGACAGAGTGGTCACAGTTGCTGCCGCTATTTCTAATTTATAGACTGCTGAGTGCTTTGAAAGGTGAAAAAAATGCAACTAAAATAACAAGACAAAGTCCATGCCTGCAGGGTAAACCCATTAGGGAGCAAAGGCAGCTTTTAGATTTACTCCTTGTCAATCATATCTTCTTAGCACTAGACAGAAAGTGCACTCTCTTCAATAAGTGATCTCTGCTAGTGCATGTGTTGTCATTGCAAACCTTGATCTAGATGCCACTGAAAGCTTTAGTCACACCACCCCCCAATCTTGGATTCCATTGGTGGGTTTATACAAGAGATGAAGCATGCAAACTGAGTTCACCATTCAGGGTCAAACATGGTTACAAAGATGAGGGGCTTCGAGGTGGAGAAAGGGGAAGGAAAGCAAGCCAGATTCTTCTCTCATTAGCTGCTAGTTTTACTCTATTGAACTTAAAAGTCAGTTTATTTCCCTAGCACCATACCTAAAAATGCCATTTTTACAGGGATGGTACCTTCAGGGTTGACTTAATTGATATCAAATTGCAGTTAGAATATCTGGCCCACAGGCTAGATAATTTGAAGGCAGCATGTAGCTAGTTTTATTTGGCATCCTCATACCTGCTAAAAATAACAAAAAAATCTAGTTATGGATTTAGCCCCTATATTACATGTCAGATTGTTCTCTTGTGTATCTCACACTGAGTCAAACTAATATTTAGCTACTCATGAAACCCCCATGAGAACAGAATTTGGCCCATTCAACATGCACAGGGGGCATATTGTTCTCTCATGAAGGATTTGCACTGCACATTTTTCATTAACATAAAATTAATCCATTTTTTCCAGATCCTCCTTTAATGTTACTGGAAGAACTTAGGGGGAAAAACAAACAAAAGTCTGTTTAAAATTCCTCTATTCTTTTGACTATCTCAGGACCACCAGTGAAGGAGGGAAAGGGGAAAAAAGATCAAAAGGAGAAGATCCTTAGTTCAGCATTCTGGCATCAGAAGTTCTTTGTATTTGTGTGGGTATGTCACTGTCTTTGGAAGAAATTTACTCACAAGTGCATATATTACAAAAGAATAAGATTCAGAATAAAACTAGCTGCTCAGTATATACATTTTTTTCAATCAAAGGCTCCAAAGCACTTTAACTTCTGTTATTTAATCCATAGAATCAACGCCCTTACAGAATCAACACTGTTACAGAATCAACACCGTTTCTTTCACTCGTTAGTTCTTCCACCTGTTATTGGTCTCCTAGTCAAATACTGACAAGGCCTGACACTTTTTAGCATCTGTGATCTAATGAGATCAAAGCCTGAGGTATTGCAGCTGCATATTACAAACCCTATAGGAATCCTCTATAAACTTATGAACAATTCTAAATAAATGTATTATTTACCAAGAAAATAGTGTGCTGAGTTAGCACATTATATTTGTTGTATAGTTATCAAATACAATGAAACGTCACTTTATTGCCATAAACATACCTGATGACATACAAGCACTGCCACTACCAGCTTAGTATATTTCATTCATCGGTTTCACACTTCTAGTCAAACTCATGTCATTCCATCAGCCTCTACAGTAATTCATCCTACAACTAAACTAGATGTGCTGTATTCAAGAAGGCAGGGAGAGGCTGTCACTTTCCTTTAAGACCATCTTTTTTCCTCCATTCTCTACTCTGCTGTCTCTCCCTGGTTACTTAACTCTAAATTCCTTTCTAAACCTGATTGGTTTCACATCATCAACCCAGACATCTTTAGGATCCTTAAATAAATGCAGTATATATAAAGTTTGGGGCTTTCCTACAGTGAAGGTTCTCTTATCAGTGCAAAGTCCTACATAAATGTATTGCATAGGTGTAAGAAGTGACTGCACTGGTAGAGATTGCTGTATAGCCAACACTGAACATTAAGAAATCATGAGTCAGCCCCCCCAAAATCTTGAGAATGGCATAAAAATCATGAGGTTTGTGGGAAAGAATACCTTCCAATTTCTAAGCCTCTAAGGGTACATTTGAGTTATGTTTTCAAGCTTTTCTTCACAATCACAAGGTCTAGATAAAATGTACTTCTCTGAAATAAAAGTAAATACTCTCGTATTCACATTTCCCAAAACAGGGGTTGTCATAAACAGATAGCTAAGGGTTAACGTCTCTTTCACTTGGAAAGAAGTAATCTGAAACACCTGACCAGAGGACCAATCAGGAAACAAGACTTTTTCAAATCTGGGTGGAGGGAACTTTGTGTGTGAGTCCTTTGTTCTTGGTCTTCTGCTTGTCCCTCTTGGCTATGGGAAAGATTTCTCTATTTCCTGCTTTCTAATCTTCAGTTTCCAAGTTGTGAGTACAAAGTTAGGTTTGGGTTTTTTGTATTTACATGTATGTAGTTGCTGGAGTGTTTTGAATTGTATTCTTTCTGAATAAGGCTGTTTATTCATATTTGTTTTAAGCAATTGACCCTGTATTTGTTACCTTAATACAGAGAGACCATTTTTATGTATTTTTCTTTCTTTTTATATAAAGCTTTCTTTTTAAGACCTGTTGGAGTTTTTCTTTAGTGGGGAACTCCAGGGAATTGAGTCTGTGCTCACCAGGGAATTGGTGGGAGGAAGAAGTCAGGGGGAAATCTGTGTGTGTTAGATTTACTAGCCTGACTTTGCATTCCCTCTGGGTGAGGGGGGAAGAGAGATTAGCTCTCGGTACTTCTGTTTTCCAAGGCTGGAAACGGGGAGGGTGGAATCCCTCTGTTTAGATTCACGGAGCTTGCTTCTGTGTGTCTCTCCAGGAACACCTGGAGGGGGGAAGGGAAAAGGTTTATTTCCCTTTGTTGTGAGACTCAAGGGATTTGGGTCTTGGGGTCCCCAGGGAAGGTTTGGGGGGACCAGAGTGCCCCAAAACACTCTAATTTTTTGGGTGGTGGCAGCTTTACCAGGTCCAAGCTGGTAACTAAGCTTGGAGGTTTTCATGCTAGCCCCCATATTTTGGACGCTAAGGTCCAAATCGGGGACTAGGTTATGACATGGTGGCAGTGTTTGTGGGAAAGATAGAATCCAGAAGCCAGTAGGAATATTATATTTTTCTTTTCTCTGCTAGGGGCTTTTAAGCAGAGAGAAACAGTTTGGTTTTAAAGGGAACCAGAGATAATTTTTTTTCTCTGCTCTCTCTTGCAGTTTCTGGCTTGCATATTAAGCAAGTAACCATTAAGCTGTGACAAAAGGGTCTTTTGTGACACAATAGCACGCCCATTGAGAGTCATTACCAGCACAATACACATGCAAATAAAGTGGTTTTTCTGGTTTACTTTACATTGAAAAGATTAGCTAGAGGAAGACAGGGAAAAAGGCACTGTTGCTAGGCAGACCCCAGGAGGCAACAGAGAACCTGCAGTTCACACAACAAACACCGGAGGGCACCCCAATACAAGAAAACAGGAACCATGCCTAACAAACAAATCAAAGAAGCTGAACATAGGCGACAACTGGAAAAAAGACAAAAAGAGGTGGAGCTGAAAGAAAAGGAAGAAAGCATCAAACTGGCAGCCTACAAAAGAGAACAAGCAGCCGAAGAGGCAGCCCACAAAAGAAAACTAGAAGAAGAAGAGGTGGCCCACCGATGGAAACAAGAAGAAAAAGACATGGCCCACCGCTGAGAAATGGAAAAACAACAAAAAGTGAAGAGAAGGAAAAACAGAGAAAACATGAACTGGACTTAGCGCAAGCTGGGCTGCATGCGCCAACCAATCCTAACAACCCTTCACCAATTATGGTTCCACATCACAGGAAATTTCCCACCTACAAGGCAGGTGATGACACCGAGGCCTTCTTGGAAAATTTTGAAAGAGCCTGTCTTGGGTATAGCATCCCTGAAAACCAGTACATGGTAGAATTGAGGCCACAGCTCAGTGGACCTTTAGCAGAGGTGGCAGCTGAAATGCCTAAGGAGAACATGAACGACTATAAACTTTTTCAAACCAAGGCCAGATACAGAATGGGGATAACCCCGGATCATGCCCTTCGGCGTTTCAGAACCCAAAAGTGGAAACCAGATGTGTCATTTCCCAAACATGCCTACTACGTTGGGAAAAATTATGAGGCCTGGATATCAGGACACAATGTTAAATCCTTGGAAGAACTGCACCTCCTCATACAAATGGAGCAGTTCTTAGATGGTGTTCCTGAGGACATAACACGGTACATACAAGATGGAAAACCCAAAAATCTCACCGAGGCGGGGGAGATTGGAGCCAGATAGATGGAAGTGGCAGAAAGCAAGAAAGCTATTGTCAAGGGGAACGAATACCCCAGGGGGCACACCGACCATAAACCCTACAACCAAGGACAGCCAAAGACACCACATACAACCCAAGTAAAGCCACAGACGCCCTATTCTTCCACCTCACCAGTCTCTAGTAACTCACCTCAACCCAGTGACCCATCAGATGGAAGATGCTTTAAGTGTAATGAACTGGGACATATCAAGGCCAACTGTCCAAAGAACGCCATCCGAGTGCAGTTCATTACACCACCATCACCCAAAAGATCCCCAGGCCCAGATGCCTCTCAAATACCCTTGGAGCGGAGGGAAAATTTGAGAGTGGGTGGAAAGAAGGTTACTGCGTAGAGAGACACAGGGGCACAAATGTCAGCTATCCACCAATCCTTCGTAGACCCCAAATTCATCAACCCAAAGGCCCAAGTGACAATTTACCCCTTCATGTCACAAGCTGTAGACTTGCCTACAGCTGAACTGCCTGTCCAGTACAAAGGCTGGTCCGGAATGTGGACTTTTGCAGTCTATGACAATTATCCTATCCCCATGCTACTGGGGGAAGACTTGGCCAACCAGGTGAAGCGGGCCAAGCAAGTGGGAATGGTTACACATAGCCAAACCAGGCAAGATTCCAGACCCATTCCTGTTCCTGAGCCGTCCACAGACGCCCCGTCTGTGTTACCAGAGACCTAGACAGAGGTAGTGGACCCGGATTCCATGCCTACCACTGAAACAGCCACAGCGCCTCCAGTCCCAGGCCCGGAACTGGAACAGCAACCAGCACCAGCAATTGCAACCACATCTTCAAACTCAATGCCAGAGGGCGCCAGCAGAGCCAGAACTGGCAGAAGCAACAGATAGACATATCCAAAAGTCTCAGCCAGAGCCTGAAATACCCTCAGGTGCACCAGCGGAGAGCGGTTCACCAGCAACGGAAACAACCCCATCACCTACACCGCTTCCAGAGGGACCAAGCACAAGACCACAGTCTGAGGAAGAACTGGTGACTCCAGCCTCAAGGGAACAGTTCCAGACTGAGCAGGAAGCAGATGACAGCCTTCAGAAAGCTTGGGCGGCGGCATGGAGCGCCCCACCGCCTCTCAGCTCTTCAAATCGATCCCGGTTTGTTATAGACCAAGGACTTTTATACAAGGAGATTCTTTCTGGGGGACACCGGGAAGAATGGCAGCTGCAAAAACAGTTGATGGTTCCAACTAAGTACCGGGGGAAGCTCTTAAGCTTAGCCCATGATCATCCCAGTGGCCATGCTGGGGTGAACAGAACCAAGGACCGGTTAGGGAAGTCCTTCCACTGGGAGGGGATGGGCAAGAACGTTGCCAAGTATGTCTGGTCTTGTGAGGTATGCCAAAGAGTGGGAAAGCCCCAAGACCAGGTCAAGGTCCCTCTCCAGCCACTCCCCATAATTGAGGTCCCATTTCAGCGAGTAGCTGTGGATATTCTGGGTCCTTTCCCAAAAAGGACGCCCAGAGGAAAGCAGTATGTACTGACTTTCGTGGACTTTGCTACCAGATGGCCGGAAGCAGTAGCTCTAGGCAACATCAGGGCTAACACTGTGTGCCTGGCCCTCACAGAGATTTTTGCCAGGGTAGGTTGGCCCTCCAACATCCTTACTGATTCAGGATCTAATTTCCTGGCAGGGACCATGCAAAAACTGTGGGAAACTCATGGGGTGAACCACTTGGTTGCCACCCCGTACCACCATCAAACCAATGGCCTGGTGGAAAGGTTTAATGGAACTTTGGGGGCCATGATACGTAAATTTGTCAACGAATACTCCAATAATTGAGACCTAGTGTTGCAGCAGTTACTGTTTGCCTACAGGGATGTACCACATCCCAGTTTAGGGTTTTCACCGTTTGAACTTGTGTATGGTCACGAGGTTAAGGGGCCATTACAGTTGGTGAAGCAGCAATGGGAGGGGTTTATGCCTTCTCCAGGAACTAACATTCTGGACTTTGTAAGCAACCTACAAAGCACCCTCCGATACTCTTCAGCCCTTGCTAAAGAGAACCTAAAGGATGCTCAGGAAGAGCAAAAGGCCTGGTATGACAAACATACCAGAGAACGTTCCTTCAAGGAAGGAGACCAGGTTATGGTCTTGAAGGCGCAACAGGCCCATAAGATGGAAGCATCATGGGAAGGGCCATTCACGGTCCAAGAGCGCCTGGGAACTGTGAACTACCTCATAGCATTTCCCAATTCCTCACTAAAGCCCAGAGTGTACCATGTTAATTCTCTCAAGCCTTTCTATTCCAGAGACTTACAGGTTTGTCAGTTTACAGTCCAGGGCGATGATGCTGAGTGGCCTGATGGTGTCTACTACGAAGGGAAAAAAGACGGTGGCGTGGAAGAGGTGAACCTCTCAACCATCCTGGAACGTCAGCAGCGGCGACAAATCAAGGAGCTGTGCACTAGCTTCGCCCCATTGTTCTCAGCCACCCCAGGACGGACTGAACGGGCATACCACTCCATTGACACGGGTAATGCTCATCCCATTAGAACACCACCCTGCCGGGTGTCTCCTCATGCCCAAGCTGCTATAGAACGGGAGATCCAGAACATGCTACAGATGGGTATAATCCGCTCATCTACCAGTGTATGGGCATCTCCAGTGGTTCTGGTACCCAAACCAGATGGGGAAATACGCTTTTGCGTGGACTACCATAAGATAAATGCGGTAACTCGTCCGGACAACTATCCAATGCCACGCACCGATGAGCTATTGGATAAGTTGGCACGTGTCCAGTTCATCTCTACAATAGACTTAACCAAGGGGTACTGGCAAGTACCGCTAGATGAACCTGCCAAGGAGAGGTCAGCATTCGTCACCCATGCGGGGGTGTATGAATTTAATGTCCTTCCTTTCGGCCTTCGAAATGCACCCGCCACCTTCCAGAGGCTGGTAGATGGTCTACTAGCAGGACTGGGAGATTATGCAGTTGCCTACCTCGATGTTGTGGCCATTTTTTCAGACTCCTGACCCGAACACCTACTACACCTGGAAAAGGTCTTTGAGCGCATCAGGCAGGCCGGACTAACTGTTAAGGCCAAAAAGTGTCAAAATGGCCAAAACAGAGTGACTTACCTGGGGCACCAGATGGGTCGAGGAACCATAAACCCCCTACAGGCCAAGGTAGATGCTATCCAAAAGTGGCCTGTCCCAAGGTCAAAGAAACAGGTCCAATCCTTCTTAGGCTTGGCCAGGTACTACAGGCGATTTGTACCACACTACAGCCAAATTGCTGCCCCACTGACCGACCTGACCAAAAAGACCCAGCCAAATGCAGTTAACTGGACTGAAGAGTGTCAAAAGGCCTTTACCCAACTTAAGGCAACGCTCATGTCTGACCCTGTGCTCAGGGCCCCGGACTTTGACAAGCCATTCCTGGTAACCACGGATGCATCTGAGCCTGGTATCGGAGCAGTACTCATGCAGGAAGCAACGGATCACAACTTCCATCCTTTCGTGTTTCTCAGCAAGAAACTGTCTGAGAGGGAAAGTCACTGGTCAGTCAGTGAAAAGGAATGCTTTGCCATTGTGTACGCCCTGGAAAAGCTACGCCCATATGTTTGGGGACGGCGGTTCCAGCTACAAACTGACCATGCTGCACTAAAGTGGCTTCATACTGCCAAGGGGAACAACAAGAAACTTCTTTGTTGGAGTTTAGCTCTCCAAGATTTTGATTTTGAAATTCAGCACATCTCAGGAGCTTCTAACAAAGTAGCTGATGCACTCTCCCGTGAGAGTTTCCCAGAATCCAGTAGTTAAAAAGTGTTCTTAAAATGTACAAGTCTGTTAGTTATATACTTAGTGGTATATGTAAAGGTGCATGTGTTGTATTAATCTGTTTATTTTAAAGTTCTAGGAGGAAATCGCCACCAGTGAGCTTCCCCACTGTCTGCAATTTGGGGGGCGTGTCATAAACAGATAGCTAAGGGTTAATGTCTCTTTCACCTGGAAAGAAGTAATCTGAAACACCTGACCAGAGGACCAATCAGGAAACAAGACTTTTTCAAATCTGGGTGGAGGGAACTTTGTGTGTGAGTCCTTTGTTCTTGGTCTTCTGCCTGTCCCTCTCGGCTATGGGAAGGATTTTTCTATTTCCTGCTTTCTAATCTTCTGTTTCCAAGTTGTGAGTACAAAGATAGGTTTGTTTTTTGTATTTACATGTCTATAGTTGCTGGAGTGTTTTGAATTGTATTCTTTCTGAATAAGGCTGTTTCTTTCATATTCATATTTCTTTTAAGCAATTGACCCTGTATTTGTCACCTTAATACAGAGAGACCATTTTTATGTATTTTTCTTTTTTTTATATAAAGCTTTCTTTTTAAGACCTGTTGGAGTTTTTCTTTAGTGGGGAACTCCAGGGAATTGAGTCTGTGCTCACCAGGGCACAGGAATTGGTGGGAGGAAGAAGTCAGGGGGAAATCTGTGTGTGTTAGATTTACTAGCCTGACTTTGCATTCCCTCTGGGTGAGGTGGGAAGAGAGATTAGCCCTCGGTACTTCTGTTTTCCAAGGCTGGAAACGGGGAGGGTGGAATCCCTCTGTTTAGATTCATGGAGCTTGCTACTGTGTGTCTCTCCAGGAACACCTGGAGGTGGGAAGGGAAAAGGTTTATTTCCCTTTGTTGTGAGACTCAAGGGATTTGGGTCTTGGGGTCCCCAGGGAAGGTTTGGGGGGACCAGAGTGCCCCAAAACACTCTAATTTTTTGGGTGGTGGCAGCTTTACCAGGTCCAAGCTGGTAACTAAGCTTGGAGGTTTTCATGCTAACCCCCATATTTTGGACGCTAAGGTCCAAATCTGGGACTAGGTTATGACAGGGATGGGCAAACTTTTTGACCCAAGGGCCACATCTGGGTATGGAAATTGTATAGTGGGCCATGAATGCTCATTAAATTGGGGTTGGGGTGTAGGAGGGCTCTGGCGGGGCTGTGGGCTCTGAGGTGCAGAAGGGTGGGATTGAGAGGTTTGAAGGGCGGGAGGGGGATCAGGGCTGGGGCAAGGGGTTGGGGCGCAGGAGGGAGTCAAGGTGCAGGCTCTGGGCAGTGCTTGCCTCAAGCAACTCCCAGAAGCAGCAGCATGTCCCCCGTCTGGCTCCTATGCAGAGGTACAGCCAGGCAGCTCTGAGCACTGTCCCACTCCCCGGCAGGAGCTTGAGGGCCAGGTGAAAACATCTGAAGGGCTGGATGTGGCCCCTCGCCCATAGTCTGCCCACCCCTGCTCCAAGAGCTGGAGATTTGAGAAATATATCAATTATTGTAGGACTTCTGATTGAAATTGCAAGAGTAAACAAAACTAAAGTTGTGCTGACTAACGTGAAAAGGAAGTTTTGGCAGTACATGATAAGCTTGCACTGGCCCAGCTATACCAGTAGCAGCAAGGGGTAGGAAAAACAGATATTAGAAATACATTTTGTAATCTGTTTGTTTGCACTATGACCTTTGGACTCTGTGAAACATAGAACAAAATGGTGACCAGTTCATAGACTCTAAGTTCAGAAGGGACCATTGTGATCATCTAATTTGACCTCCTGCACAGAACCTCACCTACCCACTCCCAAACCAGACCCCTAACCTCTGGCTGAGTTACTGAAGTCTTCAAATCATTGTTTAAAGTCAGAGAATTCACCATTTACATTAGTTTAAACTTGCAAGTGACCTATCTTCCATACTGTAGAGAAAGGTGCAAAAACCCAGGGTTTCTGCCAATCTGACCCAGGGGAAAATTCCTTCCCAATCTCAAATATGGTGATCAGTGAGACCCTGAGCATGTGATCAAGACCCACCAGCCAGACACCTGGGAAAGAATTCTCTGTAGAAACTATGAGCCCTCCCCATCTAGTATCCTGTGTCCAGAGGTTGGAGATTTTGGCTACTGGCAGTCACCAATGGGTCACATGCCATCATATGTAGTCTCATCATATCATCCCCTCCATAAATTTATCAAACTCAGTCTTGAACCAGTTAGGTTTTTTTGCCCCCATTGCTCCCCTTGGAAGGCTGTTCCAAAACTTCACTTCTCTGATGTTTAGAAACCTTCACCTAATTTTGAACCTAAACTTGTTGATGGCCAGTTTATATCTATTTGTTCTTGTGTCCAGGTTGGCCCTTAACTAAAATAACTCCTCTCCCTCCCTGGTATTTATTCTTCTGATGTATTTATTGATAGCAATCATATTTCCCCTCAGCCTTCTTTTAGTTAGGCTAAACAAACCAAGCTCTTTGAGTCTCCTCAGCTATACCACTGATTAAAGTGTTTCTGTGTCTATTGACTTCATCTTCTTTGAGCCTTCTTAGCAATCAGTAAATTCAGCCCTATGACTTACATTTATAGCAGCTCTAAGAGAGTTATATTAGGTTTTTTATTACCTGATGCCCCTGGGTGGTAGAGCTTTTGTTCCTCCCTCCTAAGGGTTTGCTTACAATGCTTGCTCCTTACTGCAGTGTGTAGAATACATACACCACATGCCTCCCTAGCATCGGTATAAATAGCAGTGTAAAAGGTGAGGCACTTCTTAGGTGAATAGACTAGAGGCCCTGTTTTCAGTTGCTCATAACTTTATTAGACTTCAAGCTGAAATTTGCCATGCTAGGCAACTGCCTCAGGCTCAATTGTTCTTTGAAACTTCCAGCTGAATAGTTCATTCACTTCAAAGAAGATTAGGGAGAAAAAATTGTTTTTTCCATGTTAAAAAAATTCCTACAGTCATTTCATTTGTTCTAATGTCTCCATGCTTTGGAGCAGGGACTGAAGATTTGACAGGGACATTGACCCTGAATAAAAAGGACCTTATGCCTGTCATCAGATGTTCGGCTGTGTGTGTGTGTGTGTTCTCATTGTGTGCTATCCCAGCTCTGTGCAGACAGCTAGCACAGTAGACTTCGAGTGAACCGCCCAATGATCACAAGATCCGTTCAGATACGAAGGCACCCAGCCAGGTCTACTGCCAATGAAGCACGGTCCTAGCTTCCTGGATCAGTCTCTACAGTAACACTACTACATATATGCCCATGACAATGGTCACAGCTCAGTCAGTGACAGGATTTTGCACTGGCCAAAGACATTCCCTCTGAGATACATCTTTATATACCAAAACAAACAAGTTACATATCACCTCTGACATATCAGGGTGCCACCCTCTGATGTATTAAGATACCACCCATTGCCAGGCACTTGTTGGTTTGATCTAAACATCTGTATCCAACATGCTGTCATCCTGACCTTATCCTTAAGGATTGGTTAGTGTGTTCCTGTTATAGAATCATAGAATATCAGGGTTGGAAGGGACCTCAGGAGGTCATCTAGTCCAACCTCCTGCTCAAAGCAGGACCAATCCCCAACTAAATTATCCCAGCCAGGGCTTTGTCAAGCCTGACCTTAAAAACCTCTAAGGAAGGAGATTCCACCACCTCCCTAGGTAACCCATTCCAGTGCTTCACTATCCTCCTAGTGAACAAGATTTTCCTAATATCCAACCTAAACATCCCCCACTGCAGCTTGAGACCATTACTCCTTGTTCTGTCATCTGCTACCACTGAGAACAGTCTAGATCCATCTTTCAGGTAGCTGAAAGCAGCTACCAAATCCCCCCTCATTCTTCTCTTCTGCAGACTAAATAATCCCAGTTCCCTCAGCCTCTCCTCAGAAGCCATGTGCTCCAGCCTCTTAATCATTTTTGTTGCCTTCCGCTGGACTCTTTACAATTTTTCCACATCCTTCTTATTGTGTGGTGCTCAAAACTGGACACAGTACTCCAGATGAGGCCTCACCAATGCCAAATACAGGGGAATGACCACATACCGCTATCTGCTGGCAATGCTCCTACTTATACAGCCCAAAATACTTTTAGCCTTCTTGGAAACCAAGGGCATACTGTTGAGTCATATCCAGCTTCTCATCCACTGTAACCCCTAGGTCCTTTTCTGCAGAACTGCTGCCTAGCCACTCGGTCCCTAGTCTGTAGCAGTGCATGGGATTCTTCCATCCTAAGTCCAGGACTCTGTACTTGTCCTTGCTGAACCTCATCACATTTCTTTTGGCCCAATCCTCTAATTTGTCTAGGTCCCTCTGTATCCTATCCCTTCCCTCCAGCATACCTACCACTCCTCCCAGTTTAGTGTCATCTGCAAACTTTCTGAGGGTGCTATCCACGCCATCTTTCAGATCATTAATGAGGACATTGAACAAAACCAGCCCCAGGACCAACAGATTACAAAATGTATTTCTAATATCTGTTTTTCCTACCCCTTGCTGCTTCTGGTATAGCTGGGCCAGTGCAAGCTTACCAACTTCCTTTTCACGTTAGTCAGCACAACTTTAGTTTTGTTTACTCTTGCAATTTCAATCAGAAGTCCTACAATAATTGATATATTTCTCAAATCCCCAGCTCTTGGAGCAGGGGTGAGCAGACTATGGGCGAGGGGACACATCCAGCCCTTCAGATGTTTTCATCCAGCCCTCAAGCTCCTGCCGGGGAGTGGGGCAGCACGCATCTGGCCCCATGGACTTGTGCTCGTCCAGCTTTTCTAAATAGTCCTGAACCACTTCTTTCTCCACGGAGGGCTGGTCACCTTCTCCCCATACTGTGATGCCCAGTGCAGTAGTCTGGGAGCTGACCTTGTTCGTGAAGACAGAGGCAAAAAAAGCATTGAGTGCATTAGCTTTTTCCACATCCTCTCTGCCTCCCCAATTTGCATTGCTTTGGTTATAAAAAACAGCTTCAGTCTATGGCAAGTAGTATTAAAAATAATGGTTCCCCTGATTCTATTATCCTAAGAAAGGAATATAAAATATTGCTGAATAAGAAAAAGGGCCTGTGGAAGAAATTTGAATTAATGACCACAGGAAAAAAGCAAATCTGTATTTTGGAAATTGCTGGCAATGGGCTATGAAAAAGTTAAGGTAAATTTCAGAGCCCTGATTCCCAATATGCTTTTGGAGAGACATTTTTCTGACCCTTATTATCAGCCCCTTATCATCAGTCATTTGTTATGGTACGTCTCAATAGACCTGAGCTGTTTTCCCTTTCAGAATGGCCTTCAGTCACCACCAGGGAAGTCTGCTGGTTCATTAAAATTCTACGCCATAAAAAAGCTTATGGAGAGACTCTTATCCGAGCAGAAGTTTACATAGACAATATTGATGGGCAGTCCTGTGTTAGCAGAGTTATTTTTAGTGTAAATTAAAGGACTTTTCCCCAGGTTGATCCACTGACACTATTGTTACCCTTTATAAAAAGTGGAAACAAATGATCCTGGGCATTATAGAATAATGGAAGTGTAAGACTGAAAGGGAATCATAGAAGAATCATAGAAGATTAGAGTTGAAAGAGATCTCAGGAGATCATCTAGTCCTATCCCCTTCTCAAAGCAGGACCAACCCCAACTAAATCATCCCAGCCAGAGCTTTATCTAGCCAGGCCTAAAAACCTCTAAAGATGGAGAGTCCACCACCTCCCTAGGTAACCCGTTCCAGTGCTTCACCACCCTCCTAGTGGAATAGTTTTTCCTAATATCCAACCTAGACCTCCCCACTTCAACTTGAGACCATTGCTCCTTGTTCTGTCATCTGCTACCACTGAGAACAGCCTAGCTCCATCCTCTTTGGAACCCTCCTTCAGGTAATTGAAGGCTGCTATCAAATCCCTCCTCACTCATCTCTTCTGCAGACAAAATAAGCCCAGTTCCCACAACCTTTCCTCATGAGTCATGTGCCCCAACCCCCTAACCATTTTAGTTGCCTTCCGCTGGGCTCTCCATAATTTGTCCACATCCTTTCTGTAGTCTGGGGCTCACAAAACTGGATGCAATACTCAAGATGTGGCCTCACCAGTCCAGAATAGAGAGGAATAATCACTTCCCTTGATCTGCTGACAATGTTCCTATTAATGCAGCCCAATATGTTGTTAACCTTCTTGGCAACAAGGGAACGCTGTTGACTCATATCCAGCCTCTCGTCCACTGTAACCCCTAGGTCCTTTTCTGCAGAACTGTAATAGTGCATGGAATTCTTCCATCCTAAGTGCAGGACTCCACATTTGTCCTTGTTGAGCCTCATCAGATTTCTTTTGGCAAAATCATCCAATTTGTCTAGGTCAGTCTGGACCCTATCCCTACCCTCCAGCATACCTACCTCTCCCCCCAGCTTAGTCTCATCCACAAACTTACTGAGGGTGCAATCCATCCCACCATCCAGATCATTAATGAAGATGTTGAACAAAACCGCTCCCAGGACCGAACTCTGGGGCACTCTGCTAGTCTGCACTGGCTGCCTGTCATAAACAGATAGTTAAGGGTTAATGTCTCTTTCACCTGTAAAGGGTTAACAGTGAACCTGCAACACCTGACCAGAGGACCAATCAGGAGACAAGATATTTTCAAATCTCGGTGGAGGGAAGTCTTTGTTTGTGTGTTCTTTCTTTGTCCGTGTTCTCTCTGGGTTCTGAGAGGGACCAGACATGTAAGCAGATTCCTCCAATCTTTCTGAAAAAATCTCTTCTGTTCTAATTTTAATAAGTACCAGGGAAAAGGCGAGTTCAGTCTTTTGATTATTTTCTGTATTTGCAAATGTGTATTTTGCTGGAAGTATTTTAAATTGTATTTTGCTGGGGGGAGGCTTCTCTCTAGTGTCTATAAGCTGAAAGACCCTGTAACTTCTACCATCTAAATTACAGAGACAACTTTTACTTTTTTTCTTTCTTTTTATTAAAAGTTTTGCTTTTTAAGACCTGTTTGATTTTTTCCACTTGTTGAGGCTCAAGGGAATTGAGTCTGTACTAACTGGGAAATTGGTGGGAGACAGGGAGAAAGAAGGGAGGGGGAAAAGGGGTAATCCCTTTGTTTAGATTCACGGAGCTTGAATCTGTCTATCTCTCCAGGATAGCCCAGGGAGGGAACGCCTGGGAGTGCGGGAGAAAGCGGGGAAAAAAACCTGATTTCTCTGTGAGTTTGAATCATGGTGATCTCCTAGTATACCCAGGGCGGGAAAGATCTGGGAGGAAGAAAGGAGAAGGAGGGGAAATGGTTTATTCCCCTTGGTTGTAGACTCAAGGAATTTGGGTCTTGGGGTCCCCAGGGAAGGTTTTTGGGGAAACCAGAATGCCCCAAAACACTATATTTTTGGATGGTGGCAGCTTATCGGATCTAAGCTGGTAATTAAGCTTAGAGTAATTCATGCTGGTACCCCACCTTTTGGACTCTAAGGTTCAGATTGGGGAATTATACCATGACACTGCCAACTAGACATCAAGCTATTGATCACTACCCATTGAGCCCAACTATCTAGCCATCATTCTATTCACCTTATAGTCCATTCATCCAATCCATATTCCTTTAACTTGTTGGCAAGAATACTGTGGGAGACGGTATCAAAAGCTTTGCTAAAGTCAAGGTATATCACATCCACGGCTTTCTCCATATCCAGAGAGCCAGTTATCTCATTATAAAAGGCAATCAGGTTGCTTAGGCATGACTTGCTCTTGTTGAAACCATGCTGACTGTTCCTGATCACCTTCCTCTCCTCCAAGTGCTTCAAAATGGATTCCTTGTGGACTGGCTCCATGATTTTTCTGGGAACTAAGGTGAGGCTGACTGGTCTCTAGTTTCCCAGATTCTCCTTCTTCCCTTTTTAAAAAATGATCACTATATTTGCCTTTTTCCAATCATCTGGGACCTCCTCCAATCACCACAAATTTTCAAAGATAATGGCCAATGGCTCTGCCATCACATCCGCCAACTCCGTCAGCACCATCAGATGCATTTCATCCAGCCCCATGGACTTGTTACTCCTGAGGGTATTCTGTGCCAAAAAATTAAAAATTCTGTGCCAAAAATTTTAAAATTCTGCAAACTTTATTTGTCAATAAATAAATACAAAAACTCTAGCATGGCAGTGGGGAGCACATGCCGCTGGCTGTGCAAAGGTGGGAGATCACCCTGCAGCCTCTCCACCCCCAGGACACAGACTGAGTGGTGAGGCTGCACCTGACTCTGACACAGTACCAGGCCTGTGCCTACCCCTACCCTGCCCTTTTGCACCAGGTGCACCAGGTGAAGGACAGGCAGGCTTAACCAGGCAGGATCCAAGTGGAGGGGCTCAGTGTGGGGGATCCAGGTGTGAGGTGAGAGGATTTTGTGTTGGACAATCTGGGTGTAGGCAGCTCAGTGGGTGGTCTAGGTGTGGGGGGATGTAGATGCACAGAAGCAGTCCAGGTGTAGGGGCAATGGGACTCTGCAGGGGCTTCCAGGTGAAAGTGCTTGGGCCTCAGCAGAGGGGTCAGGATGTGGGAGTTTCAGCAGGGGGATCTGGATGCTGGGTCTTGGTGGAGTGGGGGCCTGGGTGCAGCTAGTTGGGGGTCAGTGGTGTGGGGGTCTGGATGTATTCGCTCTTGGTGGTGCAGGGGATGGGACTCAGGGTGGGGTTTCAGTGCAGGGAGTTCAGTGGGGGGTAGTCTGGGTGGAGGGGTGAAGGTCTGGAGGCAAGGGTTGAAGTTCAGTGGAGTGGGGTTCAGGTATGGAGGGATAGGATGAATCTGGGCATATGAGGTGAGGCTTGGTGGGGGTATCTGTGTATGGGAAGTCCCTATGCATGGGGGTTGGGAGGATGGGGGAGAAACTCTCCATACAGGTGACCCCTCTCCACACAGCTGAGGAGAGATGGGGCCAGGGAGCAGGGGAGAATGCTGAGCTTCCTGCAGCTGGGGGAGGTTTCTGGGAGTGGGTCTGACACTGCCCCAGCCACTCGTTGCAGGATAAGAGGAAATCCCACCCTCTCCTTTCTTCAGCCCAGCCAGGACTAGCAGCTGATCCTGACTCAGGGTAGGAGCCACTGGCTGGGTAGTCCCCAGCCCTGCAGCGATTTACCGTTCCACTGGCTGCTCTACATGCCTGAGACGATGTACCTGCACTGCCAGGAAGAGGTGTGTGACTGCTTTTGCAGCTTCCCTTTGCTTCCCTGTCAGAAGGTCATCTTGCTGTGGGGAAGCGAAGAAATCTGCAGGGGACATGAATTCTGTGCAGGCTTAGTGACGCAGAATTCCTTCAGGAGTAACTTGTGCATGTGCAGCTTTTCTAAATAGTCCTTAACCTGTTCTTTCACCACTGAGGGCTGCTCACCTCCTCCCCATACTGTGCTGCCCTATGCAGTAGTTTAGGAGCTGACTTTGTCTGTGAAGACCGAGGAGGAAAAAAAGCATTGAGTACATCAAGATTTTCTACATCATCTGTCACTAGGTTGCATCCCCCATTCAGTAAGGGTCCCACACTTTCCCAACCTTCTTCCTGTTGCTAACAAACCTATAGAAATCCTTCTTGTTACCGTTCACATCCCTTGCCAGCTGCAACTCCAGTTGTGCTTTGGACTTCCTTATTACATCCCTGCATGCTGGAGCAATATTTTTATACTCTTCCTTTGTCATCTGTCTGAGTTTCCACTTCTTGTAAGCTTCCTTTTTGTGTTTAAGCTAACGGAAGAGTTCTCTGTTAAATCAAGCTGGTCGCCTGCCATATTTACTATTCCTTCTGCACATAGGGATGGCTTGTTCCTGAGCCCTCAATAAGGCTTCTTTAAAATACAGCCAGCTCCCCTGTACTCTTTTTCCCTCATATTAGCCTCCCAGGGGATCCTGCCCATCAGTTCCCTGAGAGATTCAATGTCTGTTTTTCTGAAGTCCATGGTCTGTATTCTGCTGCTCTCTTTTCTTCCTTTTGTCAGGATCCTGAACTGGACCATCTCATGGTCACTGGTGCCCAGGTTGCCACCCACTTCTACTTCCCCAACCAATTCTTCCCTGTTTGTAAGCATCAGGTCAAGAGAAGCACGGCCTCTAGTTGTTTCCTCCAGCACTTGCACCAGGAAGTTGTCCCCAACACTCTCCAAAAACTTCCTGGATTGTCTGTATACTGCTGTATTGCTCTCCCAACAGATGTCAGGGTGATTGAAGTCCCCCATGAGAACTAGGTCCTGTGATCTGGAAACTTCAGTTAGTTGTCTGAAGGAAGCCTCTCCTACCTCATCCTCCTGGTCTTGTGGTCTATAGCAGATGCCCAGATCACCCTTGTTGCTCTTGCCTCTAAACTTAACCCAAAGATTCTCAACAGGCTTTTCTCCAGTTTCATACTGGAGCTCTGAGTCCCCTGCACTCAAGGCAGGGGACTCAGGCATGACTACGTAATATATTACTAACCAGTTAGCCACTTAGGGGTGTTTTTTGAAGGTCTATGGCAGATATCTGCTAGGGAAGTTAGACAACTGGGTAGAGAGTTGTAATTTATTTGCCAAGGAACAAACCAGTTTCAGGCATGGTCACTCTATCATTATTAATTCTTTTGTCTTATCCTTATCAAGAGGGAATTTTATACAGCTCTCGTTAACTTGAAATTAGCTATTGTCTCCGCTGAAAGAGGCCAGAAAAGGGGATCCCCATCACAGAGAGAGCCACTGAAGAGACAGACTGAGGCTGTATCATTTCCTTGTCATTTGTGCTTCTGATGGAGGTGAACCAAGTATGTCCCTTGGCCCTTTCCCTGGCCTATCCCTGGAACTGTGGAGCACCCTTCTAAGTGTCTGAATAAAGGAAATGCTGAGGTAGCCAACCCCTCCTCACTCCCCATGTGGGAAGGGAGAAGATCTCAGTGTAAAGGGTCCCCTCACAGATATGGGAAACAAGTTCCACACTTAGATTTTAGGTTTTCCCAGTGATAATCTACAGCCACTCCACTGCATAGCACCTACAGTCATATGTAACCCTGCCAAGCAGTAAAACTTACCACGTGCTATTTCCTATATAGGGGTTGATCATGTAAGTTCTATTTAAAAGTTAGTGAGAGTAGGCATACAGGTCCAAAGAAGTCCTCAGCATCTCTGCAGGATTGTCAATAAACCATACAGATGTCATTTACCCTCCAAACCACCACACTAAGACATCAATTCCTATCTGATCTCTCATTTCAAAAAAATATATTAAGCCTATTCAATACTTGATGGTAGGTCAAGATTTCCACCCTTCACCTGTATGAAAGGTATGCACTGGTTCCTCGTATACCAAGCACATATATGATCAAAAGAGACCACACTAACTCAGAAGGTACTCCAAATACAAGTTATTTTAATAAAATAAGGAAGCCAACATCTATAAATCCCCAACTATCAACTATCCAAAATAAACGAGTGTTTAAGTAAGGTCCTGCAAATCAGAGGGGTTTAAACAGATGGCTGAGCTTTCAGACATCCATATACTAGGCTTTAAAGTTAGGTTTTGTTTTCAACACCATTGTGATTACTTTTGGAAACGGCTTAATTGTATTTATCCCTTTAGCTCTACGTGATTAGGATTAGGGAAAAGAACTTGCAGGGAAAATCCCTCACCTCTGCACTGCTGGGCTGGACCACTCTCAGTGTAGACAAAAATTGGACAACTTTTCCAAGATTCTAAAACTTTCCTGAGCATGTGCAAACTGCATCTGGCCAAACACAAGTGAATTTTCATGGGGATTGCATTGTAGTAAGAAGAGGGCCTGAAACATAAGCTCATGTATCAGAGGCCTGGTATGAGGCCTGAGGCCTGAACTAAAGTAGCTGTCAAAACTGCCAATATGAAGCAAAGTCAGGTTGTGAGCAAGAGGCATGACCTGCTCACAGAATCTGGCAAGAACAGGGCTAATACTGCAGAAACACACATTCCTAAGTAGTGCTAGGCACAAGAATATATGCTCAAACACATTCCAGAAAGGTGGTACCAGAATACCTCGATACCAGCACATTCCCCCGGCTCTGTGGATGAGGGGAAAGCAGTGGACATGTTATTCCTTGACTTTAGCAAAGGTTTTGATACAGTCTCCCATGGTATTCTTGCCAGCAAGTTAAAGAAGTATGGGCTGGATGAATGGACTATAAGGTGGAGAGAAAGCTGGCTAGATCATTGGGCTCAACGGGTAGTGATCAATGGCTCCATGTCTAGTTGGCAGCTGGTATCAAGCGGAGTGCCTCAAGGGTCAGTCCTGAGGCCAGTTTTGTTCAATATCTTCATTAATGATCTGGAGGATGGCATGGATTGTACCCTCAGCAAGTTTGCAGATGACACTAAACTGGGAAGAGTGGTAGATATGCTGGAGGGTAGGGATAGGATACAGAGGGACCTAGACAAATTAGAAGATTGAGCTAAAAGAAATCTGATGAGGTTAAACAAAGACAAGTGCAGAGTCCTGTACTTAGGATGGAAGAATTCCATGCACTGCTATAGACTAGGGACCAAGTGACTAGGAGCAGTTCTGCAGAAAAGGATCTAGGTGTTACAGTGAACGAGAAGATGGATATGAGTCAAAATTGTGCCCTTGTTGCAAGGGGAGAGATAGCTCAGTGGTTTGAGCGCTGGTCTCCTAAACCCACGGTTGTGAGTTTAATTCACGTAGCTGAAGTTGCATCACTTAGATCAATCCCCACCCAGTGTAGACCAGGGCTTAGATGCTACCTTATTAAAATGTTATAGGTTTCCAGATATTTAATAAGTTTAAAATATTTAAATGATATCCAGTATTTAGAACTTCAGCTCTACTTTTTTTTTTAAGAGATAAGTCTTTGTGTCTCAAATTGCAGCTAATCAACAATAGGAAAGTATTCTTTTGAAAAAAAAGTGTTGAATTACAATTCAGTTGTAATTCGTTGAAGTTGTTTAGTCTGAGATGTTTTGTCTTGTGGAAATCCTCAAGAAGTTGCTTACCATTAGAAGATTATGTAAAATAATAATCACTGAAATAAAAAACAGTGACTAAAACTTGGACAATAGAATTTTAAATAGTAATAGTTATCACAGGCTTTAGGCCAATTTATATGTGTGTAAACATGGAAAAAATTGTAAGTCAATGGACTTAACCTGCTTAAAACAGATGCAAGCAAAAATAGAGTCATGGCATCTCCTATAAATATATTGAATTTAAAACCTATGTAAACCATAATATCTAAAGTTCAAGGTCAATACATATTCTTGGGACAATGACAGCTTACAAAGTTTGTGAACTAGATATTGAGATTCATGTAATAAACATGAAGAAAAGACAGCCAAGCATGGTTAAGATTAGAGCAGGTCAAACAACACCATTTCCTTAACCACCAGGGCATTGACTATTTTGAGCTATTCCATTTTTCCATGATTTTTTTTTCATTCCAATGTGAAGGGGAAAAAAAAACCCTACATTGTATTAAATGGAATTATTGATTTCTGGCCAGCCCTACTTAAGTCAGTTATGAACCTTCTATAATACACATACTTATTGCAAGTGGTGGAACCTAGGACAATGTCCTAGGTTTGGTGTACAATAGACTTTGGACCTTAAGTTAGCCATTTGCTAACGAAAGTGAAGTAGCGCATAGTTTGTAAAGGCTAGTCTGACACTCCACAAAATGTTCTGCTAGTTCTTTTCTTTGGTTTGCTGTGTCTCACTTGTCCCTCTCTTTCCCACTCAGGATTACTTAAAGGGATAGAATAGGCCACAAGATTATATTCAGGATTATATATGTTTCTGCTGCAAGGGAACACTTATGCCAGTATCAACCAAGCAATGTCTTTCATAGGAGTAAGGTGCATCTTAAAGGATGGCTATATTACAATAGGAATTGTTACAAGATAAGATGAAGGGTCCACGGAAGTCTAGTTTCCGGTCATTGAAAGTGGCCTATAGCAGATGCTTCATTAGAAGATAGAGGTCTTGTAACAGACTGTGGATAAAATCCTTGGTCCACTGAAATCAATAACAATACTCTTATTGGCTGTAAAGGGGCCAGGCTTTCACTAAAAGAGTCTTCTAACTTCCAAAGGCAGCATGGAACAGCAGTAGGAGTAGTCCATTGTCTAGTGCAGACCAGCCTGAAAACACTTAATGTGTCAATGAAACTTTTCAAATTTAATTGGTGAATGAAACTTTTCAAATTCAGCAATTACTGAGCAGAAAATATGATACTATTGACTTTTTGGATAATGTAGACAAAGATGCATTTAATACACAAAGTATTAAAATAATTGAGGTTTGTGTAGATTTTAAGGCCAAAAGGGACCATTAGGTCATCTTGTCTGACCTCCTGTATAATAAAGGTCATAGACTTTCATCCAGTTACTCCTGTACTACTAGTGAAGGACCCATGACTTTGCCACTCAAGTTTATGGCTTTAAGGTAAGTATGTGTGAGGGTGGGTAAGTGAATGTGTATGTTGTACCAGGAGATCTGTATGTGGGTAGTGAATGAGGGGCATGAACGGCCTCAAAGGGCTTTGCTTGGGGTTATTGTGAGTGCTGTTGCACAGGTATGGCAGTTGGGCCAAGTAATCCACCATCTATGCAGTCTCCTTTATATAATCAATGAAATTGTTGCATGCAAATTAGCTGCAAACAAAGGGTGGTGATTGGGTGAGTTACCATGGTGTAAGACTCTTGGTATGACGTAGATAGATGCCTTAGTGTAAGATGTACACTGCACAGGTGTAATTCATAAAGTCAAAATGGCTGAGAAATTAAACTGGAAGGCAAAAGACTGTGAAATTTAATGATATTCTGAACAAAAAGCTCTCAGCCATGCTGGTATCTGCTTCCATTGCTTCACACTAACTATATAGACGCAATAGGTTTCAGTGTGATGGAGTGTTTTTTCCTGGAGTTGTATTACATAGATTGATCCCAATAACTTGTTTGACCAAGCGTTGTCCAAACAGGCATCCCGCCTTGATTTGACAACACTAAAAGATGGTGAATCCATCCACTTCTCTTGGCAGCTTAACCACTGGAACAATCATCCTTGGTGTTAAAGATGTGCCTTATACCTAAATAGAACTTATTTTTGCTTTAGCTTCCAACTTGTTGTGCTAGTCTCTGCTAGATTAAAGAGTCCTAGTGCCCAGTATTTTTTCAATGTAAAGGCAACGCAGAATGCTTTTGTAATGGTTATCCCAGGATGAGGATTAATTTAAGTACAACACAGTATATTTAATTCATTCCCCCCCTTCTCCAGCTCAAATTAAGTTGATATGTAGTGCTGGGTTGTTTTTCATCTCAGCCCATTATTCTACCTCATGACCCTTTCAAACAGCAAGTGCCTGGCTTTGGCAAGTGAAAGCTATTCACATATTTCCAACTCCTATAGACACCTGTGCCCTGCATTGCTTTGAAAGCCTATGAAATGTTGTTCAGCTCCTGAACTGCCAAGTGCAATCTGCAGCCTGGTCTCAGGGAAGGTGCATTATTATTCTGCAAACTCATAACTCAGTCTGACAAAACAAACATTTAAAAAAGGAACCAAAGCTCACAAAAACCACTTATTTGCTAATGGCCTGAAGTAGTCCTAGTGGCTGAGAGTTTTAGCTGAAGACTTATAGGTTGAGATGCCCAGTGTTTCATGGGATTTATACTGGAAAATGTACTTCTGTAAAACAGATGTTTGCATCCCCTGCTCTTTTCAGGCACCGTCAGATAGAGATGTCAAGAGGTTCCAGAATAAATTGATAGCAATTATTCACCATTATTTATTTACAGTAGCTCCAGTGTGCACAGTGCTTTCCAAACAGAGAGAATGCACAATGCCTCCTTTGGTTTACAAGTTAATCATGTTACCGTTTATAACCTGGGTAACTTTTTTTGGGGAGGGCATAATATATTAATTATCCTCAACTCCTAGAACCTACCCACAGTCATATTTGGCATGGTAGAAACATTTTCAAAATATTTTTTCACTGGGTTGCCACCCTCTGAACCCCAGTGCAGTGGGATAGTCACCGTGCTCCTGCCCAGAGGAGTTAAAAGCAGCCCTGCAGAGGGATGGGCTGGGGAAAGGCTGACTGAGGAAGCAGCCATAGCTGAGGCCACACCTCAATCAGGCCACAGCTGGCCCTATAAAAGGGCGGTGAGCCAGGAGCTCAGGACTCTCTCTAGCCTTTTGAGAGAGATGGACCTGGCTGCTTGGGAGCTGAGCAGGGTACCTGAGGTGGAGCAGAGCTGGGGAAGGACAGAGGGAGCTGGGGAGCTCCAGCCTGGCAAAACCCCAGGCTGCAGGCCTAGTTAAGGGCCCACAAAGGGTACTAGGGCTGCAGAGGGACAGCCCAGATACAGGTAGAGGCAGCTGGTCCAACCCCCCCTTGCTGATGATGAGTGGTGTTTACGGACTGCAGTCCACCCCAGGGAGCAGAGGCTAGATGATGACTGGCAGTAGCCACTGAGGCAAGGTGGGGATAGGGATTGGGAGTTCCCCAGAGAAGACAGGAGACCCAAATTGTGGGTTACTGCTGGGGGCAGTACGCTGACATAGAGGGGCACAAGAGTCTGGAAGGACATGGAGGGCCAGCGGCAGGCGGGACACTGGCCTGCAGAGGTTGCTCTGGGCTGGAAAGAGCTAATTCCTGAGACAACCAGCAGGAGGCGCCGTGCCAGTGAGTCATTGCCCAGTATGAAAGAAGTTTGGCTGGGAGAATCTATAGGAATTCAAAATACATTTGCACAAATACTTGCTCATCTGCCCAAAAAGCAGCTATCTACAGTAAACATCCACTGAAGGAAAAATTGAATTGGTGGCTGAACAGAAGGGATGAGCCAGTAGAATATTGACTTGTAGGTACAAACAAACTAGGTAAAATTTCAGATCCAGTTTTTAGAAGCAGCTTCATCACAAAAGGCTAGATTCTGATATCGTTGTAAACACTTTTTACTTACTAACTCCATACTTGACAGCAGTCTAACTAACTTCTCTAAGACTGAGGGCATCAAACACAAATGGACAAGGGTGGTCTAATGGATATAGTGCACTTGGACTTTGCTTAAGAGCCTTTGAAGGACCTTGTCAAAGGCTTTCTGAAAGTAAGCACTTGTGGGATAAGAGGGAAAGTCCTCTCGTGGACCAGTAGCTGGTTAAAATACAAGAAACAAAGGGTAGGAATAGATGGCCAGTTTTCAGAATGGAGAGAGGTAAATCGTGCTGTCCCATGGGTATCTGTACTGGAAGAATGCAATTCGACATATAAGTGAGCTGGAAAAGGGATAAGCAGTGATGTGGCAAAACTTGCAGATATAAAATTACCCAGGATAGTTAAGTCCAAAGCGGACTGTGAGGAGTTACAAAGGAATCTCACAAAACTGTGTAACTAGGCAACAGAACAGCAGACAAAATTTCATGTTGATGAATACAAAGTAATACACATTGGAAAACATAATCCCAACTATACATAGAAAATGATGAGGTCTAAACAGCTCTTACCACTCAAGAAAGATCTTGGAGTCATTGTGGACAGTTCGCTGAACACAACTGCTCAATGTGCAGCAGCAGTCAAAAAAGCTAACAGATTGTTATTAACCACTAGGAGAGGGACAGATACTAAGACAGAAAATATCATAATGCCAATATATAAATCCATGGTACACCTACACCTTGAATAATGTGTGCAGTTCTGGTCAGACTATCTCAAAAAAGATATTAGAATTGGAAAAAAATCCAAAAAAAGGCAATCAAAAAGATTAAGAGCCTAGAACAACTTCCGTCTGAGGAGAGATTAAAGATACTGGGGCTTCTTCAGCTTACAAACAAGACAACAAAGGGGGCAATATGATAGAGGTACATAAAATCATGAATAGTGTGGCAAAAGTAAATAAAGTAGTATGATTTACCCCTTCACATAACAAAAGAACCACAGGTCAACCAATGAAATTAATAGGCAGCAAGTTTAAAAACACAAACATAAGAAAGTATTTCTTCACACATCACACAGTCAACTTGTAGAACCTGTCACCAGGGGATGTTGTGAAGGCCAAAAGTATAATTGGGTTCAAAAAAGAATTAGACAAGTCCATGGAAGATAGGGCCATCAATGGCTATTAGCCCAGATCAGGGATGCAGCCCCATGCTCCTGGTGTCCTTAACCTCTGGCTGTCAGATGCTGGCACTGAACAGGGAATGGATCGCTTGATAATTGCCCTGTTCTGTTCATACCCTCTGAAGCACCTGGTATTGGAATATTTGATACTAGGATGGATAGTTCATTGGTCTGATCCAATATGGCCATTCATTCTTAGGCTGTTTGGGGAAAAAGACTTCTACAGTTAACAGAATCTGCACCAAAATAAACTTTTAGCTAAAAGTAATACAGCTCTGGAATGCTGTTTGGAACAACCGGAGCCTAGTGTTGTTCAAAAATTCTGTCAACTCTTGACAGCAAAAAATTGAATTTTTGAGTAAACAATTTTTTTATGGAAAGTGTCTTCTTTCCTTTATTTTTTGTTGCAAAACTGAAAATCCAAAACCTGAAAATTTGAGTAGTTTTCAGTAGAATTTTTTTTCCAATGAAAAGTCAAGATTTTCTGTTAACAATTTTGAAAAAAAAAACATTAATTTTCAGCAAAATTTCCACCAAAAAAATTATGATCAGCTTTCCTGAAAGCCAGTGGCCTCATCCTGAAAAATTACTTCAATTAGAGTTTTGCATTTGATTTCAATGGGAGCAGGGTTCAGGAATGTAAGGTATTCCCTCTCTCAAAATAGTATTGCCTAAATTATTGGCTTTAAATACTAATGGCCATCTTGTCTGAGTAAAAATCATAATGTATACTACAAAAAGAAGAAAAAAAGAAAATTCAGAGGGAGAATGTAATGATTGTAGTTTCTTTTGTTCATATTCAGGGGCAGGTTATTGACAGCAGAAACCTAGAGCAAGAAAACTGGAAATAGGAGGTAAAAATCTTTCTGTCGTGATTTCCTCCCTGTGGTGTAAACACAGAGAAGGAATTCAGAGAAGCAAATCAGAGTTTTGAATATAAGGAAATGCTTATTATTCCCAATCAAAGTAAAAGGTGCATGCAATAAACAATCCTATCTTTTTGGCAATGTGAGAGCTGTGTAACTGTTAAGAGTGGTATTATACACAGACCCACATGGTTCAGGGCTTGATCCAAAGCCGCCTATGGGTATGGGGACAGGCCCAGAATAAGAGTCTCTGTCCTGGGAGGAAGAGGAGAAATCCACTGCACCAGGGTCTGAGATAGGATTTAATAACCAAAATTTCCTTACCCCCTATTACCTGAAATTGGGCCAGCTAGTAAGTTTAGGGAGGACTAATGACCCACCAGAGTTTGGCAGAAAGCAGCATGTTTATTATACTAACATAAGAATGGCCGTACTGGGTCAGACCAAAGGTCCATCTAGCCCAGTATCCTGTCTACTGACAGTGGTCAATGCCAGATGCCCCAGAGGGAGTGAATCCAACAGGCAATGATCAAGTGATCTCTCTCCTGCCATCCGTCTCCACGCTCTGACAAACAGAGGCTAGGGACACCCTTCCTTACCCATCCTGGCTAATATCCATTAACAGACTTAACCTCCATAAATTTATCCAGTTCTCTTTTAAACACTGTTACAGCTAAGCTCAAAGGAAGGTGGGGGTCACACTCACACTTGCATACTCATGCTCCCAGGACTGGCATAGCACTGGAGATGTCAGGATCCTTCAAGGTAAGTGTCCCACAGCACAGCGATGGATGGCGTAAGTCTTCCCAAGGCACAATGAAATGCAATGCGGCGAACCACTGGTCAGGTGGTCCCGACGAAGGGCCTTTACGGGAGATACAAGCTTGCCAGTGCACTACTGAGCACATGGCCCCTTCCCCTTTTAAGGACCTGTTCCTCATAGTCTGTGACTAGAGATGACTTGGTCGCATCTGGTTGGTCACACTCCACATTGGACAGTGTCCATGCAGTGTCCATGCATTGAGTGTGTGAGCGCTGCCTAATCAGAGTCCCAGACACCTTGTCTACCTGGGAGCTCTTCTGATCTTCCAGCTGTTCAAGCGGTCCATTCATCCCATAAGCATTCCAGGGGGAGGGGAAAAGCCACTTCACAGGTATTCAAAGAGGGAGAGGAGACAAAAGGGGGGGAAGGTGTAACAGAGCTTTTGAATATACAGATTATACAGAGCATACAGATCACTGCTGCTCCTTCAACACTCCCCTTCCTGCTTCAGTCCCTGAACTGATATAATGAGCAACAGAGTCAAAGACCATGTGCTGCTTAATTTGATTTCTGCTAGTTGTCATGGGTCAAAGGTCAGTTTTGTTCACTCTGCAAAGACACCTGATTTAATTTTCTGGTTATTAGAGAATGAATTTACAGTTTAAGTTTTCACCAGAAAGCAGAGACGTGACTGTATATTACTTTTTAATGTTTCAGTGTAAACATAAGACATGGCTGGGCTCCTTCCCCTGCCCCTCAAAGACAGTTAATAGACTTTATCCAAGACTACTTTATGATCTATATAATACTGTAGCACACTAGAGCCAGTTACAGTAAAACTGCATTTTTGGTTTAACCTGGCTCTGTGTTTGCCAGAATAGTGAGTATGCAAATATTTTCTGTGCAATTCAAAATATATTTTTAATTTTTAAAGACGCGTAAGGATTTAGAGGTGTTGATAGATCTAATAATGCCTTACCATTGTGTCTGTACACACATACCTGAGTCTAAGGGCATGTCAAAGCTGTTGGATATATTCTATAGATTGGAAATGTGAGGGGGCATACGCTATATCTGTGGAGGACAGTATATCAAACCAACAAAATGCATAGAAAGAGGGAGGCTTCTTTCCCAAAAGTGAGATCTCAGTTGCCTCATGTGAAGAGGAAAGAATATTAGACACCATTTTGTAAGAAATTTCTCATCACAGTGCTCATTGGGCAGCAAAAACATGGCCATTGCTCAGCCACAATAATAAGATGTGTGATATAGAAAGGCTAGGCCAGGACAAAAAACAAACCAAATGCCACAAAGTGGCACAAGCCCAGTACATAAGCCTAAGTGCTAGTTATTGAGGGTATAACCCAAAGCCCATGGGTATAACCCAAAGGGAGTCTCTCCACTGATTTCCATGGGTTTCAGGATTCAGCCATGAGGATAAGAAAGAGACACTCAGTAACACAAGTGGGTTGTGGATTCAAACCCAGATTCAAATGAAGCATGTATCTTAGATTAAAGGTGGCTGGAAAGTATGACAAAAAATTGAGTTTTGCTGGAAAATGCCAGTTCATTGAGCACAAGGTGTCTCAAAAGCCAGCTGGGTTTGACAAAATTTTGTTGAATCACAGGCATGATTCTAGTACCTTACCTGGTCCCCTGCCAACTCACCTAGAAGGTTGTTGGAAGCTTCAAGCTTCAAGGTTCTCTATCTCTAGAGCAGCCTCACCACACTGACTGGCCCAAGAGTCTGGAAGCCCTGGGATACCCAATTCCAGGATAATCTATATGGGAGACTGACCAGAGCCACCAAACTTGGCAACCCTGGAATCTGATGACTGAAATTGACATTCTTGAGTTCTTTTCATGTGAAACTGACAATGTCAGGCCATGTCTACACTAGCAATTATGATGGCAAAACTTGTTGCTTAAGGGTGTGAAATAAACACTGCCCTAAGTGACAAACATTTTGCTAGCATAAGCACTCATGCGCACATTGCTATGTTGGTGGGAGATGCTCTCCTGCTGACATAACTACCACTGCTCGTTGAGCCAGTTTTATTATGTCGGTGGGAGAGCACTTCCTTTTGTTTGTTTTAAACTGCTGCCTCTTAATTTCATTTGGTGACTCTTAGTTCTTGTGTTATGACAAGGAGTAAATAACACTTTCTTATTTACTTTCTCCACACCAGCCATGATTTTATAGACCTCTATCCTAAGTTCCTCTTAGTCATCTCTTTTCCAAACTGACAAGTCTCAAATGAAATTAATAGGCAGCATGTTTAAAACAAATAAAAGGAAGTATTTCTTCATACAATGCACAGTCAACTTGTGGAACTCCTTGCCAAAGGATGTTGTGAAGGTCAAAACCATAACAGAGTTAAAAAAAGAACTACATAAATTCATGGAGGATAGGTCCAGAAATGGCTATTAGCCAGGGTGTGTAGGAATGGAGTCCCTAGCCTGTTATCCAGAGGCTGGGAACAAGCAACAGGGGATGGATCACTTGAAGATTACCTGTTCTGTTCATTCCTCTGAGGCACGTGTAGAAGGTAGGATACTGGGCTAAATGGACCTTTGGTCTGACCCAGTAGGGCGGTTCTTATGTTCTTATTAATCTCTCCTCGTGAGGAAGCTGTTCCATACCCCTAATCATTGTTGCCCTTTTATGTACCTTTTACAATTCCTATCTTTCTTTTTTGAGATAGGGAGACCAAATTTGCATGCACTATGCAACATGTGAGCATACTATGGATTAATAGAGGCAATGCGATATTTTCTATCTTATTAGCTATCCCTTTTCTCATGATTCCCAACATTGTTAGTTTTTTTGACTGCCACTGCATATTGAGCAGATGTTTTCAGAGAAGTATCCACGATGACTCCAAGATCTTTCTTGAGTGGTAACAGCTAATTTAGATTCCCATCATTGTATATATATAGTTGGGATTATGTTTTCCAGTGTGCATTACTTTGCAGTTATCAACATTGAATTTCATCTGCCATTTTGTTACCCAGTCACCCAGTTTTGTGAGATCCCTTTGTAACTCTTCAAAGTCTGCTTTGGACTTTTCTTGGGTAGTTTTGTACCATCTGCAAATTTTGCCTCCTCACTGTTTACTCCTTTCCCCCTTATCATTATGAATATGTTGAACAGCACTGGTCCAAGGTGGACCTCCACTATTTAACTACCTAACCATTTATTCCTACCCATTATGGCCTATCCTTTAACCAATTACTGATCTAGGAGAGGACCTTCCCTTTTATCCCATGATAGTTTACTTTGCTTAAGAGTCTTTGGTAAGAGACCTTGTCAAAAGCTTTCTGAAAACCTATGTACACTATGTCCACCAGATCACCCTTCCTCCCTCTCTGTTTCTGTATATGAGCCTAAACCTGTTACGACTGAAGACAATGGCAACATTCCTATTGATTTAACTGGGAACAGAATTGGGCCCCTCTTGCTATAAGTTTCTAAAATCATCAGTTTAAGAGGTCTGCTTCCCTTACTGCCATCCTCCCTAAAGTAATTTGACTATGGATTCTCTGAGCTCTATCTCCTTTTCTGTTGGGTCCAAACATAACAAAATTCTCCTTTGGTTTCCTTGTTGTTCAAGGCTCCCTCCATCTTCAGAACTGCTTACCTCTTCTTAATCTTTCTTATGAATGATTTACAGTTAGTCCAGGTCCTCATCAGGACTGTAGTATTTGGGGCAGTGCCTTTAAGGACTGAGCTTCCCAGGCAGAGTCTGGGCAGGGTGCTGTGCAGCTCTTGTTATGTCCAGCCAATTAGAACCAGTTTCCAAAGGAAGTAGAGCTCTTGCAAGCCTGTGATGCACAGTGTGATCTCTGACAACCACTTCTGAAACTCTGGTCCTTACGTAGGTGCTTAAATGGATGCTGATCTGTTTTGAAAAAAAAAAGCTGGCCCTGGCGTGGGTGCGAGGTATCTGAAAACCTGGCCCTCAAGTGGTTTGAAAACTTGGACAGAAGTGATTTGTTCAATGTTATACAGTGAGCCAGTGGCAGGTGGAAGTAAAATCTATGCTGCTTAGCTCTTATTAAGCACCAAGGAATTTATTTTACCTACTCTCATTCATATAGTCTGCTTTCTATAATGGTTCACTCTGACATTTTACAAATTAAACATTCTCATGTTTTATTACCTTACCTAACACATCTATCTCCTCCCGAGGAAAAAAAATATTTAACCTATGGTTGTAACTACAATATCGTTCCATATTAAACTAAACTAAATTAAAAACATTTGTCATGGGCCTGATCCAAAACCTGCTGACCTAACTGGGAAGACTCAAAGCTTGGACCCCTTCCGGAGGGGTCTGCTTAGAGCAATTGCCTTGGTAAAGAGGCTGGTGCCACTCAACCTCCACTTACTATATTATTTTGTTGTTTCTACCTGCTTACTGTGGGGGTTGCTTTGAATTTTTAGATGGATTGACCATTTTAAAGTGGAACATGAAATTCAGGGTGGCTATTCCTGCTTCCCTGTTTTTTGGGAAGGACTGTATCTGCTTTTTCCAATAGACATTACCCCTTCCCTCGAAGGGAAAGGCCTAACAAGATTGAGAGGCTGTTATGTGGTCTAAAAAACTAAACTAAAAAACAACAAGCAAACAAATCACATTCTTTCCAGGGTAAGAAGCTTGCTGCAGCCTTGATGTCATATGGAATGAATGAGATGTGCATATCTCCCCTTAGAGGAGGGAAAAAAGTGACTGAAAAATCTGAGTCATCCTGAAAGATGGTAAACAGAAATTTTAAAGACCTGCAAGGTGCTGCTGTGTTACTACCATAGATAGAAGAAATAAACTAACGTCCAGAGTAAATACTCTGAAGCAGTGTACTGCTGGGATGAAAACACAACTGATTAAACATGACATAGAAACATCATGTCGGGGGAAATTAAGCCAAGCAGATAAAATAACTCAATGTGCTTATGAAAGATAACGAGGCACTAAATAACACAATAGAAAGGTTTGAAAATAAAGCTATGTCCCACAATGTGTTTGTCTTAGGGATGACATCAACCTTTCCGATGAAAATGTTGTTCAAACCGATACATTTCTACTAAGTGTTTGAGCTTTGACAAGACAGCCTATTTTGACAAAATGTCATTGTGTCAAAATTATTCTGACTAGCTTTAAAGCTGTTGAATGTGTATATCTGTGGCTATAAGGCTTGTGAGAGTCTGCAGGAAAGGCATAATAATGAATATTTATTTACACAAGTAATGCATGGGAGTGGCAGCCATGACTGAGATGACTATGTAATGCTTAAGAATGGTATTATACACAAACCTATGTGATTTAGGGATTGATCCAAAGCCTTCTATGGGTATGGGGGCAAGCCCAGAATGAGGACAAAAGAGATAATTGCTAATGGAGCCAAATTCTAATGATGCCTTTTGTTGTAGAAAGAGAGAGCCTGAGCCTGTTATAAAAGGCCTAGTGTAATGCCAAAGGCTCTGCTATTATAAAGCGGAGTTAGCAAGAGTAAGGCCAAGTCAGGCCTTGCACTGTTCCTGCATACACGCATCTGCTCTGTCTCTCTTTCCAATATATGAACTTGGCAATAACAGGACAGAAAACACAAGCACTCCTAGGCACTAAGTATTAATGTGACCGCATACCAGAAGCGTAGTACCAGGACATCCCAATAGGTTTATGGTGTAAACACACTCCCAGAAGATGATAGAAGGACACACTGACCCCTCTAAAAGATAAGGATGATAGGGTAATGGATAGATGTCTTGATCGAATGAAGAAGTACAAGGTAAAGGATGGTAACTAACCATGTCAGAGGGGCAATACTTAACTTGCTTGCATCAGTTTATAAAAGAGGAGCCTCAGGATGGAGTGTCTTTGAGCGGGGAGTGGAAAGTCCTGCCATTCACTGAGCTGAGTCCATTCTCATGGGCATACATGTGCTGTGTAACTGTAGACATTGATCCAGGGAGCTAGTTCCGTGCTTTGTCAGCAGTAAACCTGACCGAGTGCCTTCGCTACAGAACTGAGTCTATGGTCTTTTTGGGGCAGTTGGATCAGAGCCTGCTGTACAGGCTATCTGACCGGAGCCAGTGCAGCACACAGGATGAAAACACACACAGCCAACAACTGATGATACCTTTTATTAAAAACTCATTTTAAAAAGTTAATCTCTGAATGGTGTGTTTGCAGCTTTGTGTTTTATCATTTTGGCACCACTCCTTGCTCTGCTGTTTGCTTTTGTTGTTGTTAAGATTTCTGATGTTCAGCGAAATGAAACCATGTTAGTACATTCTTTAATCTTTTACGCTATCTATAATCTCCAGCATTATGCATGCACTTGTATAACAGGATGTGAGAGATGTGCTGTGTTATGTCTGCATGCTTAATGTAATAACCACTGCATCCCATATAAATGAATGTCTTTAGAACAACTCCCTTTTTTAAATCATTCCCATGCATATGCATTGTTTGTGCTGCAGGTGGGTTTACTGATATCATTAAAAGTGGTGTTTCTAGATAATTTAAAAACAAACACACCTACACATCAAGCATGTAGCTGGTCTATGCAACCATTTGTTCTGATCACAGTTCCCTTTGTGACCACTCATTATATATGTTACATTCATTTTTTGTCTTGCCTTAATCTAGGCATTGATCCTGTGCACATGCATATTATCCCCATTGACTTAAATGAGACTCATATCAGTAAAGTTAAGCACGAACTTGTTTATAGGATCAGGACCCTAGACTGTAAACTGTAAATAATATTTTTTACTTGATGTACAGCTCCTAGTACAATGGGGCACTAATCTGACTGGGGCCTTTAATCACATTACAAAATATAAATTTTTAACAGTAGCAGCATTGGCCAATATTTGGAAAACAAATGACATTTTTCCACGGAAGTTTTCATTGAAAATTCAGATATTGATGACCTCTCCCTCCGTAGAGGATTTTTTTTTTTTGCTGGTGGGGGAAAATGGGGAGGGACAGGTACTTATATATTGCATGACTGATTGAAGTTGCTTGATTTTTGAGAAGTGTCATCAATATTTTGAAAACCTGTAAAGTCTTTAAAGATTGACAAACTTTTTTGACCAGATGCAGCTATGTGTCTAGAAACACCCCTTTGCTGTCTGTTAGTATTAATGTCAGATGTATATAAGACCTCAGAATTCAATAACTATCTGGGGTAGGGGAAGGGGAAGATTAAGCTACATCCACAGGTGAAAGATTAGAATGAACAACAAGAGCTAGGCTTGATTAAAAAGTCTGGCCATTTTCTAGCAACAACTAGGGTCTTGGGACGGGGGGGTTGTATTTTTTGTGGGGGAATGATTGAGCTATAGGTTTTTATTCTTTACCATTTTCTTAAGGTATAGTGAATAGAATGTAAAATTAAATGGTGTCCCACACTGTCATACAAAACTCTTCTTCCATGATGCCAACAATTAATAATTGAGAATTAAAAATAAATACTAATAAGCCAGATTCTTCTTAATGGGCATTAAACATATCCTGAGTCCAGAGAGTGAGCCCTTTCACAGGGGGATAAGGAGGTGGTCTTATGTTCAGAGGGCATTACACATAAAGGAGCCTAGATGGAGGAGAAGGATGGACTCAGGTAGGACTGACTAAGATTAACTACCAGCTAAAACAGTGGGGTGAATGCTTGTTTGCCTACCACGTTTGACCTCTGAAGGGTTGCTATTCTCTATATAAATGTGCCATTGAATTCCTTGAAAGTCCATAAGGGGAAACAGAGACGGAGATGTACCTGAAGTTCTGGTACACCTGAAGAGACGTACTAGGTGCCACCAGGGAGTGTACAGGTAGTCACACTAGTCTTGACACAAGGGTGTGTGTCAGGATAAGTACTCACCATAACAGGGGCACACAGGATATGGCATATTACTATGCCCTCCTGAGCTTGCATCTCTAGTTTTTACACAGTAAAACATTCAGAAGGTGAAGTTTGAGTGAGAGTTTGTCTACATGACTACTTGTTCATGGCAAGCTAGGCTGTAATCGACCCCCCACCCCAGTGCATTGGTGTAAGGAGTGTCACTCACCTCTTGCACACCTCCTTGCAGCTCAGTGTGGTACTGAAGTCCTTTTGGCACCCTCTTCAGGCTCCTAGCTTGCCTTGCTGGGTCTTTCATTGGTTGGCCCTCAAGTTAAATCACAAAGTTCAAATGAGCTCCTTCCAGGGTAGGGAAAAATGCAATAAATGAACAGTCCTGTTGCCCTCATTAGGGTCTTCAGTTACAGCACTGGGTCCTTTAAATACAGCCCTTTGTTCAGGCTCTTAACTAAGCTCCTCCCATTTTTGGGGTTTATGCCACTGTCATCAGTAGGGCAAACACAGGCCTGCCCACTACTCCAGATTCTAATCCACAGACCCCCTAAAGAGCAGCCACACACTGCTAAATTTCAGTTTATCGCTGCTTCTTTTCTGGGCCTCTTCCTACCTAACCTCCTTTAGCTTCACCCTTACCTGAAGGTTAAGCTTCTCCGGTTTTCTCTCCTCCTGCAAATCCAGTCAGAAACAAACCCTGGCTCTCCCTTAAGCTCCTTTGGCCAGAGAGGAATATCCTTCCTCATTCCTCTAGTTCCAGCCTGGAATTGACTTACCAAGGCCCTGCAGCTGTTTTTATCTGAGCCTGCTGAGCTCTGATTGGCTGCTTTTGTGAGGCCACTCTAGGCGGGCCTGGAAGATCCAGCTTCACTGCTCTCTTCCTTCCTTATCACTGCTTTCTAGGTAGGGGTGTTGTAAGACTATGGGACTTCCTGTAGGGAATCACAACTGATTAATAATTAATCAATCGTCTGTACCCATATATCCCAACTCAAAGGGTTGACTGGATTTTGTATAAGCTTAAATTTTTTCTGGGCAACCAAATGGTTACTTTCCTGCATATTTAGAAGGATATTTTATATGGGAATGCACCAAATAATTCAATTTTCTGCCAATTTTCTGAGAAGAACAATATACAGTAAATTGTGAGACACTTTCTCTGCTGCATTCATAGTAAAGAAGATTAGAGTTAAGAAAAGGCAGAATCATCTGATCTAGAAAACTGGAAAGATGAAAAAAATCAACAGGTTCATAAGGATACAGAAGCCACACATTAATGTTTAACTATTGATGTATTCAGTATATAGTTTGCCTTTCACATTTGCTGCTTAATTTATGGTAGCATATTTTATGCACATAAGACTCATAGCATTGTTTCAAATGTCAATGTGAGTGGTCATATTTTGTGGCTTACTACTGGAGGGGAAGAAATTGGTTACGTCTATGTTGTATCATATTAACTTTACATCATATTTTCTATAACCATGCTGGACTTTTCCCTGGATTTTTCATTGTTTCACTGATACTGAAATGATCATAATATTTTTGAAGAGGAGTACACCACGTGGGTTTATTACTGCTACACAGATTTTATTGCGGTCTGAATTGACTCCCACCAACAGTGTGAGTATGGGACTTTTTCTGAGCTGCTCAGTGATATTGTATGATTTATCCACACTAGGAGACAAAAGTGACTTGGTTTAGAGTTTTTATCTTCTGTCTCTATGTATGCAGATAGAGTGAGTGATGCCGAATTCTTTTTTTGTGACATCTAAGATTATCAGAAAAGTTTTAACGCCTAAATCTGTTTAATATTAGTTATGACTGATGAATGATATCTTGTACCAGTAACAACTACCTACATGTTATTTTACCTCAAAGATCTTAAATATATATATATATTTCTTAGAGTAAACTCACTTGAAACAAAAATCTAATGCATTAACAATCCCAGCAGAATTAAACTGATTTTTAATTACTTCTATTAATGTCCAGATACATGTGTAAGGTAAAATATTCTAAATTTCTCTCAATCTCTCCTGTTGGAGCTGTTCTGTGTGTATAAATAATTAGCTATTTCATGGAGCATGGACTTGAACTTTTTCTTCTATCATAATTGAGTGGCCTAACCACTGGTCTATAAAGTACATCTCTTGACTGCTCTTTGGCCCAATGAATACTTAATTATTTATATAAAGTGAAACGGATTCAACAAGAGCAACTCGCCATAGAATACCTAATAACCTTATGGTTTGAGCACCCTCCTAGGATGTGGGAGACCTGGTTTCTAGTCCCTTCTCCATAACAAGTATTTGAAAATAGGCATCCCCTATCCCTGGTGATGCCCTAACCACTGGGCAATAGGCTACATTGGTGTAGGGGGGTCCCTTATTTTTTCAAGAAGAAGGTTGTCCTGGCTTAGGTGTCTAACTGCAGAGAGGTTTTGTGGCTGTGAATCCCAGTTGAAGGGAGGTGCCTCCCTCTAGCTCACCAGTTAGGTGCCTAAACACCTTTGTGAATCTCCTCCTCCTCACCGTTCCTCTGCATTTAACTCCTGATTAGCTTCGGCAGCTCCTCACTTCACTTGTTGGCTTCTGTGAATCCCTTTGTTAGGTGCTTAACTCTCTCTATACAGTGCATAGGAAGCTTGAGTGACTGACTTGAGCTGTGAATTCCCCTGGGCAGGTATTGTAATAATTAATTCCCTTTAGTGAATCTAGGTCTTTTCAAAATTTTATTCGCTATCTTAATTTAATGCAGGAATTGCTGTACCAGAACAGAGTAATGGTCTGTTCTACACAGTCTTGTATCCTGGCTCTGCCCTGGCTAGAACTAGATGTTGCACAGAGGAAGATACAAGAATCCTTGCAATGGGTTGCTATGGAATAACCTGCCCAGACTGAAAGTTTCATGTGGACCCTAGGAAGTTAGTGGTTGGATTATATGCAGAATCATGAAGGTATATCCCCCTTATATTTTTTTATCCTTATGAAGTATAATTAGCCATATAGATGTCTAATCCTCTTTTGATTCTTGCTTTGAATTGCAGGAACAACTATTACCATGGCCCATGCTCTCCTGTAGTGCATGGTGTGGAGGGTAGCAAATTGAGGCAAACGTGGCAGACTCACAGAGGAGAAAAGTAGAGGCTCCACTGAATTCTCCCACGGCTTATGAAGAGAAGGCAAGGAGCAGCCAATGACTTCAGCATGCTCCCCTCAACTCATGCCCACTTTTCATTATTAACATTAGGGTAGCTGTTGTCAGATGTTGGCTGCATGGATGTTCTCTCTGTGTCCTGCACTGGCTCTGGCCACGTAGCCCACAGAGCAGACTTCCATTGAACTACCCAAGATCACACTCCGTTCAGTGGTGAAGGCACTTGGCCAGGTTAACTGTTAACAAAGCGCAGTACTAAAGTCCAGTAGACTCTACAGGGATGCTAACACATGTGCCTGTTACAATAGACTTGGCTCAGTGAGTGGTGAGGCTTGCCACCCCTCTCTCCCTCCCCCCTTGGCTGGACAAAGACACTGTCATCATCTTCATACATTTCCACGTATCCCTTCCTGCATGTTGCATGTGGGGTTGGAGCTATGGAGGGACTTGTTCTTAATGTACAAGAATGAAAGTATTGCCATACATATGACAGGAGGTGTGCGCACAGGTGTATTTTGATTCAGAGTATCATGTTCATACTGGCATAAAAGTTGCTCGCATTACCATTAAAATATGGATAAAAAGGGTAAAAGTGCCCATAGGAAGTCCCATTTTCCTGAGATCTGTTTTACTACCTGAGTCTTCCTTAACACACAGGAACTGGAAATATTTCAATACTTGCTTTCTTGAGCAGGAAGCCCCTACCCATTCACTAAAATCTGAACATAGAGCAAACGATTTTCTGCTTTCCAATCAACTCTATATAAATATTAAGCCTTCTTCTCCTCTTCCTCCTCCTCCTCTTTATACAGAACAACCTTGTGGAAGCATTATTCTGTTATTAATGCTTATTTAACCCATGGAAAGTGATTTATCCTGTTTTACCAAGAAACCTTGGTTCTTATACTATTCTTCCTAGGAGATTGACATTTCAAGGATAATATAATATTCTCTCTGAGGGATAGTTGGTCCATGAAATTACTGAAAGAATACATGCTTATTCACTTTAACTAGATATATGCTGGGGGAATTTGCCAAGTGTATACTCTTCTAACTTAAGGCTAATACTTACATACTAACATAAACTCTGCACCAGTTAATTTTCAATAGACGCGTACAACCTGGTTATACCTGAGCTGCTCCATTGATTTAAAGGGCAGCATTTCTCCCATTTCTTTTTTACTTTTAAACAATTCAAATAACTTAGTTTAAACACAGCTATTCTATGATGTGAAGCCTGCAGGCTCTTGTTTATCTTTACTGTTTCAAATTTTAAAAATAGAAGAATTTTCTGGAACTAAGAATTTCTATCCCTTTTGATAAGCTGTATGCTTTTTTTTTTAAAACAGAATGAACAGCTGTTTGTGCAGCTTGTGAATCTGCATATTACCCAGATAATGAGTAATACTTTAATCCATCTCTTATCTCATATATATACTCAAACAAATTATTTTGTGATGTTGTTTTCAAAGTATTCCTCATCTTCCACCTTTGTCAGAATTGATCCATTTGATTATGTAGTGGTATTGATTTTTAATGCAGACTAAAGTAGTTTTTAAGAACTATTCCATGGTGAGACTTGCAATGTGACTTCTTTATTGGCACTTGGTGTTAGTATTTTGAGTTAACAAATCTGTATTTAATTCCACCTCATTTACTTTTCTTCAGTAACTGAATTCCTCTCTTAGATCTGGAATTTGTATATATTTCATAGGTATAGGGGCTGACTTTTTAAAAGAGTATCAACATGGCTTCACATTTGTTTGCCCCCTAGTAACTATGGGCACCCCATTCCAAGGGAATTGACTTTTGGTGCAAATGATGGCATGCAGAATTCTAATGACCTGACTTGTTAGCTCAAAAACGGAATCCCAATCAGAGTCCTCAATACAGGGTGAGCATCCTGTTTACCCACATATATTTACTGTACTCTATAATAAATCCCTTGGTCTATGGTAGTTACACCCTCACTTCACAGTACTAGTTGATTTGTCCTTTCGTACTATTCATCCTCGAAACCATTCATTATGGATCCAATGAGCAAAATATGGGATATTTCCTTTTAAATATTCTTTAAAATGATACCTGTCCTTTTCATTCACTTAGATGGTTAGCTCTTTGGCACACAGACCATCTTTTTGTTATATTTGTGTATAGTCCTCAGCACAATAGGGCACTAATCCCATGCAGGGGTCCCCTAGGTGCAACCATATTACAAACAATAATACTGCTATATTGGTCATGCATTGGTTCAGGGGTGGAAGAACAGTGATTCAGGCACTTAAACCCAAATCCACAAAAGAATGTAGGTGCCTAACTCCTGGAATGGAGCGGAGCTTTTGCATCTATATTTGGCTAGTTTAGGAAGCAAAAGCCTAGTGCTGGCTTTTGTGGATCCCATTCTGAGGGGCCTATCTCTCCCCACACACTGTATAGGTGCCAACTGGGGATTATAGCTTTATGGACTAGATACCTAAAAGGTAGGTGTAGCAATGCTCAATGTTGTGATATCTAAGTCCTTTTATGTAGAGGAGCTCTAGCTGCATGATATATATTATATTTTGATGGTTGTAACACACTAAACACTGAGATGTACCAGACACTACTCATAAAAAATAATAAAGCCATATTTTCTTTACTCTTCCCCATTCCCCCTTAACTCCTCTTGATGTATGCATACTGCCCAAGTTGCTCCTATTCTGCTTATTCTTTTTATGCCCCACTCTGCAAAGAAAAGGGCCTGGCACCCTGTGAGAAATAGAAGGGAAGCTCTCAGACGGCCCCCAGGTGGGAGTACACTGCTGGGATCTCCATCATATGGAACTAGGAGGCATGACTCAGACTCTAGGGGATTACAGCAAGATGAAAGGATTTTAAAACATCCCACAAAATCTAGGTCAGTTGAGAGGTATGTTCTCCCCCCTGGAATGGTAGATTAAAACTACGTGAGTTTAAGGTACAATTCCACCTTCTCATATGCACACACAACTCCAACTGAATGCAATGGAAGTTAGAAATGTGTCCCTGAGATTAAAATTTGGCCTGTAGCTATTCAGAAACAAATTTTCATAACCTACGTTACCACATGCATGAACAGAAACAGACCACATCAGGGCTGAGGTTGCTGTCAAAAGGGAGTGGCAGAGGAGGAGATCCTGCTAGGCCATGCCCAGTCAAAAGGGGCATGCCAGTTGGTGAATCACTCTTCTAGGCTTCAATATTGGGAGCCAAATTAAAGCCCGGCTAAGAACATATCCCTTCCCCTCTCAGATGATTTATTTTTTAATATATTTTGTAATTCCCACTTTATGTTAGAAAGTACAAAACATAGAGCCCTTTGTGGGTATGTCTACATTGCAGCTGGAAATGAGCCTCCCGGTGCAGGTAGATAGGTTTGGGCTAGAGAGGCTTGAGCTGCCATGCTAAAAATAGCAGTGTGAGAACTGTGGTTTCAATGGTGGCTCAGGCTCTCATGTCCACCTTACCCCCTGAGCTCAGGTGGCTAGCTCAAGTTTCTGCTGGAACTGCAGTGTCTACATTGCTATTTGTAGCATGTGAGCTTGAGCTGAGCTAACTTGAGTCTGTCTACTCGCACCAAGCTCCAATGTAGATATACCCTTAAAGTTCCTGTATCTATACATAGTCTTCCCCTTTCTTTCACTATTTGAAAGTGCATGTCTACACTTACCTCCAGAGCAATTGATCCAGCGGGGTTTGATTTATCGCGTCCAGTGAAAGCGTGATAAGTCGACCGCTGAGTGCTCTCTTGTCGACTCTGGTACTCCACCAGAGCGAGAAGCATCCGTGGAGTCGACAGGGGAGCATCAGCAGTCGACCTACCGCATTGAAGACACCATGGTAAGTTGCTCTAAGTATGTCAACTTCAGCTACACTATTTTCGTAACTGAAGTTGTGTAACTTAGCCCGACTTAGCTCGCCCCCACCCTCTCAGTGTAGACCAGGCCTTAGTAACCACTTTTTTCATATTGTTTCTCCTTAAATGTCTCTAAGACTTCCTCAGCTCTACTGTTGCAGGGATTACCATCTCTACCGATGCAGTTAGCATGCACAAGTTGATTGACAGTGTAATCCACATTTTTATGTGATTGGGTGGCAGCTGTCTCCCAGGAGTGATGTGTTTAGGACCATGCCTTTTAAACAGAGCTCAATGATAAATCTCCCATTTTCAGTAGTGATGTTTACTCTAAGAAATTGACTCTGCTTTCTCTGTACTCAAGGGTAAACTTTTAAACTGGGGTCAAGTTTTGTTGAAAGCTGTTAATCACTTTGGGCTCCTCTATGGATGTTATCAGAAGAGGATTTTAGATTTAATAGGTTTGCTTGATTTGTTATGATAACTCGTATGTATAAAAGTGAACAATCAAGCAGTATTTGCATTTCAATTGCTATTATTTAAAAGTAATCCTGATTTATTCATTCCAGTGGGGCAAACTCAATCAGATCATGAACATTTGACACCCATCTAAATGTCCAGGAAGGTGACTTGGTGTCATTAGGTACTCATCATATATGAGTTTCACAGGTGGATAAATTATGATCCCCAGTATTATTTATGCGTTAGGAGCCTTCTCCATGTGTACAAACACCTTGGTTATTGTGTGTGTATATGGCTGCTTGGGTACACTTATTAAAAACCTATACTATGCTGGTAATATTTAAATTCTTAACAAAGATAGTTATTTGAATCTCTCTTGATAGTAATCTCTGGCCATTTTTTGATAGTGTGTTCACACATAATATCATTTGGGTTCACTTCTCTATTAATTACTAGACTTTTTAAAGATTTCAACTTTATTCACCTCCTTTATGTATTATTAATTCCTTACTATAAAATGACCACTTTCGTTCTTTTTAGCTGATCATTTGCTTTGTTATAAAAGGCATACATTATAGGATCTTATGGCAATTACAAACATGAAAAGCAATGACTATTTTATCAATGTGTGAAGGTTTAACAAGCCAGGTAAATTAAAGCAAAGTGTAAAAGAAACCATCTAGAGAAGTATAGTGACACCAAAGACATTCTTAACCTCTGTTTTGTATTCTTATACTCCATTACTTGTCCCTTTCTTAAATAAGCAGGAATCACTTCACCAACTGAAAGCTGCAGGTAACTTACCGTGGGACAATATAGGACACATGACCAGAACTGAGAGATTCCTGGACTGAGCATACCCCGTACAAGGATTGGGGTGAAAAGTTCAGTTAATTGGCACAAAGCCAAGAATGTTCAGTTAAATGGCACCATGATAAAAGGCCTAGTACGGTTGGGTCATAGCTCTGAGGTAAATAACAGCAGTGAGCATGTGCAAGGTTATCAGTATCGAACAAGTCTGACATGCCCAAGGTAATGTTGATAGTGAGCATGTGCAGTAATTCTAAAGGTCTGACAGTATAAAAGGCAGTGTGCTGACAGGCAGTTAGACAGTCAGGAGACAGCAAGCAACAGAACTGGGAGAAGACAGACAGAAATTGGACACCAGCAAGAAGAGCTGCTAAAGCAGAATCAGAAAGTATGGAAAGAGAGAGAAGAAGACTAGAGCAAATGGAGCTGACTGACCAAATCTGAGCAGCAACCACAATTAAAGAATTCCAAATAATTTATAAAGCAGCAACAGCTATTAAAAGAACGATGCTACAGGATTTAGAAAGTAAGCCTGTTAGTTTTTTTTTTAACTATCATTTTAGTGTAGTCTAGTCTAGCATATTATTTAATATGTGTACACTTGAAATGTGTGTGTATTTTAATTGTATTTACTTACAGAAAACAGTATAATTTCAGAACTGCTCTCAGTAACGTGTTACAAACTAGCCATTTGTAGCAAAGTGCTTGGCTTAGAATCCTTTAAACTGCATAAAAACAACGAGGAGTCCAGTGACACCTTAAAGACTAACAGATTTATTTGGGCATAAGCTTTTGTGGATAAAAAACCCACTTCTTCAGATGCATGGAGTGTAAATACAGATACAGGCATAAATATATTGGCACATTAAGAGAAGGGCATTACCTTACAAGTGGAGAACCAGTGTTGACAAGGCCAATTCAGTCAGGGTGGATATAGTCCACTCCCAATAATTGATGAGGAGGTGTCAATACCAAGAGAGGGAAAATTGCTTTTGTAGTGAGCTAGCCACTCCCAGTCCCTATTCAAGCCCAAATTAATGGTGTTAAGTTTGCAAACAAACTGTTGTTCTGCAGTTTCTCTTAGAAGTCTGTTTTTGAAGTTTTTTTGTTGAAGTATGACTACTTTAAAATCTGTTATTGAATGTCCAGGGAGATTGACATGTTCTCCTATTGGCTTTTACATGTTACCATTCCTGATGTCTGATTTGTGTCCATTTATTCTTTTACGTAGCTACTGTCTGGTTTGGTCAATGTACATGGCAGAGGGGCATTGCTGGCATATATCACATTAGTATGATAGGTGAATGAGCCCCTGATGGTGTGGCTGATGTGGTTGGGTCCTATGATGGTGTCCCTAGAGTTGATACAGAGACAGAATAGGCAACGTGGTTTGTTACAGGGATTCGTTCCCGGATTAGTGTTTCTGTGGTGTGGTATATAGTTGCTGGTGAGTATTTGCTTCAGGTTGGGGGGCTGTCTGTAAGCGAGGACTGGCCTGCCTCCCAAGGTCTGGGAGAGTGAGCGATCGTTTTCCAGGATAGGTGGTAGATCGTTGATGTGCTGGAGAGATTTTAGCTGTACGTGATGGCCAGTGGTGTTCTGTTATTTTCCTTGTTGGGCCTGTCCTGTAGTAGGTGACTTCTGGATATCTGTCTCGCTCTGTCAATTTGTTTCCGCACTTTCCCAGGTGGGTATTGTAGTTTTAAGAATGCTTAATAAAGATCTTGCAGGTGTTTATTTCTGTCTGAGGTATTGGAGCAAATGTGATTGTATTTTAGGGCTTGGCTGTAGACAGTGGATTGTGTGATGTGGCCTGGATGAAAGCTGGAGGCATGTAGGTAAGTATAGCAGTCAGTAGATTTCTGGTATAGGGTAGTGTTTATGTGACCATCACTTATTTGCATAGTAGTGAGTAGTTCTGTGGCCTGTTCTATGCAGGAGGTCAGGCTAAACTATTACAATGGTCCCTTCTGGCTCTGAATCTGTGAATCTATGACAGCAGTCTATGGGAGGAGTTTCAACCATAATTTGTAATTTCTTTGGTTGTTTTAGTATTGTTGATACCAATATATTATATTATATTATATTATATTATATTATATTATATTATATTATATTATATTATATTATATACCAAAATATTTTATTGATAAGGCAACAGATAATTCAGCTCAATCAGTTTATTAAAACATAGAGAAATCAGCACAAAGAGACAGGTTCATACATTACCAATCTCTAGAGGACAGACTTGCAGCTTATAGCTGAAGTCTGTTCTGAATTTCTTACAGCAACTACCTGTTTTTATACCCTACTTGTTTACAACAGATAGAAAATTCTACAGAATCCTCTTTATTAATTAAAGATCTTTCACACGCCTTCTTATCTAGTTTCAAATTATTTTACAGGTCACAAAGACATCTTATACCAGTTATCTCTAAAACAGATAGCTAGTATTGCCCATATCTAGCTGGCCTTAACAGAACATATATCTTGTTTTTGCCATTTCCTACAAGTACAAGGAACAGGAGGCATACACAGTTTAACTACCCATGCATTTCCACTATAAATGTAAAGCATGCTGAGAGTATGGTTCATAGTTAAACAATTTAGCAAAAATACAAAGCCTTTTAAAAATATATGATATTGGCTAACAATATCTTGTACAAAATTAGTGTTATTTAAGAAATGTTTTCTGTATTTATTAGGATAGATTTTTTTTGTTTCAAATACAGAAGTATATTTCATAATCCGTGTATCTCAAAGCACATTACAACATCAGAGTTAATAAATTATAACACACTATGTTTTGAATTCCATGCTTTTCATAAAGCAGCTCAACATTAGTACCCTATATATGCTTACTTTCTTGCAACTGCACAATTTGCTGGGGGACTTGGGAGTTTTATCCATAGTAACTCTCAAATCTCTTTCCTAGTTAGTATGCAGGAAAGCACTACTCCCATTTAAAACTCGTCTTTCTTCATTGTTTGCTACAGTACATGACTTTTTAGACTAGTTAATCTGTATCGAACTGATGATTTCTGCAAATATTCCACCAATAACTTGTCTCTCACCTCTTGCAGTTCTGTTAATTGGGGTTGCCCTTTCATATTATTTATTTTAATTTGTAGCCCACTTGCTAATTGTTTTTTTTTTCTACAGTAGTTACATGTACTTCTCCAGTAATTGCTACATCTTCCTTAAATGCTGCTTAAAAATGAAGTACATAATTCAAAATGTGCTTTTTCCCCAATGCCAACCTGGGTGTTAATGTAAATTCGGTTGTGTGATGTTGACACAGCCCTGCACTGATGATTTAGTACTGACCCCCCAGGAGAAGTTCAGTATCTTAGCCACTCAGAAACTATAGTGACGGGCATGGTATAAGAACCTGAACAGAATAGAGTGAAATCATTCTGACATCGAGAATTTATTTCATTCCCTTCCTTGTGTATGAATGGATTACCTTTTCCCCATAACATGTCTTTTACCTGATATTTTTTATATTCCCTGTAACCCTTTCAGTAGTATTAACTCATTCTCGTTTCTGCTGCACAAGGACCTGATCCACCATTTCCCTGGATTCTGGGTTGTCATTTATGAGCGCAAAGTGAGTGTAAAACACTACCATTCTGATATGGTAGCATTTTACACCTAGACTGCATTGGTGTAAGTGATTACACAATGTCCAAGGCAATGGAAAATCACCCCCTTTTTCTTTTGCCTGCCAATCTTTAATACATCAAATAGTCCTACATGCTTGTTATCAGTTTTCTTTTTCTACAGCAGATCTTTGATAAAGACTTTCATGAAGCTGCACTGTCCTCTTGTTTTTGTTTTGTTTTTATGTTCTGCTTCTTCAAATGAATTTATTTTTATTTTCAAAGATGTATTGAATCGTACTTAGATCCCTTTATCTTCAATGGCTGCTTTAATAACAAACATCTTTTTAACCTGGCATCCTGATGACCTATTTTAACCACACAACAGATGAGCTACTGCAATCTACAGTGTAATGGTTACTGCATTGCAGTCACTGTGGTGGATTTTCAGCTTGGCCTCCAGAAGGTTGTCATCATCAGTGGAGAGAGAATGGTTGCACGCCTGATTTGCAGCAGATCTCAACATGTGTTAATTAAGTCTATAATATAGCTGCTAGGCAGCCAGATTTGCAGCCATCCTGGACTGCTCTGATGTAGCAGTTCAAAATAGTGTAATTAAAGGAGAGAAACAATGCTTTGTACAAACTTACAAAAGAAGCATGTTGTCACTCCCCTTTATAGCAAACAAGTCAGCCATTAAGACACCAAATTATTTCCTCTTTTCCTTTTATTATGTTGTATATGACAATCATAAATTTCACGGGACTGATCCTCCAAACAATTCCTCATATGAGTTACCCTTATAAGTAATTTCATTGAAAAAATATTTTGCAGGGTTGGGCTCTGTATTAATAACCTATAAACAGAGTAATTGCAGTATATAAGAGGTACATGGTATTATTATAACTATTGTATTTTGTTTGTTTTTAAGAATGTGTATTAATTGTATTTCACATGATTCAGAAAAAAGCTGGGAGAACTGATCACTATGTTTGTTTGTGATTTAATGTGAGAATCTCTTCTCCGTTTGACCATGTTTGCACTCATGTTTCTGAATAGACTGTGAAAATGTTTAAGAGATCCTATTAGTGCAAATATTATTATTTGCATGAGAGATCACCGTTCATGTGGGGAGTGCTTGACTAGCCATTAATACTCCCCCTACACCCCTTCACACAAGGGAGAAAACAAATGTTTTTAAAAACAACAAAATATTAAATACAACTGACCAGGGGGGGTAGTAGTGCTGAAAAGGGGATGGCTGAGGGAAAGGGTGTTTGAGATACACTATAAGTCACGAAAATGTCCTTCCTATGACAAGTCTTTGCTTATGCTTCAGCATCCCTTAATATGCATTGTGACAGATATGTGGGTAGGATTGTAACATAGGAGTAACCAACCTATGGAATCATCTCTGTGATGGTACTGCCCTGTGACTGGATACCTGCTGTCAGCATGATGTCAAAGGGCTGCAGTATGGGAAAGGAGGCCATCCGTGCTGTCACCATCATCAAGGAGAAGTGGTAAAAAAAATAGCAGAACCAATCAAGGGAAAGAGGAACACAGCTGCAGCAGCAATCATAAAGTGGACAACAACAGCTGCAAGGCAGTAGTGGACAATTCTTTCCTCTGGATATTGCACTGCAGCAGCTGGGGGCATCTGACTCATCTGTAGGCAGCAGCTCTCAATCAGAGGCTGCACATCCTGGAGGGGGAAGAGCAGCATAATCTAGAGGTTCCAGGAGGCACAGTAAGTGCAGCAGTGGTGAATCCAGTGACACAAGGCAGGGCTGTAGAAGAGCTTTGCATAGCTGGAGGAGGGGAAGGAACAACTGAACAAGCAGCAGCCGGAGACTACTCCCAATAGGCATCTTTAGTTGTCAGGCTCATTTCTCTCCTATATGATTGATTCTATAGAGCCTAGGCCTGGTCCTAAGGATCCTTGCTTGATCCTTATGCCCAGTGTCCTTGGGCTGATGTATTGGATCCTACCACCCAGTAGGGCTCTACAACTCTTGCAGTGCCTCTCTAAATATTTCCCTTGCCTGTCCCTCAGGGAACCAAACTCCCAATGATTTGTGCAGCCATTGCAACTCTTTATAAACTTTGGTCCTCTGATCATGAAACAGGAAAAGCTCCAGGCAATGTTAATGACCAGTCACACCACTTGGCTGCAGAATTCTGAATACTAAACAGTCAAATGAATGTTCACGGTAAACAGTTTCTGTGCAAGGCAGCATCCTAAATTTGTTTACACAAAGTATTTGTCAGATAATTTGGAATCTTTTCATCATTGGGCACTGTGATCTTTTCATGGACAACTCATGCACACAGAGGCTAAATTTGGCAGATAAATTGTTTGCAATTAATAATTTGATTCACTAGCAATTTCAGTTATAAATGCGCTACACTATATACATGGAAATTGTGTGGTTACTTCTGTGCCTATAAATAAAGAGGTTCCTCCGTCTTCAAGCTACCAGTACAAATCCAAAGGCAATTATGCTAGGTGGTGCATTGTACTTTAACTCCAAGTATAATTGCTATACTATTTACAGGGCATAAATAACCCTGTAGTTACTGGATTTTTTTTATGGTCCTCACTCTATCTGGCAACAATTACATTATTAAAAAATAATTACATGAATTACATTACTTCTGCACCATAAAAAAGATATTGTAGTATAGTTTCTGTTCATTTAAAACACAAAGGCTAGTGCAGTATTTTCACAGAGTGCTAAACGATGCTATTTATTGGTGCAAATGATATTTAACCCTTATGCTTGTCATCAAAGCATGCATATACAGTATACTGGATCCTAGGGGGTTCTCTCTCTCCACAAATATATCACCACTGTATGGCTTTGCTTACAGAACTTTAAACTTTAGCATTGCCCTAGAACTGAAATTGCTTCAAAATTGTAAAAGAAACTTTTCTCAGAGAAGTTTATAATGATTCACCAGTGCCTGGTCTTTTGTGAAAATTGCTAAATAGCACAAAAATAAAAATCAATTATAGTCTCTATCTACCCGTTGATGTATCGCTTTGAAATAGTAAATTTAAAAAAACTGAATATAAATCAAGTTCAAAGCTGCCTTTACATACTAACTTTGAACAGAAGAGTAAGGAATCAGAATAACATGATTACATCAGTTAGCTCCTCAGTCTCTTTAAAAAAAATAAACATGCAAACGGTCTTGATATTTTTTGTAATTTAGAAAAATAAAATGTAGACACTAGTAAATATTATGTGTTACACTAATGCAATAAGGCATTGCTCCTGCAATTTACAACACACAAGTGGTTTGCTGTGCCCACCAAGAGCCCCTTTGACTTCACCGGGGCTCTGTGTACATACAGCAGTCTGCTCACATCTTGTGCATTGCAGGGTTGGAACCTCATGATGGAAGGAGGAGATGAGGTCCATATAGGTCCTTTTAAAAATAGCTAATTTAGTACTAGTGAAAAGATCCAGATAAGGGATTGAATGACTCAGGGGAATGGAAATGGGATATGGTGTCTTTCACCTCTAGGTTATCACTTTGAATCTCATCCAGGAAGGTAGTGACCAAAAGTTATTACCACCTGAGAGCTTTCCGGTGGTTTCTGTGAAATGAGTTAGTGTTAGGCAGACAGGCATCACTATCACAGGTGGCAACCTTGTCTGCAGCCTGAGCAAAGCAGTGAAAGAGCAAATAAGTATTTCTAGGATGGTGTGGGGTCACCTGAACTCCCCTCAGTCTGACACCTTTCATTAGTGTAAGCAGAGTCAGGATAAGCTCTACCCTGACATCTGGTGGAAAGAATGTCAGAGAGTGTAATGCATAGGCACGCCTACCCTATCCCAGACTGCCGAGCTGTGGGACTGCTTGGTGACAAATGACTCACCCTCAGTTGGGTGGTACTTGCTAGACAAGGGACATGGGTTCCAAAACCCAGTGAATTGAGAGAGGCTGGGGACAGGTATCTGTGTCTGGTGGTGCAGTCTCCTTGTGGAGCCAGAAGCACCAGTTCCACCCCCTCCTCTCTCCACTGTGGAATGTCAGAGTTGATTTTTTTTATTCCCTCAAGAATCTAAATACAGGTTACTGAGCTGAACTCAACTCACTTTGGGCTAATGGTGCACTAGCACTGGGGCTCCCCCACTAAGAGCTGAGATCACTAAGAGTTGAAATCACTAAAGAGCTGAAATAACTGAGCTGAGAGCACTGAGTACTGTGCTAACTAGCAGGGGAGCCTGAAGATATGCTGTGGAACAGAGCGGCTGGTGGAGTGGAGCAGTTGTGGGGACAGCTGGAGCGGATCACGGGACAGTTGGTGGCAGCAGAGCGGCTGGCAGAGTGGAGTAGCTGTGGGACGGGTGGAGCGGCCCACAGAACGAGCGGAGCCGAGCAGTTTGCAGAGAGAACTGGAGCAGCTCATGGAGCAGAGCAGCTGGTGGAGCAGAGCAGTTTCTGAGGACGGCTGGAGGAGCAGCGTGGAGCGGCTGGTAAAGCGGAGCAGTTCGTGGAGAAGGCGGAAGCAGAACCCACGGAGAGGCAGGGCAGTTGGCCCCGGACCACGTAAGGTGCCCCTTTCTACCCAGGCTGGGGGGAGGGACCTCTACAGATAAACTCTCGAACTCTGGGGTGGCATTGACCAGAGACTTTTGGGTTGTTGGACTTTGGGGTGATTGGACTTAAAACCCTAAGGGGAAAAAGGACAGTGCCAAACGTACTTGGAGGTGGGTTTTTGTTTATGGTTTGTGTTATAACCCTGTTTGTGGTGTTTCTCCAATGGGATGCCGCATTAATTCCTTCCTTTATTAAAAAGATTTTGCTACACTCAGACTCCGTGCTTGCGAGAGGGGAAGTATTGCCTCCTAGAGGCGCCCAGGGGGGTGTGGTATGTGAGTGTCCCAGGTCACTGGGTGGGGGCTCGAGCCGATTATGCATTGTGTTACTGAAACGGAACCCCTGGATACTGAACCCGGCCCTTGTTGCTGCCAACTCAGAGGGGCAGAAGGGTTACATTAGCACTATTTTTTAAAAGAAAAAGGAGATGGAAAATGGAAGGCACCGGGCAGATAGTAATAGAGACTGAAATTGTCTGTTCGTCCACTAAACATGTACAGAGGCTCTGAAATTTCTATGCACAGGCCAGCAATGTACTCCAAATCTGCAATGCTATTCTAGAGGGTGCACTTCTTGAGATGAGAAATAATTGGGGTATAATTACCTTCCCATCCATCCCATCTGATTTGCTCTGAGGTTTTATATACTTACAGTTTCTTCTAATGCATTTGCTAGTCCATTCTGCACATTAATGTCACTCTGCATTCAAATGTATCTCCTGAGCTCCCTTAAGCTATGTCTACACAGAGATAAAAACCAGCAGCTGGTCCAAGTCAGCTGACTTGGGTCACAGAACTCCAGCTCCACAGATGAAAAATTGCTGTGTAGAAAACTTGGGATCGGGCTGCAGCACAAGTCAAAGCATCTACAGCCCCAGAGCCAAGCCCCACCAGCCCAGGTCAGCTGACCCGGGCCAGCTGCAGGTCTTTTATCCCTGTGCAGACATAGTCTTAATGCCCAGGGTCCTTTTAACTGTTAGTTTGTTAATTCTTATTTGGGGAGACTTTTACCCTCTGAATAGTTTTATGACATTCATCTTCTCTATGCCCTCGAAAGTTTTATGTGCCTTCATCATGTCCCCTTTTAATCTTTTCTAATGCCAATAAATCTAATTTTCCTAACCTCACTCCATACAATTATAACCCCTGAGTGACTCCATTATCCTTTTCACACTCTTTCTGCACAATTTCCAAATCGCTACGATCCTTTTTGTAATAAGTTGCCCAGATTTATGTACAATACCCCAGGTAAGGTCTCATTAGCTTTCTATGTACAGTGCCAAGACCCAAGATCGTTGCCTCTGATATGTGCTCTACCCCTGAGTTGCTACTGCAGTACATTCTGACCTTCTGTTTCTTTTCCTGATTGCTGCCAGATATTGAGCTGATAGTTTTAGTGTTGTTGCTAATCACTATCACACCAGACATTTTTTCTTTATCGGTGTATTGCAGCCTTTGAACATTTAGGGGCAGTTTATATCTGCCCCTTATGTGGGTAGCATGCAGTAAGGGAGTAATTTCATCAAGAGCCTTCTACCCTTGCATGGCTTATGTCAGTTAGGGTCATGCAGAATAATACCCAATGTACTTAGGATCTCCCCCCACACAATCCAGTGGACCTAACCAATCTTAACACAATAATACAAATGGTTGTCAGGTATTACACTACAGGTGCTCAGCATAAAATGGTCTTCATGACTGGGGCACTTTTATTGACTACAGGAGCACACCACTAAGTTTAAACCTGCTCAGACTTCTAGAATTTTTTAGTTCACATGGAGCATGCTCATAGGCTTCACAGGTATTAGCATAGTCACCCCCATAGTAATATTGTATCACCTCATTTGATATGTCATTCTTTGTGGTACCACCTGCTGCAGTGCTTGTGGATGCTTATGTGGAAATCGAAGAGGAAGTAAATACAATTTGAAGGGTCCCCTCTGTAATGGCTACTGAGCAGCTACAGGGTGATGCAGCCAGTGAAAGCATGATTCCTACAGGCCAGCTCAGGTGCCAGTGGACAGTGTCCATGTCCCTGAAGAGAGTGTATCCCTTCCTTATGGAGGTCTTGCTTGCTTCCCACTTGTCATAAACAGATGGTTAAAGGTTAATGTCTCTTTTACCTGTAAAGGGTTAAGAAGCTCAGTGAACCTGGCTGACACCTGACCAGAGGACCAATGGGGGGACAAGATACTTTCAAATCTTGGAGGGAAGTTTTTGTTTGTGCTGTTTGTTTGTTGGTTGTTTGCTCTTGGGGCTCAGAGGGACCCAGGTTTTCTCCAATCTTTCTGTATCAGTCTTTCATGTTTCAAAATTGTAAGTATAGCCAGGCAAGTCGGATTAGTCTTATGTTTGTTTTCTTTCAACTTGTGAATGCTTTTCCTTTTGCTGGAAGGATTTTTACCTCTGTTTGCTGTAACTTTGAATCTCAGGCAGGGGGCGGGGAGTCCCTCTAGGTTATATGAATCTCTGTACCCTGTAAGCATTTTCCATCCTGATTTTACAGAGATAATTTTTACCTTCTCTTTCTTTAATTAAAAGCTTTCTTTTTAAGAACCTGATTGATTTTTCCTTGTTTTGAAATCCAAGGGATTGAGTCTGAACTCATCAGGGATTGGTGAGGGGAAAGGAGGGAAGGGGGAAGGTTAATCCCTCTTTGTTTTAAGATCCAAGGAGTGGATCTGTGTAGCTTCCCAAGGCAACTCAGGGAGGGGAAAGTCTGGGGGGAAAAGGAAGGGAATGGTTAATTCCTCTTTGTTTTAAGATCCAAGGAGTTTGGATCTGTGTAGCTTCCCAAGGCAACCCAGGGAGGGGAAAGTCTGAGGGGGGAAAGAAGGGGGGATGGTTTATTTATCCTTGTTTTAAGACCCAAGGGGTTTGGGGTTTGGGTTCCCCAGGGAAGGTTTTGGGGGAACAGAAGTGTGCCAAACACTATATTTTTGGCTGGTGGCAGCGTACCAGATTTAAGCTAGTAATTAAGCTTAAAAGTGATCATGCAGGTCCCAACTTTTTGGACGCTAAAGTTCAAAGTGGGGAAAAACCCTTGACACCACTATACAGTGCCTCTTCACACTGAAGAAGCAATTGATAAGACGGGAATCTCTATATGGTAGAGGATGGTAGAAACCATTTTATTTTCTTGCATCATTTTGTAGTTATTCCTCCATTTGGAGAGTGGCCCCAGATTCAAATACTGTCTCCATTCTGGTTTTCCCTCCTTACATTGATACTTCCCCATCTCCATTCTCAGATTCTCTCTCCACGAATGCATCTGAAATTTACAGTATTTCCTCATTTTTCTGACCAAAATCCAGGGAACTGATTCTCTATTGCCTGGTACTGTATGTAGATGGTTTTATTCATTCAAAGTGGAGATAAAATGCTAACAAATAAGCATGAACCAAAACGTAATTCAGAGCAGAACATTAGGGGTGACATTTTCAGTAGCAGAGAAGAGCAATGCGGTAAAATTTTCAAAAATGGGACCTAGGCACTTTTCAAAATTTTACCCCATTGTTCTGCTATGATTTTATTTTATTTTTTGTTTTGGGAGACTTTACACCTAGATTCTGTCTTGCCACCTCATTTAATCAGTGTAAATTGGATGTGAAATAGTATCATACTGATATTATCCTGGATGTAAACTTCACCATTAATCACTTTGTGCCAGATCTATTTCAGTGACACTATGCCAATTTACGGAAAGTGAGTATCTACCTCTGTCACCATATCCCATGCCACATCCCCTCTTTTTTCAAGCCTTTCTCTCTTTCTTTGTTTTTCCTCTGAACCCAAAGTTCCTGACTTCTACTTTTTCAAAATCTTGGTTGTGAGCCTAAATAATCATGAAGGTGAGGGTCAGCCCACAGTGATATTTTGTAGCCCACCTCTTGACCCTCAACATTCAACTTCTGTTTTGACATGTCATTTTGTACTTAGTGCAAAACAATTTTTTTTTAAAAATCTTCTTCTTATTGATTTTCATACAGAAGTGACACAGTTTTCCAGAAATATTGTCTCATAGACTCATAGACTCATAGGTCAGAAGGGACCAATATGATCATCTAGTCCGACCCCCTGCACAAGGCAGGCCACAGAACCCTACCCATCCACTTTTATAACAACCCCTAACCCAGGACTGAGTTATTGAAATCCTCAAAATTGGTCTGAAGACCTCCAGCTGCAGAGAAACCACCAGCAAGCGACCCATGCCCCACGCTGCAGGGGAAGGCGAAAAACCTCCAGGGCCCCTGCCAATCCGCCCTGTCTTCCAGTCAGTTGCAGCCAGTGTGTCCATAGGGGTGTGTGGGGCCCAGGGTGGAAGTGATGGATTCGTTTCATCCAGTACCAAATCACACTGGCCCACTGAGCTGCCAAAAGTGCAGGGCTCAGAGCGATCACCCTGATTTTTAGAAACTCATCCAATCCTGATTTAAAAATGGTCAGTGATAGAGAATCCACCATGTCATGGAGTCACCAGGGCAATTCTCTGGAACTACTCCATACAAAGCCAGCCAGGACTCTGGTGTAGCATGCCTGCCTCTCTCTTAGCATACTGTTGCCAGGGCAAGAAGCTTACACAGTTCTGACCTTTCTGGGTCTGACCTCAGAATGTTCTCAGATGCTACCTGTTTGGTGCTCTGCTCTCTCCAATGTTGGTATCACTCGGCTGCTTGCGTGTGTTCCCTCTGTGTGCCGTCCCAGCTTTGTGCAAATAGCTGACACAGCAGACCCGAAGAGAACCCCCAATGACCACAGAGTCTAGTAAGGTGCAAAGGCACGTCGGCCAGGTTTATTGTCGTATGGACACAATGGCAGTTCCCTGTAGGTTTCTTAGCCTAACTCAGTATCCCTTTCCTCACCATGTGCTTCCCGCAGCATGTCTGCCTGAGCAGGGTTCCTGGGGAAGCCAGAGGGCCCTGCACCCCAACTCCACAGTCAGCAACGACTCTCAGCCAGTGTATAGAACAGAAAAGTTTATTAGTCAACAGGAACACAGTGTAGAACAGAACTTATTAGCATGGAAATCAGTGACTTTCAGACAAGTCCATCTTGGGGATTCCCGGGCCAGATGCCCTGGACTCCCCTTCTTCCAGTTCCCCCAGGCATACTTCCCAGCTTCCAGCAACCCAACCTCAGACACCCCCATTGCTCCTCCTCCTGGTCTTTGTCTCACTTCCTGGGCAAAGAGTCACCTGGTCGTCACCTGGTTGCATCTCCCTCCTGGGTCTTAGGTTAGCAAAGGCACTGGCCATATGTGCAGGCAGCTGGAGAAGCATCACCTGCCCCAGAGGGTTTCAGCCAAAGTCACACACCCTTATTCCCACTACCTAGGCACTGGTGTAGCACACAGGGAAACAGGCACACACAGTATTCATGCAAAACAATAAAACTCACGTAGGCTCACATACAACAACAAGGGGAAATCCCTAATTTGTCACACACTACAACACTTGATAAATTGTTTCAGTGATGAATTACTCTCATCTTTACAAATGTGTGTCTTATTTCCAGCCTGATTTGAATAGCTTGAACTTACAGCCATTGAATCTTGTTAGACCTTTCACTACTAGACTGAAGATGCCATTATAAGATATTTGTTTCCCATGTAGGTACTTATAGACTGCAATCCAGTCACCTCTTAAATCTCTTTGTTAAGCTAAATAGATTGAGCTCTTTGAGTCTATCACTATAAGATATGTTTTCTAATCCTTTGATTATTCTTATGGCTCTTCTCTGAACCTTCTCCAATTTATCAACATCCTTCTTGAAATGTGGGCACCAGAACTGGAGACAGTATTCCAGCAGTGCCAAATACAGAGGTAAAATAACTTCTCTGCTCCTACTCGAGATTCCCCTGTTTATGAATCCCAGAATAACATTAGCTCTTTGGGTCACAGTGTCATGCCAGGAGCTCATGTTCAGCTGATTATCCAATATGACAGCGAAACCTTTTTCAGAGTCACTGTTTCCCAAGAGAGAGTGACATTATCAAAGGGCCTGACTCTGCCCTGCCCATGTGGATCCGTTCTCTGTCTTACTATGTGAGCAGTCCAATGTGAGCAGTCTTGTTATGTGAGCAGTCCAATGGATTTCAATAGGAAAGCAGAGGACTTGAAATATCTTGACTTTGGGAAAGCTTTTGATACAGTCTCCTACAATATTATTGCTAGCAAGTTAAAAAGGTATGGATTGGATGAATGGACTATAAGGTGGAGAGAAAGCTGGCTAGATTGTCAGGTTCAACAGGTAGTGATCACTGGCTTGATGTCTAGTTGGCAGCCAGTATCAAGTGGAGTGCCCCAGGGGTTGGTCCTGGAGCCAGTTTTGTTCAACATCTTTATTAATGATTTGCATTATGGGATAGATTGCACCCTCAGCAAGTTTATGGAGACACCACGCTGGCAGGAGAAGTAGATATGCTGGAGGGTAGGGATAGGGTCCGGAGTGACCTAGACAAATTGGAGGATTGGGCCAAAAGAGATCTGATGAGGTTCAACAAGGACAAGTGCAGAGTCCTGCACTTAGGATGGAAGAATCCCATGCACTGCTACAGACTGGGGACTGACTGGCTAAACAACAGTTCTTCAGAAAAGGACCTGGGAATTACAGTGGATGAGAACCTGGATATGAGTCAGCAGTGTGCCCTTGTTGCCAAGAAGGCTAAAGGCATATTGGACTGCATTAGTAGGATCATTTCCAGCAGATCGACAGAAGTGATTATTCCCCTCTGTTCTGCACTGGTGAGGTCACGTCTGGAGTACTGCATCCAGTTTTGGGTCCCCCACCACAGAAAGGATGTGGACAAATTGGAGAGAGTGCAGTGGAGGCAATAAAAATGACCAGGGGGCTGAGGCACATGACTTACATGGCAATGCTGAGGGAACTGGGCTTGTTTAATCTGATGAAGAGAAGAGTGAGGAGGGATTTGATAGCAGCCTTCAACTACCTGAAGGGGGGTTCCAAAGAGGATGGAGCTAGCTGTTCTCAGTGGTGGCAGATGACAGAACAAGAAGCAATGGTCTCAAGTTGCAGTGGGAGTGGTCTAGGTTAAATATTTGGAAACACTATTTCACTAGGAGGGTGGTGACACACTGGAATGGGTTACCTAGGGAGGTGGTGGAATCTCCATCCTTAGAGGTTTTTAAGGCCTGGCTTGACAAAGCCCTAGCTGGGATTATTTAGTAGGTGTTGGTCCTGCTTTGAGCAGGGAGTTGGACTAGATGACCTCCTGAGGTCTTTTCCAACCCTAATCTTTGATGATTCTATGTTTAATCAACATAAATATATGAATCAGAATAGAGCTCTAATGCTGGGGTTTTCCAAGAAGCCTAACAGAATTAGGTGCCCAAATGCCTAAGATGAAATTCATATGTTTATTTCAATTTATGTTTTACCCTATTTCATGTTCAAGTCTTTCCCACCCTTCTCCACAAGATGAATTGCTTATAATCCATTAAATAGCATTGTGGCTACTTTCTCATATTTTAGGACAGCCAAGAAATGATCTCATGTAGTGAAATTTCATGTTGGTACACTGTTTATTATTTGCTTCTTTCCATGGAGATACACTGGATAACCCAGTAAGTATTGGTTCCCAAATTATTGGCCATAGGCTCTTAGTGGTCTAGTCTTCATAGTATTTGCTAGTGGTCCACAATGATTTCGCTGGTCACATGGTGCTGGTTCTTTCCCATTTCCAGATGCTAAACTTCATTAAAACAAATAAAAATCCTACTTATGTGTTTCCTTTTTCCCAGTAAACAATTACTGTAGTTGTGATAAGTGGGGTTTGCCACCACAGATGGGAGGGAAGGTAGCCCACTGATTTGGGAATGGGAAGAGAAGTGGCCTGAGAAGCTCAATCTATATTCAGTAGTCCTGGCTATGGAAAAATTGTGTCACTCCAATACTACACAGTCATGGGAGCTGTGTCTTTCAGTCAATGCATTGCAGTTCTTCTATGAAACTTTTGTAAAGTTTTCTTTAACACTGGCACTTGGGTCATTTTTGCCTTTAAAATCTTGTTATCACTATTGGGAGAGATGTTGATGTGTTAATACCACATATATTTTTGACAGTGGATATTGTATTTGCTCAGACTGAATCAATACACTAGGGCATTTGAATTATTAAAAGAACCAACCTCTGTAGTCTTCATGCTGTTAAAGTTAAAAAAAAAAAAAGAGTCATTACCAATAACCTGAACTTCTAGGTCTGTTTCATGAATACAACTTTCATTTCGTATCCACCAGCACTGAAATGTTCACTGGTGTTTGTATTGTGTACTGTGTAAATGTACAAGATAATTCTTAGGGGAGATTTTTAAAGTTAACTCAAATGGTAATCATACAAAGTAACCTGAAATTTAAATGCGTAGAGAGTATTGATTACCTTATTTCTGGCTCTCAGATGAGCTGTTGTTTTGCCTATAGATGTTTCCTCTTTGAAATCATATCAAAGAAGTCAAAGATAATGTATGCAAATTTCTGCATTCTTCCCAGCTTCAAATACTTTGAAGATGGTGGTATTATCAGTGCATTGAATGAATATATTTTTCTGGACAGGACATAAGAAATTAGAGTCAAAGGAAGACATTTCAGCTGCATATTTGAAAAGTCATATCTAATGTATATTTTAAATGACTAGTATTTTGACACAGGTTTAAAATTCCTATATTACTTTGAAAATTTTCTGACCATCCTCCAAATTGAAAATGTGAATTTGTTTTGATGAGTGCTTATAGAGGTTACATCATTCTCAGCACATTTTTACTCTGTGATAAAAACTGGGATATTAATTCTTATTAAAGGAAGTTTTATACAGTAACTCTTCACTTAAAGTCATCCCGGTTAAGGTTGTTTTGTTGTTACATTGCTGATCAATTAGGGAATACGCTCGTTTAAAGTTGTGCAATGCTTCCTTATAACATTCAGAGTGGTAGCCATGTTAGTCTGTATCAGCGAAAAGAACAAGGAGTACTTGTGGCGCCTTAGAGACTAACAAATTTATTTGGGCATAAGCTTTCATGGGCTAAAACCCACTTCATTGGATGCATGCTGTGGAAAATACAGTAGGAAGATATATATATACATAGAGAACATGAAAAAATGGGTGTTTCCATACCAACTATAATGAGACTAATCAATTAAGGTGGACTATTATCAGCAGCAGGAGGGGAAAAAAACCTTTTGTAATGATAATCAGGATGGCTCATTTCCAACAGTTGACAAGAAGGTGCGAGTAACAGTAGAGGGAAAATTAGCATGGGGAAATAGCTTTTAGTTTGTGTGATGACCCATCCACTCTCAGTCTTTATTCAAGCCAAATTTAATGGTGTCCAGTTTGCAAATTATTTCCAATTCTTCTGTTTTGCAGTTTCTCGTTCGAGTCTGTTTTTGAAGTTTTTTTTGTTGGAGAATTGCAGCTTTTAGGTCTGTAATTGAGTGACCAGGGAGGTTGAAGTGTTCACTGACTGGTTTTTGAATGTTATAATTCTTGAAGTCTGATTTGTGTCCATTTATTCTTGGGTAGAGACTGTCCGGTTTGGCCCATGTACGTGGCAGAGGGGCATAGCTGGCACATGATGGCATATATCACATTAGTAGATGTGCAGGTGAACAAGCCTCTGGTGGTGTGGCTGATGTGATTAGGTCCTATGATGGTGTCCCTTGAACAGATATGTGGACAGGGGAGGACACAACAGGGTTCAGGACAGAGGAAGCTTGCTGGCAGCAGCTGCTGTCTCAACTTGTTGATCTCCTTAAATTCAATGTATTTGTGGCGTCAACATACTTAAAGGGGCAATGCACATCTCTCACACACACACAGTGTGTGTCTCTGTCTCCCTCTGCCATGCTGTCTCCCCTCTCTCCATTCATGCTACCTTGTAGAATGTGCGGCTACATTAACAACAATGTGTTAACCCTTGAGGGCTCAGTCGAGAGCTAGTTCATCATTTAACAGTAAGGCATTCCCTGGGAAAATATCCCACCCTCCTCCACCCTCTAACTTCACCACCTCAACCAAGCTTCACAATCCTCATTGCTGTGTATAGTATTAAATTGTTTGTTTAAAACTTATACTGTATCTATATCTATATCCAGATATATCTATATCTATTCATATAGATTATATCTATCTATCAAATCTATCTATCTATCTAGCTATAGTCTTTTGTCTGGCAAAAAAAATTCCTTGGAACCTAACCCACCCTATTTACATTAATTCTTATGGGGAGATAGGATTTGCTTAACTTTGTTTCGCTTAAAGTAGCATTTTTCAGGAATATAACTACAATGTAAGCAAGGAACTACTGTATATACCCTCGATTTATATGGTTCTTACTGTAGCTGCATATACTATCGGCGTCAATTCCTGGGCCTTGATCCTACAAGCACTTACACCGCTGCTTAACTATACTGTCACGAATAGTCCCAATTAAGTCAATGGGGCTATTCACAATAGTAATGTAAGCACATTTGTGTGTGAGATTGGGGCCCTGGTTTTCATTACATTCAAATGGCAATTGGCACTGACTTGGGAGACATGTAACTATTAACAGTTTTTTTGGTTACCTATTTTTTCAGTTTTATACTGAGGTGTACCCAGAATGCAGTGTCCTGCTGGTAGTCTGGACTATATTATAGTATTCTGGTAAAATCTTGATTTTAAACTTCAGCAAACAAATGAGAATATTTTGGAAGTATAAAAGGTGGGAGAGTTTTATAATGGAGTACATAAACTAAAGCAATACTGTATATATGCATTTGGATCCTAACAGGACATCTTTACATTAAATATTTTATATGCATATCTATAAACATATCTGTCTGCTTTGCATTATCTGAGCAATGCAAAGCAGCCAGAAGATACCAGTGAATCTGACCCCTTGCCTTCATATACAAGTATCAACCTTTATACTTTAGGAAGATTCCTCTTTATATGTTTTCATAATTAATAATGTAATATTGTGACAAAGATTATGTTTTCCATTAGCTTTTATTTTATCGGATTAAAAACTGTCTTTAAGATTGGCAGCTAAAGAGAAAATTGCTGAAGGGTAATTTATCTGATTGCTCAAAGAAGCAGCTTTAAAAGTTGAGTCACTTAAAATGAAGCAAGTAATTAACAACTTTCAAGGCCAAAATCTGTCATTTGTAGCTGTGATAGGTACCACAATAAGCAACCTCTTGCTCAGAAGCACCTTTCATTGATTTTCTAGTCTTTCTTAACTCTCTCTGATATACAAATGCTCCTTAATTGGATTTTTTTCTCTCAGCATGTCTTTCTGGTTCTAGTCCTTTGAATTTGGCAGAGACACACAATTGCAGTCCTAAAGTAACCATTCTACTCCTAGTAGCTGTTAGCTGCATCTTCCTCTCTGATACGTACCATTTACATTTTCCCTTCTTTACTACTGATGAAATGTCACATTGCCACAGTAGTTTATATACAAAGGAATGAAAATGCTTCTGGAATGCAGACACAATTAGCTACTGTTTAATCTATTTAAGATGCAAATAGCTCACAAAGGGTTGAACCCACCATATTAAAACAAGTGAGGTAATTTTTAAAGAAATCAGTTGGAGGAATCTAAGGACTTGTTTACATGGTGAATTCCACCAGCATAACTATGTTCCAAAGCAATGTAAGCAAAACTGGAAATGGGTACTCTTATTTAGGAATAAGAATGTCCACACAGGAGGTTATACAGGTATAATTGCTGTAATACTATAATTGCTATAATGCTGTAATAATTTTCCATGTAAACAAGCCCTAATAAAAGTGTCACCTGACTTGGGGCCCATTCTTGCAAATACTACCAAGACCAGAAATATATATATTCTGAGCTGCTGCATTTCTCGGCACTGGCTAATTTGCTGTAGAAATGCACAAATGCTTCAGTAAAATAAATTTGTTTTAAATTCAAATCAACAAAAGCCTATGAAACTTGTCAGGAATGGCCATTTTGGATAGGCCTCAGACAAAACCCAAAAGGAGATAGTTTTAATAGAATATATAAATCTACCTCTTCTCCTTTTGTAACTAGGTCTGACTACAATTTTTTTTATGATCTTACCCTTTAAGAGTGAAATTACGAGAAGTATGAAACTCAAAATAGATACCACAATTCTATTTCCAAAATATGGAAATAAAACTTGAAGCAAACTGAGTTTTCTCATGTCACAGCCAAATACAGGTGGAAAGTTGTGTAATTAAGTTAATAACCAAACATCACATTATTATTATTATTTGTACTGAGGCAGTGCCCAGGAGCCCTAGTCATGGACTCAGACTCCATTGTGCTAGGCACTGTCAGGGGCGGCTCCAGGCATCAGCACGCCAAGCACGTGCTTGGGGTGGCAAGCCACTGGGGGCGCTCTGCCGGTCGCCACGAGGGCAGCAGACAGGCTGCCTTCGGTGGCTTGCCTGTGGAGGGTCCGCTGGTCCCGCGGCTTCGGCAGACCCTCCGCAGGCAAGCCTTCGAAGGCAGCCTGCCTGCCGTGCTTGGGGCAGCAAAATGCCTAGAGCCGCCCCTGGGCACTGTACGAAGAATAAAATGATGATCCCTGCCCCAAAGAATATATAATCCAAATGTAGGACAAGAGACAATAGATGGATCCATTCAAACAGATTGAGGAGAACAAAGGAACAACGAAACAACATTGGAGAGCAAGATAAGCAGTGATCTCCTAATATAATGGTAACTCATGACCTAATCCACCCACAGCCAAATTTAACCACAAAGCACTAGTGTCAGCTGCAGTAAAAGGCCTTGTTAACTGTACAGGAAACATAACAACACGATAGCATGTCAAATTAAAAGAGTCAGATGTGAATCCCTTGCATGTTTGAAGCAGAAGAAGGGTCTTAAGAGGGCTGTGCTGTGATTGTTTTTAAGTAAATGTTTACTCGATAAGTAGCTAAAAATGTGTGATGTGTGCCATGAATAGTAAATAGTAGAGGCTGAAAGTTAACCCAGGAAACATTCAGAGATTTGAGAATGCTGAACTAAACTTGGTTTCCATTGACCAGATTACAGACATATTAGAGTTGTATCTTTTTTTCCCTTCCTAACTGGTGTTTCTCATTCATCATAATATACTGCTGAACAGCTGTAGCCCTACTGATATTAGGAAATGGATTAAACCAAAATACCAGAGAATGTATTCTATTCTACAACATATGACATCTTAGGACAGCATGTTTGGAAATAGCTTGGGAAGCTTACTTGGGTCCATTGCTTTCTCCTTTGATTTAGTGGGTGGCTTTCATTATACTAGCCTAATTCCTGTTAAAGCCTATACTAGCTATGTCACAACCTAGTCCCAGATTTGGACCTTAGCGTCCAAAATATGGGGGTTAGCATGAAAACCTCCAAGCTTAGTTACCAGCTTGGACCTGGTAAAGCTGCCACCACCCAAAAAATTAGAGTGTTTTGGGGCACTCTGGTCCCCCCAAAAAACCTTCCCTGGGCACCCCAAGACCCAAATTCCTTGAGTCTCACAACAAAGGGGAATAACCCATTTCCCTTCCCTTCTCCCTTCCAGGTGTTCCCTCCCTAGGTTCCTGAAGAGAGACACAGAAGCAAGCTCCGCGAATCTAAACAGAGGGACTCCACCCTCCCCGTTCCCAGTCCTGGAAAACAGAATTACTTCCCTCTGCACCCAAAGGGTATGCAAAGTCAGGCTAGTAAATCTAACACACACAGATTTCCCCCTGACTTCTTCCTCCCACCAATTCCCTGGTGAGCACAGACTCAATTCCCTGGAGTTCCCCACTAAAGAAAAACTCCAACAGGTCTTAAAAAGAAAGCTTTATCTAAAAAGAAAGAAAAATACATAAAAATGGTCTCTTTGTATTAAGGTGACAAATACAGGATCAATTGCTTAAAAGAAATATGAATAAACAGCCTTATTCAAAAGAATACAATTTAACACATTCCAGCAACTACATACATGTAAATACAAAAAAACAAACCTATCTTTGTACTCACAACTTGGAAACAGAAGATTAGAAAGCAGGAAATAGAAAAATCCTTCCCATAGCCGAGAGGGACAGGCAGAAGACCAAGAACAAAGGACTCACACACAAACTTCCCTCCACCCAGATTTGAAAAAGTCTTGTTTCCTGATTGGTCCTCTGGTCAGGTGTTTCAGATTACTTCTTTCCAGGTGAAAGAGACGTTAACCCTTAGCTATCTGTTTATGACAAGCTACTCCTATTTTAGTTATTGATTACTGCAATTATTCTGTATGCTATGAACTCTTCTCTGATAAAATCCTTCGGTGTCCAGCAATATTTCAACTGACTTAGGTTTGTATTTAATAGCAGCTTAAATAGCACCTCTCCTTACTATTCCATTCAGGTTGTTACTTAGTGTTCCTTCTTCCTCCCTTGGGAAAGTTAAATTTGACCTTAATCTAGCCCTCTTTATGGTCTTTGTTTTCACCTCTATTTTATAAATACAAAGATAAGAAAATAATATTTTAGCAATTTATCAGCTTTTCGGTCAATAAAATTACACTTGTAATCTTTAACAGGCTCTTTCTCTTTCATTCAGCCTTTTCTTACTCCTAGCATAATACATTTTTAATGTCCTAAATAGGTTAACAAAATTTTTCATTCCTTCTTTTTCTTGACTTTTCTTCTCCGTCTTCTTCTTTCTTATTATTGTCTTCTGTTCCCTTTATTTTCATTCTGTTGCCTAACGTGGACTGTGTGTTGCTTGATGTTTTATACTTCTGCTTCTTTATTTGATTACATTTGCATTTATTCATTCATACTAGCTTTGTTTCTTTGAACGGTATAAGTATTGTCAGGTGACAGTTATAAGCTGTGGCCATATTTCCAGTTCCCTTCTGTGGCCTTTCACCAGCATTGCCTTACGTTCTTTCCTATATTATTCAAAATTTGTGCTGCTGAACTTCAGCTTCCTCATTTCCCCCTTTTTGTTTCATTTTTTTTTAAATTATCAAAGGTATCTGGTGGAATGATTATTCACTTCTGCATCTCCAATTATATCCTCGAGAACTGTCCCTTTTTTATTTTGTTTTCTTTCCTTATTTTGTAAGGTACTGTTATTCATAATATTCCTATGTCTACATATATTAATGCATCACTCAGGTAGTGTATTTGTTTTGTCCTGGATTATGTTTGAGTAACTAAATCATCTTTTTACCACACCTTTTTCTTTTCCCAGGCTTCTACAGTATATTTTTCTCCCATGACCATGCTTTTCCTTTTGGTTATTTTGGTCTACTGCAAATTCCTAATGTGACAGAATCCTAAGAGTTGGGTATATTACACCTGTACTTCTGAATCATCATGTTTCACTTCACTTACAGTTGCTGCAAGTGTTCTTTTCTCATTGATTTACCTTCCTTAAACTCTAAGGATATTACCTCATTCATTTTTTTTTCCAGAGTGGTCCTTTCTGTAGGACAATATAACCCTCAACAGTCACCTATATTGATTTTCATTTCCCTGTTACATTTCAGTTAAAACTCCTTTGTACTATAGGTCTATTCACTGTCAAGCTGCTTACAATTTACCATTGTAATGATAAATTCACCAAATTGCTTCTGGTTTTTGAGAGGGGGTCTTATATCCTGATAATTGGCTTATCTGTTTCCATTCACAGCAAAATCCTTCATGAGCGCAACAAAAACTCCACCAGTTTCCACTCATGGAGTTCCCTCCAAATTGTTTAACTGGGGAGTTTGCTCTTATCCGATTATAGCCTGGGGCAGTGACTTCTATGCAGAGACCCAAAGTATCTGTCCTGATTCCTTTGCTACTCCCTTCTCCAGCAGCAACATGGCTCTCTCAGGAACAAAACACGAGGCTTTACTGTAGTAGCTGCACCAATCCTGTTCTCTAGCAGAGACTGGCAGCATGTTGGCCAAACCAGCAATAGTTGCTACATAGTTGTCTACTTGAAAATCTACAGAGTCCAGAACATGCCTCTGTCCTCACTCCTAGCTCTCTACGCACATACCCCAATGATGCCCTACCACGCAGAGGAATTTCTGGATTAGGGCCCTAATTTGCCACATCATGTTAGCCTCTGCAGCCCATACTAGAAGTATATATGCTACTGTATGTTTCTTTGCTTCTGACAATCTCCCTGTTTGTCCTGATGTAGTCTTTAGGCATGCCTACAATGCAAACTAAGGTGTGCTTTTTAAATTGGGTTACCTATCTCAGGTTAAAATAGCAATGAGACAAGGCAACTCAGCTTTTAATTGGATCACAGCTCAAATTCAATCTCAGGCTCACCTATAGACTGTAACACAAGTGTTAACATGAATTAAAAGCAAATTTGCCTTGTCTTCACTGCTGTGTTAATCCAGGTTAGCTAACCCAAGTCAACACACCTTTTTTGGCAGTGTAGACATACGCCTTCTTTCACTAATTTATGAGACTGTCACCTTGTGCCTCAAGTGCTTATTTAGAGCACTTCTTATTTTACTTCTGGTGGCTTTAGAAATTTGAATATGTATCTTCTCCCTCAAACATATTTTGTGAAGTTTCTCAAAGGCACTGTCAAATACATTTAAGTATTTTTATACATGTCCCCTGACATGTAAAAAACCCTAACAAGTGTCCATAATCAAGATTGCCTGAGTAGGCCAATGAAATGTTGGCTCAAACAGGTGGTTGGATTTTTAGTAGCTGCCTGATTGATATTGTTGGAAGACTAAAAGTCGCTGTTATTTTACAAAAGTGACAAATAGTATCTTAGTGATTCTGTAAGAGTTAATAGTTTCGTTCACTTCACAGTTTATATCCTTCTGCTGAGGAGAGATGTCTTGCTGTTCACTAGCAAAGAAGATGAACTTTCCTTGAAGCCAAAACCGATCAAAGATATCATCATGTGTCTTTTTCTTTTCTACCAGCTTCATCTTTTTCTGCAGCAACAGGATGAGGTTTCTTTACAAAGGAGAACAATAATTGTCAATAATGGATTCCAATTTTGCAGGCTGAGCTGTCCTGGACAAAACGATTTAAATGCAAAAACATTCCTCTTACTGCTGGATTATTATGGACAGCTCACGCAGTTCTAATACCTGTAACTTTATTAGCCAAATTATTAGCTCCATAGCTTCTCCCATGTCATTGAGGGTGACTAATAGGCAATTTATTAATAAAAAAATCTAGCCTTAAGTCCTTATCCATCAACCGTTAATCATTCATGTGGTCACTCTAACTATTCATAAGACTAAGTATTATTCAGTAAGGATTGCAAACTGGGCCTTTACAGATTTACTATAGATATTCGCCAGTTACTAACTTTTAATCGTTTACCCCAAACAGTAGTGATAGTTGCTGTCTTCAAAGGTCTATACAAATATTGAATACAAATAATTGTTAATATAACCTTCTGAGATATTCAAGTAATAAGTAAGACATTAGTCCCTCATCCCCCATTTTACATATTGAGAAACTGAGGCAAAGGGTTAAAGAGTGAGATTGCCAGTGTCAGTCAAGATTAGAATTTAGCTACTAGCTCCCAGTCCTCTCAAACAAAAACTGTTTTTTCTTTACATGTACCTTATTAAGAATGACCTAACAAGGACACCTTAAAACATTACTTGGCAAATTATAATTATTTAACTAGTATACCAATATTTATAAGCTACATGAACAAACAATCCTCTTAAGTAATTTCTTTTTTCTTCTTGACTTCAATTTATTTGGTATTCCAAACATCAGCTGAACTACTGCACAGTACACGTTCATCATTCTCTTTTTTTCAAATGTTTATGATGTTGCCCAGAAGATGAGCTAGAATGCGTCATATCACGTGGAGTGTTTCTCTGTACAGACCTTGATGGGCAAGACATTTTTCATCACCACCCTCTAATTAGCTGGTGCTTTCTCATTCTTGCTTTATATCTGACTGATGATTTCTCTGAATTTCATTAACTGTGTGGTTATTTAATAGCATGATAATCAGTGTATTGATGGTGAAAAAATCTCTTGGTAGCAACTTACCAGTGTGTTAAAGGTATTATGAATTTTATTGTATTCATCTGAGATGTGCTGAAATTCAGTGATTGCTGTGATCTGTGAATATACTTGTCAGAGCATTGCAGGCATTTTCTTCAATAAACTCTGTTGAAATCCTGAACTTTATATTTTGTGTATGTTTTAATTCTCTTCTGGGTATACACCAGTAAATCATAAATCTAGCAGTGTGTATAAAAAGTCCTACTAAATGTGCGTCACGTGCTGTCTGAAACAGAGAAGAACCTGTTGTAGCTTTCCTGCTCTCTGATGGGGTGGGAGACGTAAACAGAGGTGTCTGGACTAAACTTTGAAATGGGATGCCTAAGCACCTTGCTCGTGACATGGTGTCCTTGTATTTAAAATAAGACAGTCTTATGTGTTTTGCAGACACCTCTTTTTACATCACTCAGCTGAGAAATTTTTGCTCTCATTCACTTTGGTTCTAACCAAAGATCCATTCTGCCAGCTAGGATTGTAGCACTTGTGGCTGCAATCAGATAAAAGGAAAGTCAGTTTCCTCTGGAACCTTACAGTTGTCTGCAGCTCTTTGTTCAGTTGAATAAAGTCAGATCACTGAAAGCTTCACTATAATATTGCATGTTGGCTTTATCTGGCCCAGTGTTTGTTTCTCTCAATTTTTATGCACTTGCACACTGAGCAATAGCTCCAAAGAATTTCTATATAGGCTCCTTTTGGATCGATGAAACTTCACTTATTGAAGATTTAAGTTATTTTATTCCTCTGGTTAAGTTCAGCAAATAGGAGTTTGTATATTATTGGGTTATAAAGTCTGATGCATTTCAGTTTTAAGCCATTTCTGTGCTTTAGCACTTTGGACCAATACAGACCTGATGTGACTGGAGCTCTGTTGATTTAATGGAGTTTCATCTGTCTATACCAGATCTATATTTGGTCTGGTTTTGGTTTTAGCAGGTCACAGTCTCATCCTGCACAACTTGTAGTAATATGATGTACCAAAATGATCAAATGCCAGCTCCCCCACTGAAAATTGTAAGACATACACAACTTTTTCATTAGAGAAATTGCTGTTTGCTCAATTTCATCTATATCTCTTACAACATTCAGCAGGGGAGCTAACTAAACAGCAGGTCTCTTCAGCTGAAATGGACTCGCAAACTAGAGCAAATTGAATGTTTGCCTCTGACAGATAGTTTCTTATTGCTTAGTGCTCTCTGATTTTATGCACCAAGGAATGCAAAAGGAAAGAATGTATTGTACCTCCATGCTACATCTGCATTTTAGGGGTACCTGTTCCTTTAAAAAAGTTTCCGCTTCTGCTTTGTTCTTTTGCTGTTATCAATGAACTGTTCAAAGATTTTGCATTTGTCTAAAGGTGATTATGTTTCTGGCATAGGTCAGAGATTCTGATGAAGCAAAGTATCTACATTATTTAGTCCCTCTTGTTCATGCTGCGTTACAAGAACATGATTACACTAGGAAGACTTTAAAAAATGAATTTCTCTATCATGTTATGCAGGTTGTCAAGGATCGGGTGTTACTCCGTAGCATGCAAATCAAAGGTACTTGGAATAAGAAGTCATATACAATGTCACAGCAAACGTTAATATGCTGCAAACATATATTGCATAATCCATAGCCATACGCCAACAGGTTTTTTTACAATGTGCAGATAATTCGGAATCAGAACTCACTCTCTCCACCAACCTGCTTATACAGTGCCTTACACCACCTGTTTCAGTGATATCACAATAATAATACCATCTAGCTCTTATATAGCACATTTCGTCTGTAGTTCTAAGAGAGCTTTACAATGGAGGTCAGCATCACTATTCCCATTTCACACATGAGGAGACTGAAACACAGAGAAAGGAAGTGATTTGCCCAAGGTCACCCATATTTCCCATGTTCCTGTTCAGCTGGCCTCTGGCTGAGCTGGGAATAGATCCCGAGTCTCCTCAATCCTACTCCAGTGCTCTATCCACTAGGCAATGCTGCAGATTATCACTGATGAACAGCTCGCTTATTTATTAACCCGAATAAAAAAAGCTTTGCAGTATTGGATTTCAGGAATTAAATAAATTCAAACTTGGAGAATATAAGAATGTATTTTGCATATTAAACACATTTCTCAAATACATCACTAATAAGTATTCACTCTGCAAAATAGTTACTTTTCACATTCCCATTACTCAGTCAGAAATCACAGTAAACTGGGGATAGTTCTTGATATTCACTCTTGCGGTGTTCCATTCATGAGCCTGATTCTCCTCTTGTTTATACTTGGGTATACCAGGAATAACCCCATGGAAGTCAATAAAAACAGTCTGAGTGAAGAATATGGCTCTTGGCCTCATATTCATATGCAACATAACACAAATCTCTAACTTAATGAGACATGACAAAACAGAAGTAATAGGTTAATTAATAATGCAGACACTTGTAACAGATCACTCACTGAATAGCATTAGTTCCCATGTTCCTCTTTGGCTAGAATCGCAGTACACTCACTCATTATGTTACTGGAAATAATGGAAATAAATCCCAGATTTGAAATATGACCCGTACATCAGAGATCATCAGATAGTCATTAGTCATTTTTTATTGTATTGCTAATGTTCATGTGTCCTACATGTGTAATGGATTAGGTGTAATAATATATAAATATTAATTTCTTTTATGGGATGGTCAAAAGAATGTAAGAATGGCCATACAGGGTCAGACCAATGGTCCATCTAGCCAAGTATCCAGTCTTCTGACAGTGGCCAGTGCCAGATGCTTCAGAGGGAATGAACAGAGCAGGGCAATTATTGAATGATCCATCCCCTGTCCTCCAGTCCCAGCTTCTGGCTTGCAGAGGTATAGTGACGCCCAGAGCATGGGCTTGCGTCCCTGATCATCTTGGCTTAATTGTATCTTTCTTTTTTGAACCCAGTTATATTTTTGGCCTTCACAAGACCCCTGGTAACAAGTTCCACAAGCCAACTGTGCATTATGTGAAGAAGTACTTGCCTGTGTTTGTTTTAAACCTGCTGCCTACTAATTCCACTGGGTAACCCCTGGTTCTTGTGTTAGGTGAAGGGGTAAATAACACTTCCGTATTCACTTTTTACATACCATTCGTGATTTTATAGCTCTCTATCATATCCTTACTTAGTCTTGTCTTTTTTAAGCTGAACAGTCCCTATCTTTTTAATCTCCATATGAGGAGATTTCTCTGTTTCCTTCTCTATATTTTCCCCAAATCTAATATCTCTTTAGAGATGGGGCAACCAGAACTGCATGCTGTACTCAAGATGTGGGGATACCATGGATATATACCATGAGAGCTGAGGTTGTGAGCTTTCTTTGATCACTTCTAGCCAAGGAAACTTCCATAGGCATGTTTGTGAGGTATACATTTCCAAAAAGAAGGTTTACTTCATGTCACATGCTGCTGTCTTAGTGCAGGATTATCACAGGCCTTTGTGCAAATGTGCAGGGAATGCAAGGACACAAAATTCCTGTCCACAACCCTTTCATGCCTCAAACAAGGAGGGCCAGAGGAAGTTGCAGATCTTGTGCAGTGGGGACTCCAAGGTCAGCTCCTTCCATGTGTACCCCTTGGTGCACCTGTCCCTAAAGAGATGGGAAGGAAACAAGGCCATGCTTGCACCAATGTATAGGACCTTATGAGGTTAGTCCAGAGCTCAAGGAAGGATTGAGTAGTTGCTTATTGTATTTGTCATTTTCAGCCATGGGATCGTAACCCGCAAGGAGATTACATATTCCTGAGACTCTGTCTGAGGGCAGCTCAGGGAGAGGCACGGTGTCCCTGGTAGGGAGGGGGAGCCAAGGCAGACTCAGAGTCCACCCGGCAACCAATAGGGAGTGAGAGGCCCTTCCCAGGGAGAAGCCATTTTGGAGTGAGTCTGGAGCCAGCCAGGAAAAGGGCATGACTGGCTGTGTGAGGAACAGGTGAGTCCCAGGCCTGCATGCAGGGTTCCCCCTGAAAAATGGCCCCTAGGGACCTGGCATGAGATCCCTCAATTGAGTTCTTCCTTCCCCAACGATGATTCCCAGTTTGTAGCGTTTTGCTGGGAAATTTCCCCAGACAGGCTGAGTTCGCCCTCCAGCTCCCTAGGTGAGTCCAGTCACCACATGTTCAGCTCTGCTCTGGCTGCCAGTCCAGGGAAGCTGCCTGCTGAGTGTGTGACTGGAGGCTGAGCTAGGAGGCTACAGTTTGGATGTTAGGGTAGTTGTATAACCTACACCTTGAGTCCTGCACCTCTTTGTAGTGAAGGAAAATCCTGGGACCGATGCAGCCTGATTCCTGCCTGAGGAGACTCCCTGCCAGCAGACAGCAGCCAATCGGCAGTGACTAAGGAGTCCAGCGTTACCTTCGAACCTGAGGATCATTCATGGAGTTTGTGAGTGCACCATCTTTTAGTTAGTCAGTCAGGGAATTTGTTTTGGGGACCCCCTAATCCCTGAACTATGTCCTCAAACCAGGGAGTAAAGGTTTGAGGATTTTATAACCTGATGCATATTACACCTGTGGAGGGATTTACCACTTCCTCCCACTTGTGAGTCCTTTGGGCTGTACTGAACCCAGTCAGCCACACTGCTGTGGACCGCTGCGGAGAAGAATTTTGTGGTTATAGGTCATCAAGGGCCTAAGCAAAGTACACATGTCAATGGGACACTAATTTTACATTTGCTACATCATGTGACAGGTATTTTCAGTGTGGGCACCGGTGACCCTAAAAATAGTGTTTCACCCTGTTATGTTGTATTTGTCTCCTGTTTAATATAATTATTGTGTTGACTATATTTTTATGTGTTTGTGTTATTTCTTGGAAGTCTCCAACTATCTGGCAGGTAAGTGGGGATTACTCTGTAGTTAGAATTTTCCGCCCAAGCTGCCCTGGTGACCCTGCCAGGAAGGAGCAAGGGGGGTGGAGGCACCGCAAAATAATTTCATAGGAAAAAAAGAAAAAAGAAACACTCTGCTGAGTAGGTGGCGGGATCCAAAAGAACCCAGACCTATCCATCAAAACCTGTAAGCGGATTGGCATTAAAGGAGGTAACCAGGTGGAGAGGGGCACTACAGGATAATATTAGTTTGTGGCAACACTTTGGTATATGCACACTACCACCAATATCTTCTAAACAAGCAAAAGTAATAATATAATCATATGCTATTAATGTAGCCTGTCTGCCAGTTTTCCCAATTTTTAAGATATGGTGAAACTACTTTATTCCATTTTTTCCAAGCTATCAATATATTGTAACCAGTGTGATTAGGAGGCTGAAAATCTGTTTGTTTATGTGAAACGTGTTGAAGATTACAGTGAAAAGTGTCACTTTATTGATCAAGGCACCATAGGGACTGGGGTTTCTAACCACAGCCACCCACAACTCAGACTGCAGTCAACATATACAATATGATTGTCAGAGATGCAGAGTACCAGCATCTGCTATTGAAATCAGTGCTAGCTGTTTCTACTCCGCACCTGTCAAAAGCTGGCACAATACATTTAGTAGAGAGGAAAATCTCCAAAGAGCCTGAATTTAACAAGCACAATTAGTATCTGTCTATTTTAGGTATTGATCTGGCTCTCAATAGCATAGAATCTGAGAGCTACAGAATGTTCAGTGTGTTTACCCTTGTAACTTTCCTGTGAGGCATGGAAATGCTATTATTCCCATTTTACAGATATGGAACTAAGGTCAAAAAGACTAGGGGCTAGATCCACAAAGGGCACTTAGACTCAGCATTGCAGCACCTCACTTTTAGATGTCCTACCACCTACTGCAGGGGTCGACAACCTTCAGCATGTGGCCCGTCAGGGTAGTATACTGGCAGGCTGCAAGACAGTTTGTTTACATTGACCATCTGCAGGCATTGCCCCCCGCAGATCCCAGTGAACCACCTGATTGCCAACCCCTAACCTTGTGGAATACATGGTCTAGTGTTAGTTGCCTGGGCTCTGTACGCAATGGACCAGGAGAGTTAGGCACCTACGAATAGTATCTATAAAAAAGAGCATGCTCAGCAGTGAGTCCAAGCCACTTAAACTAGCCAATGGCAGATACTGATGAGAGGGCTGGGTCCGAAGCCCCAACCTCAAAGGCAGTTAGGCACCTAAGTCCAGATCAGGTGGAGAAACTTATCTCTGTTTTCATGCAAATCACTGAAGAGGATGTGGTGCCCCTCCTCCCATAATTTTTAACTCAGTGGTTAGAGCACTTACCAGGGGCAGCTCTTGGTTTTTTGTTGCCCCAAGCATGGCAGGCAGGCTGCCTTCAGCGGTGCACCCTCAGAAGGTCCCCAGTCCCACGGGTTCGGTGGCGCACCTATGGGAGGTCCACTGATCCCGTGGCTTTGGTGTACCCGCCGCCGAATTGCTGCCAAATCTGGAGGAACTGTGGACCTCCCACAGGCGTGCAGCCGAATCCGGGGGACTGGGGACCTCCTGCAAGCAAGCTGTCGAAGGCAGCCTGCCTGTTGCCCTTGCAGGGACCAGCAGGGTGCCCCTCACGGCTTGCCACCCCAGGCATGCGCTTGGAGCGTTGGTGCCTGGAGCCGCTGATGGCACTTACCCAGGATCTGGGGAACACAAGCTCAATTCCCCACTCAGCTTGATGTGGAGAATGGAGAGAGTCCTGTGTCTCCCCCTCCCCCTCCCCAGCTACGGGCCACAGAGACATTCTCACTTGCTCTTTGGCCCAATGACTATTTCATTATGTATATATATAGTGGATCAGCTTCAACAGGGGGATCAATAGAGACCTGTTCCAGGACTCCCTAGAGTCCAATAGTTAGAGCACTCTCTGACTTCCACTCCATTCTCCTCATCAGGCAGAGTGGGGAATTGAACATGTGACTCCCACATTCTGGGTGAGTTCTCTGACCATTGGCCTAAAACTTATACGGGATGTACCATGATTTTCTCCTCTTCTAGCTTTGTTTGAATAGGAGACTGACCTGCTGGGCAGTTTCTGAGTACCTATTGGATTGAGCATCACGGGTGAGATAGGCAGGGATACACCTAGTTTGAGGATGCAGGTGGGGCCCAGGTGTGAGCTAGGTGCCCAGGAATACAGACTAAAGCAGCTGTGGGCATGTACACTGGCAGATTTTTAGGTGCCTTGAGGATTTCACCTGTGGAAATTTAAGCATCTAGGGATATATACAGGTTGGTGGCAGCTTACTGGGAGTTTTGAGGATCTCAGCAGTGCCTAAATGTTGGATTCAGGTGCTTAAGGTGGCAGCAAGGCATCTAAGTGCTTTTGTGGATGTAGCCCTAAGTGCCATATTGAAGGTGACCTAACAAATCTTTGAGACGGCAGGAACTTGAACCTGAGTTACTCATGTTGGAGGTTATCACCTGAGCCACTGAACCACCTTTCCTCAGCATTCAGTTATTTTCTTTAATGATTATTGTTTATTCATTTTAAACTTAGACTCTGATTATTTTCTAAAGTTTAACATAATCATTTCAACAATCCTTTGCTCTCATACCTTTAATCCTACGTTATGCTATTCTTCCATAGTATTTGCGTGTTCTGGTTTCTTTTATGCTGCTTTTGAGGGCTCACTCTCTTGCAGATTAACTTTTTATATTATTATTTATTATTAATTATTATTTGTTCAAATGCTTTTCTTGTTTCACGGTCTGCTTCTTTTTTGGTGGTTCCTGCTTCTCTGTGGATTAATGAATCAGTGTGCATTTTCTTTAGAGTATTTTACTACTCCTTACCTTTATTTTTCTGTGTTGTTCTGTGTCCTATTCAATAATGAAGTAAATAGGATGGATGGGAAGTAGGGTGCATTTACAGAGCTGTGGGGAGAAGCTTGCACAGTGCCTACATGCTGCATAATCACTTAATAAAACCATGCTCTTTTCAGACTGCTTTCTCCACTCTACTGGCTTTGATTCTGTTTGTTTTACTCTCATTTGTATCCACCTCTGTTTAATTTGGTACTCTGAGGTCCCATTTAGTTCTCTGAATATCGCCTCTCCTTCCCACACCGTCATGCTTCGTCTATATCATCTGACTGAACTGGAGCAGTGTAGCAATTGATAGAGAGTCAATCAATAGTTCAGTAATTGGCAGGAAAACACTCAGCTCCAATTCATTTTGATTCACTCCCCACAGACACATGGACAGCTGTGTCCCTTTTAGACTGCCATTTTAGATGAAGAAAGGGAGATAGACAATGGATGCTAAATAAAGCAAACAAACAAATAAACAAAAACCCTACAAACAAACCAAAGCATCTCTTACAGTAGGGAGGAAGTAGATAGAAGTTAGTTTCAGTAGTAAGAACTATAACTGCCAGAACAAGAAGCACAGGAAGTGAGATCATCAGATCATTAAAGGCACCAGTCTGTCATACATCTTTAAAAAGTAAACTATAGAAAACCTCTTTAAAAGTTGTACAAACAGTTATGAAGGATGTAACAAATTACTTCAGTTCTATTCCCTCCCTTTGCCTAGCTGGTTCACTAGCCCTGGTTTTAACACACTGTATGGTCATATGAACGGAGGTTGGCTATTTGGGATCTCATGGCTACTATGAGCCAGACTTTCAAAAGAACATAGGGCCCAATATTTCAGGAGCTGAGCACCCACACTCAGGGACAGACCGTTAAAAGAGCTCAACAACCAGCATGCCGAGCACTTCTGGAAAATCTGGCCACTTATTATAGTGCTTACATTGGAGCTGAGCTCCTCTGAAAATCAAAATCTATAAGCTTATGCCATGTGGTTTCCAACTCTACACATGTAGGTAGAGACACGTCATCTTCCTTTGTTCTGGTACATACTATGTCATGAACGATCCCCATCTGGTATCATTTGTACAATATTAACTGATCTTTATATTCCATATAAATTCAGAAATTTTGGAACTGTAGCTTACTGATGCCTTAAAATAGGACCCCGAATAATACTGGGGCACACCGTAGTGGCAGTTGAAAGAAAGAATTGTGAAAGCTCATTGTTGGATTATTTTTAGGAAAAAAGAGCATTCAGCAACAGGTGAACCAATCAGGTTGCCTGATATGGAGCAATGTGTTCCCAGACAGTGAGGTGATTGATTCTATACAGGGCTGACTCATCTAGCTAGCTAGCATCTACCATTTTTCTTATTGCCCCAACACTTTGGCTATCGCCTGTATTCTGGGTTTACCACATTTCCCAGTTATGATCGAGGAAGTGTTGTGCAGGCTGGTAAGGCAATTCCACCAGAACACACTAGGTCAACCAATTATATTCCTTTCTCAGAAAGAACTTTATATATCAGACAAAGGACAACAGTTAACAAAACATTAGAAATTTAACAAAAGATGTTCCCCAGTTAGCCTTTTTTAGCCCCGATCCACCTCCCCCACCCCAAGCTAGATTGAGAACCCAGCACTGTTCCAGACAGAATTTCTTGCCCTGTTCCCTGGACTGACTGACTTTGTGATGTTTCTGCACCCTGTCACATGTTGTCATCAGGCTACTATTCACTAAAGGCCAGATTCCAACCCTCGCAATGAGCACTCCACAAGTAGCACTACTTTGATAGCTATGTAAGCTCATCTGCAACTGGATCTAAGTTAAAATATTGCCTAAAAAATCAATTATTCCCACTCCTAACAATTTCCATTGTTTCAAGAAGAGCGTTAAAACTGCTGTGTTCTAGTGACTCATATTGAAAGATCACAGTAGGACTAAACGGCCTGTATTACAGCAGCTGAAAAACACTGCTGAATACATTAAAATATAGGAGGCTGTGATGGGGTGTAGGAGGCCTTTGAGGACCCCTGTGGGAGGCCACACATTCCTACCACAGCCTGCCCCAGGACAGCAGCAGCGAAGGTAGATCCTCCAAGCCTGCCTAGAGAGGATGCATAGAAGCAGCCAATTAGGGCTCAGTATGGTCCACTGAAAGGAGCTGCAGAGTGTGAGCAGGTCAGTTCCTGGCTGGGATGAGAGGAGTAAGGTGCTTGAGAGAACACTGGAAGAAAGAGTCTGTCGGTACTTGCGTTTAGTGAGGAAGATTTAAATGAGAACTTCAGGCCAGGGTGAATAAAAGGGGGCTATACAGGGGAAAGGTCCAGGGAATAGAAGTAGCAAACTGAAGGAAGCAAAATATGTCCGTCATTTGCATGCTCCGTGGTCTGGATCCCCTTCCCTCCTCTCCTACTAGTGAAGCGGCCTATGTCCCAAGAAAGACAAGGCTCTGTTGGAAAGCCTAAGTGAAGGTCAGGATTTAAAGAGTCCAGAGATAAGATGCAAGACCCTGCTGAGAGTAGACAGTGTATGGGGCTCTTTGCTGCCCTAGAACTGGGTTTATCCATAGTTGACTGTAAGGCTGAGCTACTGAAGACCCTGCGAGTGAGGTCAACAACCTACAGGGGGTGCCTGGGGCAGGAGAGTTTACAGCATCTCACTGAGCCTACAGGAGGCACTTGCAGGAGATGAATGCCCCTCTCAGGTAATCTGAATTTGTGCACTCAAGTAATCTGAATTCATGTTTTAACTGAAATAAGACTGTTGTGGATCTAAAAGCATAGCATTCTCTTTAAAGTATCTTGCATTCACTGTGGTAAAAGTAATGTATCACCAGAACATATTATTGATAAAGCTATTATGGCAGTCCTATGTAATCAGATTAATTTTATTACTGATTTCATTTATGGTGGCTTGTCTCGGTGAAATTGTAATGGCCACTTAATTTTAAGCATTACCAAAACATAGCTTGCCATAAACAGATAAGTAAGAGTTAATAGAACAGAAGTACTTTGCCTGGAAAGGGTTAACAAGATCAGTGAGCCTGGCTGTCACCTGACCAGACGACCAATCAGGGGACAGGATACATTCAAATCTTGAGGGAGGGAAGTTTTTGTGTGTGCTGTTAGTGTTTGGTTGTTGTTCACTCTGGGGGCTCAGAGGGACCAGATGTGCAACCAGGTTTCTCTCCAATCTCTTTGATACAGTCTCTTATATGTCCAGAATAGTGAGTACTAGGTAGATAAGGCGAGTTAGGCTTATGGGTTTTTTTTTTTGCAAATGTGTATTTGGCTGGAAGGAGTTCAAATTTGTATTTTGCTGAAAGGATTTACTTTGGTACTTGTATACTTAGGCTGGGAGGGTATTCCCAGTGTCTATAGCTGAAAGATCCTGTAACATATTCCATCTTAAATTTACAAAGATAATTTTTACTATTTTTTCTTTCTTTAATTAAAGAATGTTTAAGAACCTGATTGTTTTTTTATTCTGGTGAGACCCCAGGGGATTGGGTCTGGATCCACCAGGGAATTGGTGGGGAGAAAGGAGGGAAGGGGGAGAGAAAGGTTAATTTCTCTCTGTGTTAGGATTACTTTCTCTGTCAGGGAGAGTCTGGGAGGGGGAGAGAGAAGGAGGCAGGAAGGTGAATTTTCCTCTCTGTTTTGAGATTCAGGGAGTTTGAATCACAGTGATCTTCCAGGGTAACCCAGGGAGGGGAAGCCTGGGAGAGGCAACAGTGGGGGAAAGGGTTTACTTTCCTGGTGTTAAGATCCAGAGGGACTCGGTCTTGGGGGTCCCCGGGCAAGATTTTGAGGGTACCAGAGTGTGCCAGGCACTGGAATTCCTGTTTGATGGCAGTGCTACAAGTACTAAGCTGGTAACTGAGCTTAGAGGAATTCATGCTGGTACCCCATCTTTTGGACGCTAAGGTTCAGAGTGATTATACCATGACACAGCTACTAGTGAACTTGTTGAAAGCAAAGAGAACCAAATGGGGAGATGAAGATAATGTGTTCTGCACGCTAAACAGGAAGTAACTGTAGCCTGAATCTGGTCAGAGAAAAAAGTATTTAAAAGATTGTGGAAACATGAACAAATCCTATCAGGGTCTGTGTTTTAACTCATTGGGGAATGAAATTAATTTGAGTGGGATATAAGTTCATTGTAATAATGCTCATGTTCAAAAACTTTCTGAAACACAGTGGATGTCATTTTCTCCAATTAATACTGACTATTCCTTGAACAGAATTCTATTTGATTAGAAAACTGCATGGCTTTGGGTGCACATTGCTCAAAGCCATGTTCTGATTGTCCAGTTGGGTCTTTGTGTTGATTTAATATTAGTGCTTGGGCCTCACTGTTGAAACACCAACTTTAAGATTCCTACTCATTTTAAGTGTGGGTGGGGGGAGATCAAGTGTTAGAGGGATAGTGTGTGAGTTGAGAGGCAAGGCATAACCAAGGCAGCCTAGGCATTATGTGAGTGTATACACTGTTTAGTGCAATATAGTTGCTGACTGGGGTTTCTATCTATTTGTATTGTTGTAGGCCCTAATGAGAGAGAGGGAGAGAAGACAGGAGAAACTGACAGCTGTGGTTTCAGGCCTTTCTATGTGGCTATGTCCACCTACTTTTACTTGGCACATTTCACTGTAAAAACTAAAATAGAAAAATCACTGCCCCCCCCCTAGTATAAAGTGATTTCAAAGTGACCATTGGGGGACAAACTACTGCAGAATGGGAAACTGAGCTTCTATAGGACTGTAAGATGATGTCCAGGGACTGAAATGAATATAATATTAGTCCAAAGATTGATAGCCCTTTCCCTACCATTTTATCACACTCTGATTCTCTTTCTAGTTCTCTGGATGCTCTGTTAGTGCCTCCTTTGGCTCCTCCTCCTGGTCTCTGTCAGGGTCCCTAAGGGCTCCATCCTTGATCTGGTCCTCTTTTCTCTCTATGCCTCTTCTGCCCACAAAGTCTCAGTTATTGCCTGATTCTGATGACTGAGATTTAACTTCCCACCCTTTTGCTACACCACTTTGTTTAATTTTGCATCTCTTACGGCCTTTCAGACATCTTTTCCTGAACATCCACTGCCTATAAGACACAAAAGATACTCTCTTGTCTCAATTACTGCAACTTTTCCATCCTCCCAACATTATTATTTGTAATGGTAATTGTTAACGGACAGCCAAGAATGTGACCTGATTGTGCAAAGTGCTGTAATAGATGGACCCTGCCCAGAAGAGCTTACAATCTAAATAGAAAAGACAAAGTATTGGGGTAATGCAGGATACCATACAACCACAATGAACATTGTTGGTTGGCTTGCATCATGTTAGTGCTGTGAGGTTTTTCTACATTCTGTGAATTTGGTTTTGTTAGGAGAGGATTCACTGAATGGAAAGGCTGAGGAAAGGAGAGGGAATATAGAAGGCAGGGGAGTAAGTAAAATAGAGCAGGAGAGAAGAAAGAGGAGAAAAGCATGGATAGAATGACAAGTGATGTTAAGGTGAAGAGAGTGAGTGAGAGGGCAGAGTAATATTGTGGTAAGTAGCACAGGGGAGAGTATGCCCAGGGTGGAAACTGTAGAAAGCATACTGCGTTTATGAGTAGGTGCGATGATGCCTGCTTCAGACTGCTAGCTGTCTGTTTCTGCCAGCTTCAGTTTCTCTGGCTCATGGGCTGCCTCCACTCAGGATTTGACTTCCACAAGTCCACAAGGCTATCAGGGGAGGGGCACTGGATGGATCCTAGTTTCCCTGGGTCACCCCTGCATAGTTGTGTTTGAGGGTGCTGGGAGGGACGGGTAACCCTAGTGGGGTCCCATCAACCCCTCCCCACAATTCTCCAGTAGCTGCTGACATGCACCTTGTCCCATTTTAGACTGTGCAAAATGCTGCTGCAAAATCCACTATCTTGCCCTTTGCTTCACCCACATTCAGTCCCTGTTCATATTCTATATCTGGCTTCCCTTTGCAGTTGGTAGCTTGTAGTCTCAGATAGCCTTGCGAATTTAGATTTATCTGGCAAATCAACATCCGCTGGCAGGCAGCACGGTCTTCTGTGTGTTTTAATAAAGCAGAAGATCTCCTTTTTCCCATAAATCTTGTATCTGTGACTTTTCACTTGCAATGCACCAGTGTAAAGTATATGATCTGTCTCTTATACAGATACCTTCTATTCCTATTTGAAAAACACTGCATTTTCTAGATTTATAATCTCTATTCCATTTACATTCCCATATTGCTTTGTCTTTTTGATATGTTCCCAGTGCAAATAATGTGGTGAGATTTTTATGCTTGTGACAATCCTTGAGTGGCTGTGATTAAAATTATATTTGACATCTGGCAATTGAATTATCATTGACAAATGATTGAGAATCAGTTTTAAGTGATATTCTGTTCCCAGTGTAATTTGATTTAATAGTAATTCATGATATTTCAAAAAAGAAGCTCATATGCAGAAGATAATTTCATCTTTGGTATTGTTCCTTTCAGAGTTTTTATTTGCAGTTTGTTTTTGCATGACAGACAGTTAAGACTCTTAATTGACATGGATGACTCAACAGCAGTTCTTTGAAGTATAAGTAAAAATGTTCTGATTTATACGGCTGCTGGGGGAATCCACTGACCTACATAAGATCAGCAGCGCTGAAAATAGGTATTTAAACTCAGACTCTTTTCACGTATTGATGATCTCATTGTCAATATTGACTGGCACACAATTTGACCAGAACTATGACAGTTCCTTTGCTGCAGAGATGCACATTAAGTGCACCTCCAACCTCTGCACTGCTGGGTGGTGAGTGCCCTGAAGTCTCCCTGCTGATTCTATTTTGTAACCAATATACAATTTGGGTTTGGCTTGGCTCCTTCACTTGTCAATGGTACAGAGTGAAGAAAATAAGCACTGAATTTAGAGGCCATCAAACTCAGTAGGAGTCTCTCCATTGAGTCCAACAGCCTTTGGATCAGATTCTTCAGTTACTTTCTGCTGATTTCTTTTTGGGTAGGGTAGATGGAAACTTTGCTCGCTTTATGCTTAAGACAACAAAATGTCTGTCTGATGTTGATTTGCAGCAATGCCATTAATACCTTTTGTAACTTTACAAGTGCAAATGTGTTTTTACTTAAGTAACTTCACTATAAAATACTTTTGGGAAGATCAGAATATTTCCATGAACAGTGATATCTTTCTAGATAACCAGAGTTTTTAGTAGTTTATAATAATATATGTCCGTCACTCCAAATCCTGTCCTTTCCATAGAAAATCATGTATTAGATGTGGTAGGAGAGTTTCCTTCAGCTTCATGATAGATGAATTTTCACCTTTCTTTAGAAAGTGAAATGTTTAGAACTGTTTATCTTACACAGGTCAAACTGTAAATTATTTTGCAGGACTTTGCTCCTATTCATTAATTCATAACTGATATTTTTTTCCAATTAACCGGCAGTTCTGAAACAATTTTTTAACAAATCAGGTCAATTTGAAGCTTTACTTTTTTTAGTATTTTCAGCTAATCAAGAAGTCAGAAGTTTTTCTGGATCTAACATTTCTCTTCCTACATCTTGGAAATGAAGGGCTATATTTGCTGAAGTCTTGGGATCCACTGGCTTTCACAAAATAAGGAGTGGTCTATATTATAGCAAGTGGAACATCTTTAACAGGAGAGAATAGGGCAGCACTGCCCTGGAATAGCCTGGGTATTAGAACCCTAACCTCATATGGAAGAAACCAGGGTTCAAGTCCTTGCTAGAATAGGGATTCAAACATGGGTCTCCCACATCCCAGGTTTTTGCTGTAACCACTGACCAATAGCACAGAATAGGAGCCACTCTATCACCATTTTGTTAATGCCAGAACCATTTTGACATTTCTGATTCCTCCCCCCACCTTTGATCAAAACAATTTGCTCAAATCTACATTAATTTGGTAAATGCTTTGGTCAACCCAAGTCTGCATTTTTCAGCAATAACAAATGACAGACTTCAGCCAAAAAAACCTCACCCAGTTCTACTAGCCATGGTACACATGCATAATGAAAAGACTGCTTTATAATATGATATTCAATCAACAAGGGATACAGAAGGTTTACAAATAAATGTAATTGTCTAGATGGCTTGGGAGATTATCCAAAACATTTGAATAATCAGTGTTTTTTTGGATAAACATAATTTGTTTCCTACCTGTTTTTTAAACCAATAAAGACATTTTTAATATATACTTTCCCTGCCTGCTGCATTCCTTTCTGTTGTATACTTATTAACCAATCAGAGTAACTGACTTCTCTCCCCTTGAACAATGCCAGTGATTATCCTGTTGCCTCTCCCCTGGTTATCTTGTCTATAAATTGGCCTTTTCCTGTTCTAATAGTACCTTCTCATTGTTCTTGTTTTATAAACTTTTATATTTTTTTCATTTGCTTCAATCTTGCCCTCCTCCAATTTGTGTGTATCAAATGCAATGTCCAAAACTTAGTGTGGGTCTCCATTGAGGCCAAACCAATGTCAAGAATAATGCAATAATTATGTCATTTTGTTTTACTCATGATGCTGTTACTAATACAGCTCAGTAAAACATTAGTTTTTGAAACAGCCTCACATTGTCAACTTATCTTACCTAGTCATTATTCTTCCATTCCATATTTAATTATTCTTTCCTATTTTAATTTCTCTTTACAGAATCTTGTTGCATTTTTATGGTTCCCTCCCCCCCCCATCTCTCCAGTTTTAAAAGGTTTTACTTAATCCTATGGCCCAAAGTATTTGATGCTGCCTAGCTTTGCGTTATCCACATCTGGGAAGCTGACGAGTACACTCTTCACTCCTTCCTGTAAGCAGTTAATGAAAGCACTGAATCCTATTCAATCTCAAATAGATTCTTGATGGACTCCATTCAGTCCTCTTTGGTCCAACTTTCCACATACTTCGCCATTAATATTTACTGAGTTGGAAACTTGTAATCCAGTTATGGAGCCATGCATTTCAGATTTCTCATCTTTTTGGATGACATATAAAATGGTGTCAAGAGCTTTAATGAAGCAGGGTGGCAGATCTTGATCTCTTACACCACTGTAAAACCAGAGTAACTAATAGTCAATTAAATTATTAGACTTACAGTGCTGATTTAGAGACGAATTTTGCTCAACATATACTATGCCACTTCCTGTATTACCTATTTTTTTTTTATTTTCAGGGAAAGAAGTTATGTTTCAGTGTAACTTATTCCTGATGAACTCTGATGCATTTGTGACTTTCTTTTAGTTGTTTACAAATTGACTGCTTCATTCATTGTTCTAACAATTTGCCAGGTATTCACTGTAAGCTAAACACATTGGTCTCTAAGGGTCTAATACTGCTATCTCTTTGCACATAGAACTCCCATCAAAGTCAACGGGATCTCATGGAACTCTTTGCATTCAATGGAAGTAGGGTGTCTTTGCAGGCTCAAATTTTCCAAGTCATCCCTCCTTACAAAATAGATATTATATTATGCTTGCTCTATAACCAGCCCTCTAGGAGCTCACCTGTCCTCCAGAAGGTCTCAAGTGTAACTGCCAGTAGTTTCAATTCTTTCAGCAATTTCCACTCAATAACCCCCTACTGGTTACATTAAAGTCACCTTTAATCTCTCTTCCTGATTCTGCCTCATGATCTTTCTTTCCTTGTTCCATGTTAGTGCATTAAGCATCCATTTACTATTTTTTCTTTTTTAGTCAAGACTAAAAAAAGTAGCTATTAACAGACCTGACCTCCACTTTTTGCACTCTCCTGCTTCTTACATACTTTTCTTCCCCATTCATCCTTTGATAATAGGCAAAGGCACAAAATTAGATATTTCTGACTTTGACCTGCAAGTCTTCACTGTACTTTTATACTAGTCATCTGTAATTTTCCCTTTATTTTCAGGTCCTTAAAAGGCTCTTGGATGTAACCACAATTATCTTTTTAGTACTTTTTTCCCCACCCTTCCAACTGGGATGGTCTTCTGCAGTGTCTTGAATATTAGACCCCTAGAAACTTCTCTCTATTCTACGCACCCTCTACTCAAAATGTAACTTGCTCAGGCTTAGTGTTTGGTTCTAAACCTGACTTTTTGAAATCCATTATCCTTACTTTGCTACCCTCACCCTTCCTATTTAGTACTTTGCAAACTATCATTACAAAATCTTCTGCCTCTACGATTTTGAGGCTCTCGGTCAATTCTTTCCTGTTGGTTGGCAGAATATCTTGTTAAGTTTGTAATTTCCTGAATGGCTTTAAGATTTTGTTTTACTGATATTAGTCTTCATTTTCATGGGAATGGATTTTTATTCTGATCACCTGAAGTACAGAGACGACCAACACATTTTGTAGAGGTACGTGTCTCCTAGCCTTTCAACCCTTCTGTTCCTCCTTCATTCCTCCTAATATTGCACTCCTCCCTCCACTGAAATCCTCTCTAGAGCTTTACATCCTGTCCCTTTGCTGTCACTTTTCCTGGTACTTTGATTTGCCTTTATAGGGTCCTAACTCCCAACTATTGTCTCACCATCAGTGACATCATGTAGTTCTCCTAGTGCTCAAACAGGACTTTCCTTCGCTTGATAATTACATTGTTAGAATATGGCCTTCAACAGCTGTATTAACTAACACAGTACTGACTGGCTTTGCAGTCGGTGAAGACAGAAATATGTTGCATTCAACGGTGTCAACGAGCCATGCATTAACCTTGGTCCTAGTAGGATTATGGACAGTGGACAAGATATGATGGAACATGGCTTGTCAACAAATGGAGAATAGTCTACACTGGGTTCTTACAGTTAACATGACTCCAAATCAGTTATCTTTTAATGAATGCTGCATCCTAAATCATGACATTTAGCACTATAGTCCTGCTGCTCAATTTTCAATATTCCTTTCAAACTGGAAAGATTTTTAATTTACTGCATTACTTATTATTTGCCTACTGTCCTATTTGTGGGCCAGGTCTGAGAGTATCTTTAATTCCTTCAGATAAACTCTTGGATTTGTTTTTAGTACTGATTTGAGGGCAATCACTTCTAAGTTATCAGTTGATTTATAAAAAAGTATATATACTGTAAGTAAATAGGTCTCTTTGCTTCAAGCATCTTTCACCTTTCACCATAGTATTTGAACACACTTATCTACTACTGAAAGCTTGTTGTCAAATGCTATGTGAAAAATCACAATAGGCAATTAAGGATTTAATTGAGAGAGAAAAGGTGTCATTCTCTTCCCATGTATAAGATTGATATTAATGCTCGTGATCAGCTAAACCAAATCCACATGTTAATGGGTGGATAGAGATCTCATGTTCTTCTTACTGGACACCAAACTGCCAGAGGATTTATTCAAGCATATTGTGAGTTCTATTACCACCCTGAGAAACTGTGTGGGTCTGAGAGGAGAAGTGTGATAAATCAGGACTGGAGGCATTGAGCCTGTAGAGGCCAGGAACCAATATAATGTTTTCAGGAGTGCATTCACTGGCAGCCCTCCTTACACATATGTAAGAGATGTAGCATGCATCGTAGGGAGCCACCATCCAGTTATTTGCTAGTGTTTCCAGACCTAAATTTCTAGTGAAAATACCCTTTTTAGGTCTTAAACATGACCATGAGGCTAGATCTGTAAATGAGACTTGAGCATTGAAACTGAGTGTTGCAATGTCTAGCTCCTACATGCCCTACCATCTAGTGGAGTTCACAGGCCCAGGTTACCTACCCAGACATTGTATGAACAGAATTAGGCATCTAAGAAAGGGTTTAATAGAAACCAGCATGCTGAGCAGGGAACAACCTAAGCTAGCCAGGAGTGAAAAGCAGAGAGAGGGGTGTGGCCTAAGCCCTGCCACTCAAAAGTACATAGGCACCGCCCTCCATTTGGGATTCTCAACTGTGACACCTCTCTTGGAGTTAGGACTGACCGGGCTTAGGCACCTTTCTTATGAGATGGGGGGGGGGGAAGACAGACACATCCCATTATAGCCAATGGCTCAGTGGTCAGCACGCTCTCGCACAATGGACAAGACCTATTTTCCAGTCCTACTCTGCCTCATTTGGAGCAGAAACTTGAATCTAGGTCTCCCACTGCCTAGGAGCATGTTCTAATTACTGGGCTTTTAGCTATTCTGGGGTGAGTGTCTCTGTTACCCCTGTTGAAGTTGTTCTAATTTGTATAAATGTCTTCTGGCCCAAAGAATATTTAAAATAAGATTGATGTCGTCTAGTGTTAAGGGAGCTACCTGGAGATGTAGGAGATCTGTGTTCAAATGCCTGCACTAACTCGGGCAGGCTGGAGATTCAGATCTGGGTCTCTCACATCCTGGGGAGTGTGCCAACCACTGGGCTCTTAATTATAATGAATCTCACCCCCGGTTGTCTTATGTGAGGGGCTTGATCAATAGATGTGCTTTGAACACACCAGATCAGGCAGGGAATGCTTAATATGAGAATCCTGCTAGGATTGAGGAGTGAGCTAAGGTGTCAGGCCATGTGATGACATCAGGCCTTAGGCACTTCGCACACACCCATCAGCAGAAATGTAAATGACCTCCAGGGTGACAGTAGCAGTGGGGGTGTTTTAGTACCTTGGTGGCACCTAAATGTTGGATTTCAGTGGCTACATCCCTTAGGCACCTCCTGCGTGGGAATGGTAGAGTAGGAAACAATTCTATACCCTTTCTTCTTGTCCCTGGATGCTCCTGCACTGGCGTATCCATCATCTGGCCCAGAGAAACCAAGTCAAAAAGATTCACATAGACTCTGAGCTAAGTGCCTTGAAATAGAGTCCTTTGTTAATACTATGATGTCATGGTATAATTCCCCACTCTGAACCTTAGCGTCCAAAAGATGGGGTACCAGCATGAATTCCTCTAAGCTCAATTACCAGCTTAGTACTTGTAGCGCTGCCACCAATCAGGAATTCCAGAGCCTGGTCCACTCTGGTCCCCCCAAAACCTTGCCCGGGGACCCCCAAGACTCAGACCCTCTGGATCTTAACACCAGGAAAGTAAACCCTTTCCTTCACCGTTGCCTCTCCCAGGCTTTCCTTCCCTGGGTTACCCTGGAAGATCACTGTGATTCAAACTCCTTGAATCTTAAAACAGAGAGGAAAATCCACCTTCCCCTCTCCTTCTCTCCCCCGCTCCCAGACTCTCCCTGAGAGAGAAAGTAATCCTAACACAGAGAGAAAATAGCCTCTCTCTCCCCCTTCCCTCCTTTTTCCCCACCAGTTCCCTGGTGAATCCAGACCCAATCCCCTGGGGTCTCACCAGAATAAAAAACAATCAGGTTCTTAAACAAGAAAAACTTTTAATTAAAGAAAGAAAAACAGTAAAAATGATATTTGTAAATTTAAAATGGAATAGATACAGGGTCTTTCAGCTATAGACACTGGGAATACCCTCCCAGCCTAAGTATACAAGTACAAATTAAAATCCTTTCAGCCAAATACACATTTGAACTCCTTCCAGCCAAATACACATTTGCAAATAAAGAAAACAAACATAACCCTAAGTTGCTTTATCTACCTAGTACTCACTATTCTGAACTTATAAGAGCCTGTATCGGAGAGATTGGAGAGAAACCTAGTTGCACGTCTGGTCCCTCTGAGCCCCCAGAGTGAACAACAACCAAAAACTAACAGCACACACACAAACTTCCCTCCCTCAAGAATTGAAAGTATCTTGTCCCCTGATTGGTCCTCTGGTTAGGTGACAGCCTGGCTCACTGATCTTGTTAACCCTTTACAGGCAAAAGAGAGATGAAGTACATCTGTTCTATTAACTCTTACTTATCGGTTTATGACATATGAAAACAAGTTTTCTTACACTAATGCATTTTCCTGGCATATGTTAAGATGCATAATGTACCAATATTTTTTTAAATAACTTTGAAAAATTGCTATTTCCAGAATAAGGGGCTGGCTTTAAAAATTGCCATGTCTTTCAGATTCAAACCTCAGTTATTACATACCAAAGAGCTCCTGGCTGGGTTTTCACAGGAATTGCTGCCAAAAAAGCAGCTCTTGGTAGACCAATAATAAAGATAGATTACTTTGGACTTTATGACTGCATGAAGTTGTTTCTTCTAGTTTTGATAATGGATCACTATGTTTACAAACTTGTACTCACTCCCTAAGAGCAGCCTTGAGGTTGGGTAGAAACAAAATGCCTTCCAACTTCATGAAGAAGTTATCTGAGCTAACCAGTCTTGGATGCTGCATTTAGCTGGCCTCAGTGTGGAGGCAGGAGGAAAAAAAAAACGGGTGAATGAAGGGGAAAATGTTCCATAGACACTTAGCCTGGTCTACACTACGCGTTTAAACCGAATTTAGCAGCATTAAACCGATTTAACCCTGCACCTGTCCACACAACGAGGCCCTTTATATCGATATAAAGGGCTCTTTAAACCGGTTTCTGTACTCCTCCCCGATGAGAGGAGTAGAGCTGAAATTGGTATTGCCATGTCGGATTAGGGTTAGTGTGGCTGCAAATTGAAGGTATTGGCCTCCGGGCGGTATCCCACAGTGCACCATTGTGACCGCTCTGGAAAGCAATCTGAACTCGGATGCACTGGCCAGGTAGACAGGAAAAGCCCCGTCAACTTTTGAATTTAATTTCCTGTTTGCCCAGAGTGGAGCTCTGATCAGCACGGGTGGCGATGCAGTCTCAAATCCAAAAAGAGCTCCAGCCCGGACCGTATGGGAGATACTGGATCTGATCGCTGTATGGGGAGACAAATCTGTTCTATCAGAGTTCCATTACAGAAGACAAAATGACAAAGCATTTGAAAAAATCTCCAGGCTATGATAGACAGAGTCCACAGCACAGTGCTGTGTGACAAGCGTAACGGAAAGACAAGAATCAAATGGATGCTCATGGAGGGAGTGAGGGGATACTGAGGAATCCTGCTATCCCACAGTCCCCGCAGTCTCCGAAAAGCATTTGCATTCTTGGCTGAGCTCCCAATGCCTGAAGGGTCAAAAACATTTTCCCGAGTGTTTCAGGGTATATGTCGTCAATTTACACCCTTCCCCCTCACCCCAAAACAAAAGGGAAAAAAATGTTTCTCGTTTTTTTTCAATGTCACCCTATGTCTACTGCATGCTGCGGGTAGACGGGGTGCTGCAGCGCCGAACACCAGCATCCCCTTCCTGATGGTAGATGGTACAATATGACTGCTATCCATCATCATCATCAGCCCATGAGTGCTCCTGGCTGGCCTCGGTGAGGTCAGCTGGGGACGCCTGGGTAAAAATGGGAATGACTTCCAGTCATTCTCGGCAGATGGTACAGAACAGCTGGTAACCATCCTCATCATAGCAACTGGAGGCTGAGCTTTATCAGCCCCCCCTTTCATGTCTAAAGAAAAGATTCTGTACTGCCTGGACTATCATAGCAGCGAGAGGCTGGGCTCCTCTCCCTTGCCACCCTTTAATGTTCTGCCTGGACTATTATAGCAGCTGGAGGCTTCCTCCCACTCATTTTATCTCACTAAAAAGTCAGTGTTTCTTATTCCTGCATTCTTTATTACTTCATCACACAAATGGGGGGACACTGCCACGGTAGCCCAGGAGGGTTGGGGGAGGAGGGAAGCAACGGGTGGAGTTGTTGCAGGGGCACCCCCTAGAATGGCATGCAGCTCATCATTTCTGCAGGATCTCTGGGGCTCTGACATGGAGCGGCTGTGCTCTCTGGTTCTCTAGTACACTTGCCCCATATTCTAGGCAGGACTGACTCTATTTTTAGACAAAACATAAAGAAGGGAATGACCTGGGGAATCATTCCCATTTTTGTCCATGCGCCCTCTGCCGACCTCAGCGAGGCCAGCCAGGAGCACCCATGACAGCAGCAGACGGTACAAAACGACTGATAACCGTCATCTCATCGCCAGTTTACAATGGCAGATGGTGCAATAGGGATGGTAACCGTCTCTGCTACCTTGCAAAGGCAAATGAATACTGCTGTGTAGCACTGCAGTACCGCATCTGTCAGCAGCATCCAGTACTCATACGGTGACAGTGACAAGGCAAAATGGGCTCCATGGTTGCTATGCTATGGCATCTGCCAGGGCAATCCAGGGAAAAAGGGCGTGAAATGATTGTCTGCCGTTGCTTTCATGGAGAAAGGATTGAGTGACGACATTTACCCAAAATCACTCGCCACATTGTTTTTGCATTGGGATCTCAACCCAGAATTCCAATAGGTGGGGGAGACTGTGGGAACTATGGGATAGCTACGGGATAGCTACCCACAGTGCAATGCTCCGGAAATCGACGCTAGCCTCGGTACATGGATGCACACTGCCGAATTAATGTGCTTAGTGTGGCTGCGTGCACTCGACTTTATACAATCTGTTTTACAAAACCGGTTTATGTAAAAACGGAATAATCCTGTAGTGCAGACATACCGTCCGAGACACTTCAGAGTGGAGAGCTTTTCAAAGGCACGCAATTCCTATTGATTTTCAATGGGAGTTGCACACCTAACTGTCCTCTGTGCCTCTGCCAGTCTCCTCCAGTATAATTAAACTACTAATGAGGCCCGATGGCTCCAGTTGAGGAAAACTTAAACACATGCAGAAGTTTAAGCATATACTTAAATCCTGCTGATTTTTCCATGGGACTTCAGCATATGCTTACATGCTGGCCTGAACTGGGATGCTTCCCTGAACTGATGCCTTGTGATTACAAAATATAACCCATAATGGGGAGTAAATGCTTTGAAAGCATCATGTTAATTAAAAAAACTGAAAAGGAATAGCAGCAATTAGGCTCTGAGTAATTCTAACATGAAAGGTGAATTATGTATTAGTTATAAAAATGATAAAAGGTTGTAGAGTGCAGAGAGGATTCTCATTCTCTCTGCATACAGCTTTAAACCTGAGCCCTCTTGAGAGCACTTGTGTGGGAAGAAAGGGATGAAGAGTAATTCAATGAAGAATAGATGTGACATAAGTTAGTTCTGCAGACATGCCTGCAATAAAGTAAAGAGAAAGGGTCATTTATTATTAAAAGTAGGAGAATGAGATTCTAATTTAGAAAGTCCCATGTAATTCCTTTCTCTGCACACAATATTTTATGAACTTGAAGGCCAGTGCTGTATTGTGAACTGATTCTGCAGACTTACTCATGTGAGTAGTACTGACCTGTATGAGTAAGGACTCTATTGACTATAAGGAATTTTATGCTGTATAGACACTGAGACCAGTTCAAGGTAATTCAAAAATATCTTGCTACAGATACTTTTTGGATAGCTTAACTGACTTATTTTGCTAAAGATCAGCATTGGCATCATAATCAAAATTATCCTGAGAATAAAAACACTTTTGCCCTCTCTAAACTATAATCAATTTTCTCAAAAAGCACTTTGTACGGTAATGGTTTTGCTTCCATGACTTTTGCCATATAACTAAATTTTTTTATGTATCTATTTACTTTGAAATAAGAAATTAACGTATGGGATTTAAAGAACACAGAACTGAGAAAAGACAATGAGGAGTCCTTGTGGCACCTTAGAGAATAACACATTTATTTGAGCATAAGCTTTTGTAGGCTAAAACTCACTTCATCAGATGCATGGAGAGGAAAATATATACATCCGATGAAGCGGGTTTTAGCCCACAAAAGCTTATGCCCAAATAAATGTGTTATTCTCTAAGGTGCCACAAGAACTCCTCATTGTTTTTGCTGATACAAACTAATATGGCTACCACACTGAAACAGCAGATCCACATTCCCTTCAGGAACTCTTGGAAAGCTTTCCCCCTTTCATTTCTTTACCATGAGTCTTTGAAGCCCCATTCTCTGTTAGTTTTACATAGTCAGAAGGAAGAATTTCATTATTAGTCATTATTAATTAGTCATATTAGTCACATTTTTATGGAATAAATCAAACTATCATGATCTTGGGCTAAAGAGCTAGCTTTGTTTACTCTTCCAAGCTAAAACTACCAAATGCTATCAAAATAATATTGAACTTTTATCCTTTCCCCAACTGTATACCAAACAAATGTCCCCAGTATACATCGCCTAAATATAAGCACAGAAACACTAATACAGCATTTCTGGCTTATAAAATAAGGAATCATGGAGAAGATGAGAAAACATCTCCAGTCTACACTAAGTCACCCAAGATTTGTGGATGTCCTATAGTACTGTTTTGTTAAGCCCCTGGATTAGCTGAAGGTAGATCATAACTATCAATAAGAGGGTTATATACTACTTTGGGAAAAAGTCTCTTTCCTCATGGTTTGAATTACCATAGTACCTACGAGCCCCAGTTGTGCTTGGTGCTGTACAACCACAGAACAAAGATGGTCCCTGTCCCCAAGGAGTTTAGTCTGACCCTGTTGTCACTAAATGTAGGTTATCATTCTATATATTTGTTTACTGAGATATAGCAAAACCAGAAGTGAAACTTTTAAAAACATTTGGCTACCAGTTAGACATAGTTCAGGTTTAGGATAATGATTTCTAACTCTTTAATAATAACTTTTTATTTTATCACTAAAAGATAAGATTAAAAATCAAAGTGAAAATGATTGTCAGAGTAAGGAACAAAAAATACATCCCTACAATAAACAAATTTGGGCACAGAGGCCAAAAATAATCCCACCAAAGTTGCATAGGTTGAACAAACCAGAAACACTCATTACTGTAGGGAATTACTATAGTTGCCCCAGCTCCCAGTACTCACATGAAAACAAACAGTTTTGTTTTAAATTCTATGTTAAATTTAAGATATACCACCTTTCTGAACAAAACAAGCACTCATGTGCAAGGGGATCATTAATCACAGACCAGGCTTATCACCAAAATTTTGTCTATCTGTTTACATGTCTCATAGTTGTGTCTACTCTCTGCATGTCTCTCATGTTTTAAAAAAGAGGCATAGTTGTGGTGTGCATCTGTTAAAATCATAAAAATTGCTTTCATAAGTAGATTTATCTATATTCACTTTGCAATGCAAAAGCATTATTTTTGTGCCAACTGAAACTCTTTAACACAGGATTCTTGGGATAAATACAAAATCATTTACTGTGAAACTTTTAAAGGGTCATGTTCATCAAGGATATTAATGGGAATCCTTTGTTATTTTAATCTTAGATTTGACACTTTTATATCTTTAAAAAAATAAATCAGAAACTGCCTTTCTGGCTTCGGTCTATGAAATATGAGAATTTGTGGAGATGTGCTGCCTGTGAGAGAAACCTATATAGAATGGCTGTGGATCTGAAAACTTTAGAATAAAATCTTTACTGCATATGGTTTTACCTACATGAAGAATGGTAGGAGATGTCCTGGAGAACAAATGTAGGCTACTAGGTAAGATATTAAAGTCCAGGGCCTCCATGGTAGCATTCTCTGAAATGTTTCCAGTTCCACATGCAGGGCCAGTTAGAGAGATAGGACTTCAGGGTCTCAATGGGTGGATGAGATGATAGTGTTAGGAGGAGAGATTTAGATTTATTAGGACCTGGAGAACCTTTTGGGAAAGGAAGAACCTATACAGGAAAGATGAGCTCCAACTAAACCAAAATGGAACCAGACTGCTGGAATGAAAAATTAAAAAGGTCATAGAGGGGTTTATAACTAAGGGCTGGAGGAAAACTGATAGGTGTGGAGGAGCACATGATTCAGAAAGACATACCTTGAAGGAGGATCTACTAAAAGGATAATCTATATCCTAGCAAACAGGAGAGGATAAAGTCGATAAAGAATAGGAACTGAGAATAAATAAACAAAAGTCTAATTAAATGAATGAAGACAACTAAATAGTGACAAATTTTTATTAGTCTTCCAGCATTTGTATGCAAGTACTAACTACTAAGATGGGTCAACTTGAATGCCTGGTATTGCACGAGACTGTTGATATAATAAGCGCCACAGAAACTTGGAACAATGATAACAATACATGGTAATACCAGAGTACAAAATATATAGGAATGGCAAAGTAGGTTGTGCTGCAGGAGTAACAGCACTATATGTGAAAGCAAGCATGGTATAAAATATCGTAAATCTATGGTACACTTGGATTCATTTAAGAATCTCTGTGAATAGAAATTCCATTCTTTAATAAGAGGATAGTAGTAGGAATATACTACCAACTAAGGGACCAGGATGGTGTTACTGATGGTTAAATGTTCAGATTATAGAGACTACAAAAAAAAATATGGAGGATTTCAACTATCCTCATATTGCTTGGGTTCTTTGAGCAGCTAGCACTGGAACCCACAAGGGGAGAGGTAATTCTTGATTCAGTTCTAAACATGGGCATAGTTAGGAGGAGATGGGATGTTGCACCCTCAAACTGCAAGCCTTGGGCAGGTGTGGAATTTGCCTCCATGCGTGTCCCCATTCATTTGAGTGGAGCTGCCACTTCCCCAAATATAGAAGTCAAAGTATATGTATGATCCTAAGTGAAGCACAGAATCTGGTGAAAGAGGTGACTGTAGCTGAATTGCTTGCTAATGGCAACCATAATGTAACTAAATTTATAAAAGCAGCAAAGAATCCTGTGGCACCTTATAGACTAACAGACGTTTTGGAGCATGAGCTTTCGTGGGTGAATACCCACTTCCTCAGATGCATGTAATGGAAATATCCAGGGGCAGGTATATATATGTGTGCTAGCAAGCAAGCTAGAGATAATGAGGTCAGTTCAATCAGGGAGGATGAGGCCCTGTTCTAGCAGTTGAGGTGTGAAAACCAAGAGAGGAGAAACTGGTTCTGTAATTGGCAAGCCATTCACAGTCTTTGTTCAATCCTGAGCTGATGGTGTCAAATTTGCAGATGAACTGAAGCTCAGCAGTTTCTCTTTGAAGTCTGGTCCTGAAGTTTTTTTGCTGCAGGATGGCAGACCTTGGTGGCCATCCTGCAGCAAAAAAACTTCAGGACCAGACTTCAAAGAGAAACTGCTGAGCTTCAGTTCATCTGCAAATTTGACACCATCAGCTCAGGATTGAACAAAGACTGTGAATGGCTTGCCAATTACAGAACCAGTTTCTCCTCTCTTGGTTTTCACACCTCAACTGCTAGAACAGGGCCTCATCCTCCCTGATTGAACTGACCTCATTATCTCTAGCTTGCTTGCTAGCACACATATATATACCTGCCCCTGGATATTTCCATTACATGCATCTGAGGAAGTGGGTATTCACCCACGAAAGCTCATGCTCCAAAACGTCTGTTAGTCTATAAGGTGCCACAGGATTCTTTGCTGCTTTTACAGATCCAGGCTAACACGGCTACCCTCTGATACTTAACTAAATTTAAACATCCTTGTGGGGAAGAAAAATACCAAAAAACCCTGACTACAGTAGCTTTTAACTTCAAGGGGAACATAAAAATGAGGATGTTTTTAAAACAGAAATTAAAAAGAACAGTCACGCTGGTGAAATACCTGAAAACTACATGGAAACTATTTAAAAACCATAACAGAGGCTCAAACTGAATGCATATTTCAAAGATGCATAGAGAATTTAAAAAGTTATAATGGCTAAACAGCAGAGTAAAAGATGTGGTTAGAAGCAAAATGGCATCCTTTAAAAACTGGAAGTCAAATCCTACTTGGGAAAATAGAAAGGATTATAAACTCTGGCTAGTCAACTGTAAAAGTTATAATTGAGCAGGCCAAAAAAAAAATTTGAAGATCGACTAGAAAAAGATGCAAACAGCAAAAAATAATTTAAATACATCAGAAAAAGAAATGATGGGGGCTATTGGCCGATCGATGTGCTAATGGAGCACTTAAGGAAGGCAAGGCTGTTGTGGGAAAGCTGAATGAATCCTTTTTATTCTCAAAGGATGTGAGGGAGATTCCCACACCTGAGTCATTCATTTTGTGACAAATCTGAGGAATTGTCCTAGACTGAGGTGTCATTAAAGGAGGTTTTTGAACAAATTGATAACTTAAACCAGGGATCGGCAACTTTTGGCATGCAGCTCATCAGGAAAATCTGCTGGCAGGCCGGGACAGTTTGTTTACCTGTAGCATCTGCAGGTTCAGCTGATCACAGCTCCCACTGAAATGGCGAACCGCGGTCCTCTGATGGATTAGAAACAGGTTAAAAGGTAGGAAACAAAGGGTAGGGATAAATGGTTCATTTTCAGAATAGAAAGTGGTAAATAACAGGGTTCCTTAAGGATTTGTACAGGGACCAATGCTGCTCAACATATTCATAAATGATCTGGAAAAAGGAGGAGGCAATGTCTGTAGATTAATCCAAAACAGACTGCAAAGAGTTACAAAGGGATCTCACTAAACTGGATGACTGGGCACCAAAATGGCAGATGAAATTCACTGCTGATAAATGCAAAGTAATGTACATTGGAAAACATAACCTCAACTATATATAAAAAAATTATGAGGTCCTTAACCTTTGACTGCCAGAAGCTGAGATTGGATGATGGGATTCATCATTTGATTGCCTTGTTCTATTCATTCCCCCTGAGGCTGCTGGCACTGGACCACATACTGAACTAGATGGGCCATTGGTCTGATCACATACGGCCATTCTTATGTTCTCTATAGACAGATTTATTAGAGATGGTGGGGAAAACATTTTTTTTAATGGAAAATTGTGACTTCTTCAGAGGGCAGGAAGGAAACAGATGTTCAGGAAATACTGCCATGGTGCCTCTTGGGAATTCTTCAGCCCAGGCTCCCCAGTCAGACTACATCTCCCAGGATGCACAATGCCCTTCCTTCTTGAAGGGGAGTGGTGCATTTTGGGAGATGAAGTCTAGTTGAGAAGTATGGGCAATAGAAGCAAATGGGGACTTGAGGCAACTGAACTACAACTACCATGAGGAATTGCAGTGGCATATCTGAATCAAAATCATTTCAATTTTTTTTTTTGTCAAAACCAACATTTTCTCTTGAGTTTTCACCTAAATGACTTTTTTTTAATGAAAACTGAATTTTCCAATGAAACAGTTCAGAGAGGACTGGTCAAAAATTCTGATACTTATATGACCCACACCACTGTGATATGTGAGGTGAGTGTGACATTCCCCAAGGTATAATCTGGACTGCTGAATGGCTGCCCCCCCTGAATACTTCAGCCTGGAATGCCTTTCCCTCTGCTTTCCTGAGGGAACAACCATTCCTGGCCAGTCCACGCAGCCTCTAACCTGCAAAAGCTCTCCCAGCTATACTACATGAGCAGCTAGCCAGAGCATTCATCAGTTACATGCAGGGTGACACCACTGTGTTCCCAGTCCCAGACCTTCCTGAAGAAATATACACAGATCTCTCCTTCTGGACAATACAAGCTCACAGAAAGTTCATCATTTCATCAATGGAAAATGATATGCACAAAACCCATTATTGCAAGTGGAGGTTCCCAGACACTTCAATCCAAACACGCTGATTTAGATAAAAAAATAGAACAAGTTTATTAACTACAGAAAGATATTAAGTACTTACAAGTAATGAGGCATAAAAGTCAGAATTGGTTACAAAGAAAATAAAAAGATAGTGAACTTAAAAGCAAAAAGGTGTCTCTCACCAAAAGTTTACCACAGTCTGGCTGGATTGCTTCAGCCATTACTCTCTCCACCCCACCCCCTGTTCAATGATGCTTCCTTTCTCTTTCAAACTTTGTAGCTGTTGTGAGAAGAGATGAGAGGGGAGAAGTAATTTTTGTGTGTGCTCTCTATTCTTGAATCATTCTCCCCTCTTTGAGGATTCTCTTCAGCTGGGGTTTAGATAACAGCCAATCTGTTTACACTGGAACCCCCCAGTTGTTCTGCTGTCAATATGTAACATTTTTGCTTACACCCATTTTCTACTGAGGAATGGCCTTTTAAGTAGGTGATTGTCCAATTGATTATTTTGCCACCTGACTGAGGTGCTGACTAGCTTTTGTCCATGAGGAACTGGTTTGTGCTGCTTTTCTAACCTTGGAATATGTTATAGCAATGTTATACAGTAGAATTTTCTAACTTTACATACAATGTCGATATACATTTTACCAGGCCAGTAACATTCAGCAGATTGAGTTTTTTTAAATGAGACATTTTGTACAAAGTGAGGTATTATAGTATTGTGAAAAGGTGGATGTGGTGCACAGTCTGTCACAGTGAGCACTATGGATTAAGAATAAAGACCAATTGAGTGATTTGACCAAGGTCACAAAGGAAATCTGTAGAAGAACTGAAAATTTGAAACACAACTTCCTGAGTAGAGTTGGGCAAATAATTGACTTTTTCTGTTTGGCTCGTAAACCAAAAAGACCAAAGCAATATTTTATTCAGTTCCAAAATTGTTTGGAAAGTTTTAGTAAACTGGAAAAGTCATACTGATGTGTGAGATATAACCTTTATCCCAGTGGCTGGAGCACTTGTCTGGGATGCAGGATATGCTGGTTTGATCATAACCCTGTTCAGGGATTTGAAGTCAGCTCTTCTTTCTGCCACCCCCCAATGGATGAGTGCCCAAACCATATGGCTATTCTGCTACAGGTGGAAGCTGTTTCACTTTATATAAATATGAATTGGGCCATGAAGAAAGTGATAATGACTCTGTAATATGGAGATTAAGGCACTCACTCAGCTGTAGGAGATACAGATTCAAATCTCTCCTCATACTTAGGAAGAGAGAAGACTGTAATCCTACTTCCCAGCGAGTGCCTTAATCACCACACTACAGTGATTCTCATTTTAAATATATAGTTCTTAATATATAGCTTAGAATATGCAAAACTGAAGTGACACTTTTTTTCAGTGCTCAGGACTGCATCTGTCACATTCAGCTTTTTACTTTTTTTGTCTACTACAGGATGTACATTTCTAGAACTCTAAGCATAAATAATTATTTTACTGTAACTAAAGCTGAGACATTCTCTAATTAAAACATCAGTGAATAGTTATGACTGTGACGTTGCACTCCATAATGTTTTATAGAAATATGCTTATGAATGTAAATATGACATAACTGTAATATGTTATATGCTAGATATGCCATGTAACATATCTCTGCAAAGGTTATGATCTACTGAATATATTCATATTATTACAATGCATATATCATTTTTGTATTCAAAGTTATGAATATTGGCTATATACTTGTTTGATTTTAAGTAGCCTCAGTGAAGCAGTTAGCTTCTTGAGAAAAGACTATTATCAGTAAGTGCCCAGTCAAGAAACACTTCAGCTAACAATGAACTTTAACTGATGCCAATCCACATCTGAGCTTTCCTGGGAATGTGGTGTCGGCCTGTAAAGAACTGAGTCATGCATGGACACGACTTGCCCATGTGACTCCAAAACTCCATCTTGGAGCTGGATCCTGCATAGGAGAGGGGAAGGGGTTTCCACTCACAAGAGAGAGACTATATAAGCCCCTGGGGAAACTCCTCCATTTTGTCTTCAGCTGGCTCAAGAAATAGCCTCCTCACCCCAAAGGATACCTGAAAGAAACTGAGTCAAAAGACAGTAACTAAAGAGATGTGAGTGATTGCTGGACCCAGACTAGAAGGAGGCTAGTCTGTAAAAGAGGCTTATTGGAACATCTCTGAGGGTGAGATTTACCTCTATTTACACCTCTATCCTGATATAACGCTGTCCTTGGGAGCCAAAAATTTTGTACTGCGTTATAGGTGAAACCTCATTATATCGAACTTGCTTTGATCCGCCGGAGTGCGCAGCCCCCCCTCCCGGAGCACTGCTTTACCGCATTATATCCGAATTCATGTTATATTGAATCGTGTTATATCGGGGTAGAGGTGTAGTTGTTTTTTACTGTATTAGGCTTAGACTTGCATGTTTTATTTTAAAATCTGAGTGGGAGGAGGTGTGGAGCATACTTTCAGAAGTCTTAAAAGAGCAACACTCAGATGCGGAAACTACAGAATCCGAATCATGAAAAGGAAATCAACCTTCTTCTGGTGGCATCTGACTCAGATGATCAAAATGAACATGCATCAGTCTGGTCTGCTTTGTATTGTTATCGAGCAGAACCTGTCATCAGCATGGACGCATGTCCTCTGGAATGGTGGTTGAAGCATGAAGGGACATATAAATCGTTACCACATCTGGCACTTTCAGGTGACATTGTTAACAAGAAGTGGGCAGCATTATCTCCTGAAAATTGTAACCAAACTTGTTTGTTTGAGCAATTGACTGAAGTAGGACTGAGTGGACTTGTAAGTTCTAAAGTTTTACATTGTTTTATTTTTGAATGCTGTTTTTTTGTACATATGTAAGTTAAACTTTTCAGATTCAGAGCTTAGTGGGAGGGATAGCTCAGTGGTTTGAGCATTGACTTGTTTAATCCAAGGTTGTAAACTCAATCCTTGAGGGGTCCACTTAGGGATCTGGGGCAAAAATCAGTACTTGGTCCTGCTAGTGAAGGCAAGGGGCTGGACTCAATGACTTTCCAGTTCTATGAGATAGGCATATCTCCATACATTTTTTTTATTGTACTACAGTACTTGTATTAGATGAATTGAAAAATACTATTTCTTTTGTTCATGAAGAACATATCTTCCTTCAGAGTCAGACCAGGACAGTATACACTGAAAAGCTATAACATTATGAAGTAAGATGACCGTGCCTCTGCTATAAGAATTCAATGATGAATGATACTCATACCTACTCCCATCTTATTTATTCTATCAGCATCTATTTCTGCTAAATGAGTTTCCTGCAGTAAAGTTACTTGGCACTCTTTTTGGCCTAAGATATCTCAAGGATTTTAATTCTTGGAAGGTTAAGTCCCCACACTTTCCTGGAGTGCACGCTTAAGAAAATTAAAGGCAACATTTTTTAAAAGGTATGCTAAGATATATAACCTTTATTCTAAAGATACATATTTTCCTGACTGTAAAACCACATCTTTTGGATATGGTCTGTATTTATACATATATGTTAGTTATGAATGAATTTATGCCTTCAATTGAGCCTCTCAGGGTGTCAGGTATGCAAAAAGGTCTTTAGTTAAATATCATGTGTCTTCCAAAATATATTTATAACAGGAAAAAAATAACAGACTTAAAATAAGTCATTGTGGGCCCAATCAGATCCTTGATGGCTTCAGGTCCATCCGCTCCTCCCCTCCCTATATTATCCAATAGTCTAAACTTTAAATGCAAATACATTTTATGTCAAATATTAGCCTGTAAATAGCATCCAGAATAATATATTACTACATACAGAAGTGTATGTATACATAAATACACATGCAAATTTACAATTGATTTGGTAAATCAAATATAAATTAGTACAGTGGTTTTCAGCTTGTGGTTTGCAGACCTCTAGGGATCCGCAGACTATGTCCGCACCGCCATTTGACATTTTTTACGGGTCCACAGATGAAAAATGGTTGAAAATCACTGCTCTAGACCCTCAACAATACTCGAGGGGAATGTTGTTTGTTCTATATCTCTTTTCTAAGGCTTCCTGTTTTTCTTCCATTTTGTGTTGACACCCCAACTTAAAGTGGCACCAGACCCTGGCAGAACAACAGATGCAAAACCTGCAGCTATATCTCTGCTGCTACAATGTTCAACACCTCCCACAACACACCTTTCAAAATCCATGGATCCTACACATGCCCATCCCAATATGTTGTATACCTCATTCAGTACACTAAATGCCTCAATAACAATTATGTGGCTGAAACCAAACAATCACTATGTTCTTAACTGAACTCACATGATATCCTATTGCCTGTTAGTGAACACTTTTCACAAAGTAATCATTCTACATCTGACTTCAGTCTCCATTCTCAAAGAAAAACTGCACAATATTTTCAAAACACAGTTTCAGAATCCTATGGTGGCTGAAACTTTAGATATTATTCATTTTGAGTAGAACTAATGATACTTTTCTCCAAAATGGTGTCAAAATGTTAATGAGCATTCACAGAGCTTCAGGCTATTAATTACAAAACCATCCACGAATGGCATGAAATTAAAGATCAAATTAACTTTCAATTTAATCACCTAAAATGAAATCTAAACATGGAACTGCCAAACAAGAAAAAATGTAGGGTAAGGCTGCAAATTATATACTGTAGCAAGCAAAAAGGAAAATAACAAATAAAATGAATGATAATAAAGGCTGAAGTTTTACACTTCATTGGAAAGAAAAATGACTTGTAGGGGAGCTTGGGCCCCTTGAAATAACAGCTACACAAATAGCACAAGGATGCTTTCTATGTTGCACTGATACCTGCCAAGGGTATTTTTTACTAGTAGTAGTGTAAGGGAATATAAACCCTGTTTTCTACACATAATGTAAAAGACTAAGTACAAAACACCTATTAAAACAAATATTTTGTCTCTAATGACAGATTCAACCTCAAACTAAGATTAAAAACTTGAGAAGTAAAGAACAGTAGCATATTTTGTTGAAGCAACTTATACAGCAGAGGAACAGAGAACACTGAGTTTGTTTACAAAGCTAAGAAAAACCCACAGCTGGCCTATGCCATCCAGCTCAGGCTTGTGGGGCTCAGGCTGCAGGGCTGTTTCAATGTTGTGTAGACTTCCAGATTTGGCCTGGAGCACAGGCCACCCCACACTGCAGGCCACTCCCACCCCGCAGGGTTCCAGAGGCTAGGCTCCCATACAAGCCTGGAAGCCTACACAACAATGAAACCAACCAAACTCCATAAGTCTGTTGGCTAGTATTATCCAGCTCTGGGGGTTTTCTTTGTTGTATAGATAAACAATGTGAGGCTGCTTGGAGGGGGAGGAACAAACAGGTTACTGAAGGCTGAGGAACTCCAGCTGAGGGAGATATTTGGCTGGTAATGCTAAAATATACATCAGGTTATTGAACTAGAAGGCATGGACTGGAAATATAATAATTCTGTGGGCCAGTTCTGCTAGCCTTGCACCATCATATCAGAAGAGGAAAAATATGATGGACTGGAACTGAAATAGAGGATGCAAACTTTTCTCCTCACAACAAATTTACAAAGGGTTTGGATCAAGATCTCATTGTTTCATCGCAAAACTCTAGGTCTTTGTTTAACTGGGGTGCAATTTTCAAAAGCATGGAAGTTCCATTTTCAAAAGTGATTAATCTCCTAAGAGTCCAAGTGACTACTGAAAATGAGACTTAGGCTCCTAAGTAATTAAGAAGTTTCTGAAAACTTTCCTCTTGAGTTAAAGCTACACATATATCCATATACATTAAAAGAATATATAAACATCAAAATAAAAAACAAGCACTCTAGTCTTTTCCTATTATATAGATGGGACTTTGATCAAGAACGGGATCATGCTTGTCCTATTCTGTTGTGCAATTAACACATGAATATTTCTCACCTGAGAAAACAATAGAAAGCTATTTAGCATTGCCAAAGTATCAACATTAAAAAAATACAAGTGGCACCAAAAAAGAACACTCCATATACTCTGAGTGCTTGTTGCATAAGCATTTTGGGATGCCATTGTACATATCTTTAATCTTGTTTTTCCTAAATCTTCATCTTTTGAAGAAAAAAAACACATTTTTATTAAACTGTTGCTTAATCAATAAACAATCGCCAGAGTTTTTCAAATAAAGATTACTTGTTTTCATTGTTTCCCAAAATAGTATGCTCAATACACTAGTTGTGGAGATATTTATTCAATGGAACTACTCACATATATAAAGCTATGCATCTGCATTTGCAGGACCAAGGCCATAATGAACTACATTAGAATTGCAGGACTGGAAGGGACCTTGAGAAGTCATGTAATCCAGTCCCCAGCACTCATAGCAGGACTAAGTATTATCTAGACCATCCCTGCCAGGTGTTTGTCTAACCTGCTCTTAAAAATCTCCAAGGATGCAGATTCTTCAACCTCCTTAGGCAATTTTATTCCAGTGCTTAACCACCCTGACAGTTAGGAAGTTTTTCCTAATGTTCAACCTAAACTGCAATTTAAGCCCATTGTCTTTTGCCCTATCCTCAGTGGTTAAGAAGAACAATTTTTCTCCCTCCTCCTTAGAATAATAGAATCATAGACGATTAGGGTTGAAAGAGACCTCAGGAGGTCATCTAGTCCAACTCCCTGCTCAAAGCAGGACCAACACCAACTAAATCATCCCAGTCAGGGCTTTGTCAAGCTGGGCCTTAAAAACCTCTAAGGATGGAGATTCCACCACCTCCCTAGATAACCCATTCCAGTGCTTCACCACCCTCCTAGTGAAATAGTTTTTCCTAATATCCAACCTAGACCTCCCCCACTGTAATTTTGAGACCATTGCTCCTTGTTCAGTCATCTGCCACTACTGACAACAGTCTAGCTCCATCTTCTTTGGAACCTCGCTTCAGGTAGTTGAAGGCTGCTATCAAATCCCACCTCACTCTTCTCTTCTGCAGACTAAATAACACCAGTTTCCTCAGCCTCTTCTCACAAGTCATATGACCCAGCCCCCTAATCATTTTCTTTGCCCTCTGCTGGACTCTCTACAATTTGTCCACATCCTTTCTGTAGTGGGAGATTTAAAACTGGACTCAATACTCCAGATGTGGCTTCACCCATAACAAATAGAGGAGAATAATCACTTCCCTCGATCTGCTGGCAGTGCTCCTACTAATGCAGTCCAAAATGCCATTAGCCTTCTTGCTAAGAAGGGCACACTATTGATTTATATCCAGCTTCTCATCCACTGTAATCCTCAGGTCCTTTTCTACAGAACTGCCGCTTAGCCAGTTGGTTCCCAGCCTGTAGTAGTGCATGTGACCGAAGCAAAAAAAGCATTGAGTACTCCAGCTTTTTCCACATCATCTGTCACTAGGTTGCCTCTCCCATTCAGTAAAGGCTCCATGCTTTCCCTGATCATCTTCTTGTTGCTAACATACCTGTAGAAATCCTCCTTGTTACTCTTCACATCCTTTGCTGGCTGCAACTCTAATTGTGCTTTGGCCTTCCTGATTAGGATGTCCTATCTTTTGTGGATCACATTCTTAGGTGCCTCTCCCTCTATAAACTGTATGGGAAGCCTAGGCACCTACCTTGGCTTTGTGGATCAGAATGTTCCTCCTATGATATTTTAGATGCCTAGAAGCTGGATGCCATGACACACACAGCATTATAACACCTAAGTTCCATTGTGGATCCCAGCCTGAGTGTCTGCATTTTTGGGTGCTGAACTTGATACTGAAATGACTTCCCCAAAGTCTCTAGGAAAGTCAGTGGCAATGTAGGTATAATTTGGAAAAGCACCCAAGCCCTGTTTTGAAGAGTGATTCCAGCCTATTCACTGAGATAAGTAGGTTCCCATATGCCTAAGTCATTCCTGAAAATAGGACTTAATGCTAACATTTCCAAAAGCACCTAAGTGCCTTAGGTACAGCAAAATAAAATACATTATATAACCAGTAATATGCAATCTGTGCAGCTACAATAGTGCCTTACATCCTTAACTGAAGTCTGTTTCCTATATCATAAATTAGCATTTTATTAGAAGTAGTTCTGTTTATAATGACAAGTTTCAGAGTAGCAGCCGTGTTAGTCTGTATCCGCAAAAAGAACAGGGCTACTTGTGGCACCTTAGAGACTAACAAATTTATTTCAGCATGAGCTTTCGTGAGCTACAGCTCACTTCTTTGGATGCATAGAATGGAACACAGAGGAGATATTTATACATACAGAGAACATGAAAAGGTGGAAGTATGCATACCAACAGAAAGAGTCTAATCAACTGAGATGAGCTATCATCAGCAGGAGAAAAAAAACTTTTGAAGTGGTAATTAAGATGACCCATAGAAAATGTGAGGAGAACTTAATATAGGGAAATAGATTTAATTAGTGTAATGACTCAACCATTCCCAGTCTCTGTTTAGGCCTGAGCTAATTGTATCTAATTGCATATTAATATAATAATACAAGTACTCCTGTTCTTTCTGTTTATAATACATCTCAGGTGTCATTTTCTGACTTGAGGGCTTTTGGGGTTGTTCAAATATATAATTCCTTTTAGTAAAGAAGCTGATACTATTTGCAGACCACATTGAAAACAGGATATTTCATCTGACAGGAATGTTTTTATTAGTGTAGGACTCCTTGTCAGTGAGAAAGTGTTCACAGCAAGAGAATCTTTGCAGTACCCTCCAAGACAGGTGCTTAGGTGCTTGAAGACAGATATTTAACAGTAGGGGACTGCTTGCAGAGTAATAAAAAAAGAGAAGTAGTTTTACTTTGATTTCTACAACCTTCAGCTACACAGAGTCAAGCAAGCTTCACTCTCTCAGATGTCCCTGTCTGCACACCAATTTATTTTCCCTCTCCCATGAAAAAAAATACATTGTTTAAAGAGAAAGGTGTTCTTTTAACTTGACACCAAAGGACTAACAAGTAATTCTATCAAATAGATCTGTCAGCAGGCTCTCCAAGCTGAAATTACAGGCTTACATGTGAGAATCAATGATGGGAGCTTTTTAAACTCAGTTTTATTTTATACAAGGAAAAATATAGGAGGTTTTAAAACAGTGGTCACCCTTAAAATAAAAGGCCAATCATCTCTGATAACTAAAAAAATTTACCTCAGTGTTTGCAATGTCCTAGCTATTCCCTATGATAAATACAGGGAAGGCTAAGTAACAGAGTAAGTAGCAAGTGTCATATCAGCGATAAACAATCACAGAAAGGCTCACTTTGTCCTAAAGAAACCTTGTTAGGTACAATATTATCATTAACTTAGTGCCTGAGATTCTTTGAGTCTAATTATGGCACAGGTTGGGCTGGCTTCTTGGAATTAGCTGCTTCCCTGCCTGAGAGGTCAGGACTAAGGGGCTCAGGTGACATCTTAATGGATACTTGGGTCTCATAAAAACAGGGGCGGCTCAAGGTATTTTGCTGCCCCAAGCACGGCAGGCAGGTTGCCTTCGGTGGCTTGCCTGTGGGAGGTCCCCAGTCCCGTGGATTCGGCGGCAAGCCTGTGGGAGGTCCGCCGAAGCTGCGGGACCAGCGGACCCTCTGCATGCATGCCGCCGAAGGCAACCTGCCTGCTGCCCTCGTGGTGACCAGCAGAGTGCCCCCCGTGGCATGCCTGGATTCGCCCCTGCATAAAAAGGGAGGAGAGAGATCAGTCTGAAGTTTTGAACTAAAAGGAATAGGAAGGCTTACATGGAAGGCCCTGAAACAGGGTCTGGAGGAAGCTGGGTATTTCAGGGGAGCCAGCCCAGTGTTGAGTGCTCTATTCCAGACTAGGGGAAGCCTCAAAAGGTAGTTCAGAAAAAGGCTGAGAACAAGGCCCACAGAGTGGGCTGAAGAGAAGTCCACAAAGGGTGGAAGAACCTTTATTGGGAATGTTTAGTTGGACTTTTTGGTACCGTGGAAGAGGTTAAGTTTGTTACTTGGCTGGAGGGCCAAGCCATATCTCCAGAACTGACTAATGTGTGAAGGTCTGATGAGACCCACCTCAGGGCAGGGAACTGAAGTGTCAGTGCTGTGTTTGGTGAGATGGGAGTGCTATGGGGCAGCTCTGTACCAACTATAAGAGGACATGGATGCCCTGGCCAAGAGAGCACACCTGGGCTCCCTGCCTCAGTTTCCTGTCCTGAGGTGGGTCTCATCAGACCTCCATACATTAGTCAGTTCTGGAGATGTGGCTTGGCCCTCTGGCCAGGTAGTAAACCCCCAGGCTGAGTCCCCTGAAGTACCCAGCCTCCTGCAGACCCTGCCTCAGGGTCTTCCACAGTTATATCTCAGCTGCTGCACGGGGATTATATTCTGCGAGTAATCTAAGAGGTTGAGTAATTGTATATTTTTTAAGTCACTGGTGCTCAGAGCCTAGGATTGGCACTTTACTTGTAGTATAAATAAAAGTAAATCAATATACAGAACCTTCCTCAACACATCCTGACTTCATGCTTCATGTTTAACAGGTATACATGACCAACAAAATCACACCCATGCTAGTGAAGCTTCAAAGAAGAACTTTTCAGGGGAAAAAAAAGATAAACATGAAAAAGTAAAGAAGTTTTAAAATATTGAATGAAAAGTACTGCTCTGGATTCTATTATAACTGGCATCCCATGCCATACATCTTCAATGAAGAATCCTGCTTACTTAAAAAAATTAAAAAAAAAACAAAAAACCACTCAAATTGCAGCTTATACAAGCTGGGTCCTCCACACTCTTCAGCTGCAGATATATCTTTCACCTACTGCTCCACTCCCTTCAGGCACACAGTTAATTCAGGTGTCCCACCCTGCTGTAAAAGGGATAGCTTCCATTTCTATGTCTACATTAATACTCAATACATCCAACTGCAAAAACTAAAGAATACATACAGTAATTAATATTAAAATAATTTTAATATATTGTTACATGGCAATGTAGCTAAATGAAGACGTAGGCCACACTGACACAAAGGGGAACTCTATCCTGAGAAGCAGTCACTTGGGGAAAAAAAAAATTGGGAGTCATGGTGAGTAATCAGTTGAATATGAGCTCCTAGTCCAGTTCTGTGACCAGGATGGCGAATGAGTTCCTTAGATGCATATGTAGGACAATCTTGAATAGGAGGTGGAGTAGACAGGTCATTTTACCTCTCCATGTTGCACTGGTGCAATCGCAGCTGCCCAGTGAAGAGCCACCAAAGCAAGTCCAATGGGAGATGTCAATGACTGGAGTGTATGCTAAGCCAGGGGTAGGCAACCTATGGCACGAGTGCTGAAGGCGGCACACAAGCTGATTTTCAGTGGCACTCAGACTGCCTGGGTCCTGGCCACTGGTCCTGGGGGCTCTGCATTTTAATTTAATTTTCAATGAAGCTTCTTAAACATTTTTAAAACCTTATTTACTTTACATACAACAATAGTTTAGTTATATATTATAGACTTATAGAAAGAGACCTTCTAAATATGTTAAAATGTATTACTGGCACACGACACCTTAAATTAGAGTGAATAAATGAAAACTTGGCACACGACTTCTGAAAAGTTGCCGACCCCTCTGCTAAGCACAGCCCATCTCAAAGATAGACATTTCCCTGCATCCTGGCCTATCTCTGTTTAGAACGAATGGGAAACCTTTGCCTGGAGTCAGTCGACTGATTCTTTTTTTAAAAAAAGGTTACTTCAGTAAAACAGTTGAAATGGTACCACATGTGGATTTCTTGCAGAAATTAGGTGCCTGCCTTGCACCCGGCAAAACAGCTGGAGGAGGAGCTGCTGCTGCTTACCTTTATAACCTTTAGCCCAGTGGTTAGAGCACTCCCTTAATCTCTCACATTCCAGCCTTCAATTATTCCCTCTCTACCACAGGGGGGAGAAGGGAGACTCCTATTCAAATCCTACCTCACAGGAAAGGAGCTCTAAAACTAACATTAAGCTCTAGGATGTTCTGTGGTAGGTTTTGACTTAAATATTCACTGGGCAGGAGTGAGAGAAAGAGAGTAAATCTGTAGTCCATACGGTTGTGACACCCACGTGGGAGACCCCAGCTCTATTCCCCCTGCTCCAATCACTTTCATTATTTATTTATCCATAGTGAAACAGCTTCAACAGCAGAGATTGAAGAAGCCCCAAATCAGAATATCCCATAACTCACAGAGGAAAGGATAATTAAAACTAAGTCAACTATGACTATTTCAAAATGACCAGTTTTGGGCAATTAAAGGAATTAGTTAAAGACGTCAACAGATGTGAAAAGCCTACGGACTTAAATATGGAGGAGGCTTGGAATTTTTTCCGATCAGTTTTTGTATAGTTATCTGAAATTTGTATCCCAAGCCAGGGGAAAAATCTTGTATGGTAAATCTCCAGACTCAGCTGAATGAATAACTACCTCAAAAAGTTTTAGGCATCAGCAGAGAGGCTATCAGGAATGGGTTAGTCTCCTGTGGACTGTAATACTTTTGATATGCTGAGTGTGCGGGTGCTGGCTCGTATTGGTGGCCTGTGATATGCAGAAGGTCAGACAAGATGATCTGGTGGTCCCTTGTGCCCTTAAACTCTATGATTATGCATATGTGAGAGATCCCTGTTCAAATACTTTCCCCTCCTCTAGAAGAGAGGGGGAAACTGAACCTGGGTTTCCCACATCTCAGGTAATTGCTGTAACCACTGTACTAAAATTTTTAAGGTGGGCATCTTCTCCTTCTGTGGTGGCAACACTTTGAATGCAACCCAATCTAGTAGGTGTCCTTTGAGCACACCTACCAGATCTGGCCTTCCAAATGACTTAGGCAGCCAAACCCCTATCTTCCTCTGGTTTCTGAACAGTTCTGGGGCTTAGGAATGGAGGTAGGCATCTGGATGCCTAGATTGAGGCACCTGTGCACCTGCCCAGAGGCAGAAAAATGGACATCTAGGGAAAATTTAGGCAGCCAAGGAGTTAGATGCCTGCAAAGTTCAGCAGTAGTGTTGTGGATCATAGTGGTGCCACAACTGGGATTTAGGCACTTAAACCCAAAATTCAGGTACATAAACACCTTTTGTGGAGCTCAGACTTCAGTGCTCACTTTTGAAAATTTTGGCCCATTTTTAACTTCAGTCTTAATTTTGGCATCAGTAAAACTGGGTAATACTCTTGGCTATCTCACAGGACTGTTGTAAGATTAATGCAATTTATGCTGTGACAGTTTGGATAATCTGTCCATGTACAACACACAATTTCCAGTTTGACAGAAATATATGCAGAAAATTCATAATCTCAATCTATAAACTCCATTTTGATTGTGAGGCTAGTCCACCTTCTGTTTTTTAACCTCCAGATTGAGATGAAATTCTAAGGTGCCGTTATCCAGGGTTGCCAAGAGAATAATGTTGTTAAACCTTGATAATGGTTCTCTATTTGCATATAAGCATCTTTTGTCAGAGTTGCCTACTGCCCAGAAGAACAAGTCTTCCCAGGTGGGCTGGTAACTAATGCCCAGATCCACAAATGCTCCTAGGTGCTTCATTGCTCAGAATCACAATTCCAAATTTGTAGGCACCTAGAAAATACTGGAATAACTATGGGTTCCACAAAGCCTGAATTAGGTGAGGAAGTTCCCTGTACAATGAATGGTGCCTAAGAATGGGATCCAAAAAAGCTAGCAAGCTAATGGGAGTTGCTCACATGAGCCAGGGAATCTTAACCCTTCCCCTCTCTTGTAAAGAGGCGCCTATCTCTGCTTGTGATCCATAGACTGGAACCCTTTCTTGTAGTCAGGTGATGTAGGTCTCTTCAATGTTTCTTGCAAGAATGAATTAGGTGCTCTCCCAGCTCCACACAAGTTAGAGAGAGGCCCTCTCTGATAACCTTTATCCCAATGGCTAGGATACTCATCAGGGATGTGGGAGATCATGGTTCAATTCCCCCTCTGCCTGATATAGGATTGGAACAGAGGTTCCCACCTCTAAGGTTAGTGCCCTAGCAACTGGACAAGAGGATATTCTGAGCTGTGTCCCTCTCTAAAACTATTCCACTTTAAGTGACTAAATAGTTAAACATTAAGTGGGCCTGAGGTATGAGAATCACTCTAGGGGTTAGGACACTCATCTGAGAGAGGTGGGAGATGCCTGTTCAAATCCCTTCTCATAAGGCAGAGTGGGAGAATTGAACCAGAGGGTTTCCTACAGCCTAGGTGAATACCTGAATCATTGTGCTAAACTTTAGAAGGGAGGACTTTCCCCCTATGTGGAGTTAGTCATGCCCATCTACCAGATCGGGCCCAGCAGACAACATAGACACTCCTTTTCCTATCTCCACCCAGTTTGAGGACTGTACTGAGACATGGGAATCTGGATGTCTTTAGTGAGGAAGCAGTGCATGATGCGCCCTGAGGCAGAAACATAGGTACCTAAGGAACTTTTAAAGTAAAAATGTAGGTGCCAAGGGAGCTTAGGCTGTCCAGCTTTAGCTGGACTGTGACACTTGCATTTACAATTTTCAGTGAAACAACCCCAAAAGATGTATCTACTGAATTGCCAGCAGGATTGCATATGATTAGTATTGTTGCTATAAACCTGAAGACTAGAAATGGAGGAGGGGGGAAGCAAAAAGTATGAGTGAATAGCCATCTGACTTGTTACACAAGTTGCCTTTGGCCATAACTCTATCACTTTAAATCTGCTGAGCTGGCTAAAAAACTTCCAAATTTGAATTTTTTGACTAAAGAAAGGACAAACTTTTCACAAAAGTTGACAAAAGAATTTCCTGAACAGCCCTACTGAAGATGTAAAACTTTAGCCATCAAGAGGTGTGAAAGCAGCTGAAATGAAACATTTGATTTGTGTTGTTGCAGCAGAGGTATAACAGATTTATAATGGGGTTTTATCTTTCATAGAATGTTGGGGTTGGAGGGGATCTCAGCAGGTCATCTAGTCCAACCCCTTACTCAAAGGGGGCCTAATCCCCATGCAGATTTTTGCCTTAGGTCCCCAGATGACCCCCTCAAGGATTGAATTTACAACCATAGGTTTAACAGGCCAATGCTTAAACCACTGAGCTAGCCTCCCTCTGACACCTGTATTTTTTTCTTTAAGAAGGGTTTCTCCCTTTTTGAATTAAAGTGGTTTTGTAATCTTTGGAAGGCTCTTGCCTAACTAGCACAATACCTATTTAATGGTTTATCTACAATGGGGCAGTCACTGAGTTGGTGGGCAGGTGCAGGAAACTGACTGACGCTCACTCTGTTGCCTAGTGGTTAAGGCATCCACCTAGGAGATGGGAGAGCCAGACTCCAATTCCCCTGCACCCATCACTTTTATTATATGACCTGTAAAAAGAGAGAAACTGTGAGGTGGCAAAATCTGCAGACAATACAAACTTTCTCAGTATAGTTAAGTACAAAGCTTACTGTGAAGAATTACAAAGAGATCAAACTAAGTGACCGGGAAACAAAATATCAGGTGAAATTCAATGTTGATAAATGGAAAATAATGCATATTGGGAAACATAATTCCAACTATGCATACAAAATGATAGAATATAAATCACTTACCACTCAAGAAAGAGATCTTGGAGTCATTTTGAATAGTTCTCTGAAAACATCTGCTTATTGTGCAACGGTAATCAGAAAAACCAACGATATAGGAACCATTAAGAAAGGAATAGATACTAAGACAGAAAACATCATAATGCCACTATTTAAATCCATGGTATGCCCACACCTTGAATACTACATGATGTTCTGGTTGCCCCATGTCAGAAAAAAGGTATATTAGAACTGAAAAAGATGCAGAGAAGAGTAAAAAACTGATTAAGAAAATGGAATAGCTTCCTTATGAGGAGATTAAAAAGACTGGGACTTTTCAACTTGGAAAAGAGACTACTAATCAGGGACATGACAGAGGTCTATAAAATCATGAATGGTGTGGAGAAAGTGAATAAGGAAGTGTTTACTCCTTCATATAACACAAGCACGTCACCCAATGCAATTAATAAGCAGCAAGTTTAAAACAAACAAAAGGAGGTACTGCTTCACACAATGCAGTCAACTTGTAGAATTCATTGCCAGGGGATTTTGTGAAGGCCAAAACTCTAACAGGATTCAGAAAAGAATGAGATATGTTCCTGGAGGTTAGGTCCATCAATGGCTATTAGCTAAGATGATTAGGCATACAACGGTATACTCTGGGTTCCCTAGACTTTGGCTGCCAGAAGGTAGGAGTGGATGACAAGGGATGGATCACTCAATGATTGCCTGTTCAGTTAATTCCCTCTGAAACACCTGACAGTGGCCACTGTTGGAAGACAGGATACAGGGCTAGATAGACAGTTGGTCTGATCCAGTATGGTCATTCTTATCCACAGTGGAACAGCTTCAACAGAAGAGACCAAAAGAGCTCTGCCTCAGAATATCCCATATGTCAGTAGTTGGAGCACATCTCCTAAAAAATAGGAGATCTGGACATTGCATGCTCAAGCAATATTTTTATACTCCTCCCTAGTCATCTGTCCAAGTTTCCACTTCTTGTAAGCTTCCTTTTTGTGTTTAAGCTCACCGAAGATTTCTATGTTAAGCCAAGCTGGTCGCTTGCTATATTTGCTATTCTTTCTGCACATTGGGATGGCTTGTTCCTGTGCTCTCAGTCAGGCTTCTTGAAAATACAGCCAGCTCTCCTGGACTCCTTTCCCCCTTATATTAGCCTCCCAGGAGATCCAGCCCATCAGTTCCCTGAGAGATTCAGTGTCTGCATTTCTGAAGTCTAGGGTCCGTATTTTGCTGCTCTCCTTTCTTCCTTTTGTCAGGATCCTGAACTGGACCATCTCATGGTCACTGCTACCCAGGTTGCCACCCACTTCTACTTCCCCTACCAATTCATCCCTGTTTGTGAGCAGCAGGTCAAGAGGATCACAGCCCCCAGCTGGTTGCTCAAGCACTTGCACCAGGAAGTTGTCCCCAACACTCTCCAAAAACTTCCTGGATTGTCTGTGCACTGCTGAATTGCTCTCCCAGTAGATGTCATGGTGATTGAAGTCTGCCATGAGAACCAGGGCCAGCGATCTGGAAATTTCTGTTAGTTGTCTGAAGAAAGCATTGTCCACCTCATCTTCCTGGTCTGGTGGTCTATAGCAGATGCCCACCATGACATCATCCTTGTTTCTCTCACCTCTAAAGTTAACCTAAACACTCTCAACAGGCTTTTCTCCACTTTCATACTGGAGCTCTGAGCAATCAGACTGCTCTCCTACATACAGTGCAACTCCTCCACCTTTTCTCAGCTGCTTGTCCTTCCTGAACAGTTTATTCCCATCTATGGCAGTGCTCCAGTCACGTGAGTTACCCCACCAAGTCTCTGTTATTCCAGTTACATCATAGTTCCTTGACTGTGCCAGGACTTCCAATTCTTCCTGCTTATTTCCCAGGTTTCTTGCGTTCATGTACAGATACCTAAGATAAGTACCAATTTCCCTACTTTCTCAATATGAATCAGGAGGCCTCCCCTGTTGCGCCCTCCTCCTTGTGTTTCCTCCCAGTATCCCATTTCCCCACTTACCTCAGGTCTTAGGTCACATACCCCAGCAAACCCAGTTTAAAGCCTTCCTCACTAGGTTAGCAAGCCTGCCTGCCAAGATGCCCTTCTCTCCCTTTGTTAGGTGGATCCCATCTCTGCCCAGCAATCCTTCTTCCTGGAGCAACATCCCATGGTCAAAGAATCCAAAACCCTCTCTCCGACACCACCTGTGCAACCATGCATTTACTTCCTCAATTCAACCTCCTTATAACAACATTTTATGTATTTGAAAACTTATGTCCCTCCTGACTCAGTCATCTCTTCTCCAGACTAAAACCCAATTTTTTCAATCTTCCCTCATTGGTCATTTTTTCTAGACCTTTAATCATTTTTGCTGCTCCTCACTGAACTTTCTCCTATTTGTCCACATATTTCCTTAAATGTGGCACCCCGAACTGCACACCCAGAACTGCACAGTACTTCAGTTGAGGACTAATCAGCACTGAGTAGAGTGGAAGAATTACTATTTCTGTCTTGCTTATAACACTCTTGCTAATATACATCCCAGAATTTTTTTTTATGCAACAGTGTTACACTGTTGACTAATATTTAGCTTATGATCCACTATGACCCCTAGATCCCTTTCTGTAGCACTCCTTCCTAGGCAGTTATTTTTCATTTTGTATGTGTGCAACTTATTGTTCCTTTCTAGGTGGAGTGCTTTGCATTTGTTCTTTTTGAATTTCATCCTATTTACTTCAGACCATTTCTCCAGTTTGTCCAGGTCATTTTGAATTTTAAGGGTATCCTCAAAAAGCACTTGCCATTCCTTCCAGCTTGGTGTATCCAATAAATTTCAGGAGTTTACTCTCTATGCCATTATCTGAATCATTGATGAAGATATTGAACAGAACCAGACCCAGAACAGAACTGATCCCTGTGGGACCCCACTCATTATGCCCTTCCAGCTTGACTATGAACCACTGATAATTACTTTCTAGGAACAGTTTTCTAACCAGTTATGCATCCACCTTTATAGTAGCTCCATCCGGGTTGTATTTCCCTATTTTGAGAAGATCCTGCAAGATAGCATCAAAAGCCTTACTAAAATCAAGATAGGCAACATCTGCCACTTCCTCACTATCCACCTGTCAAAGAAGCTATTAGATTGGTTTCATGCGATTTGTTCTTGACAGATACTTATCACTTTATTATCTTCTATGTGGTTGCAAATTGATTGCTGAATTATTTGCTTCATTATCTTTCTAGGTACTGAAATTAAACTGACTGGTCTGTAAATCCCCCAGGTTGTCCTTATTTCCCTTTTTATAAAAATTGGCACTATATTTGCCTTTTTCCAGTTCTCTCCCCTTGTACTCCATGTGACCCCAATGAAGTTAATGGAGTTGCATGTATGAACATTCTAGATGTGATAAAATAACTTTACATTGTAGAAAATTGATTAATGGATTCTAGGCCAGAAGGGACCATTGTGATAATCTAATCTGACCTCCCATATAACACAGGCCATAGAATTTCTCCAATGATACCTGGAGGATGTTTTAGAAATGCATCCAATCTTGATTTAAAAATTGTTAGTAATGGAGAATCCACCATGACTCATGGTAAGTTGTTCCAATGGTTAATTACTCTCACTACTAAAAATGTATATCTTATTCCTAGTCTGAATTTGGCTAGATTCATCTTCCAGCCATTGGATCATATTATGCCTTTTTCTGCTAGGGCTGGTCTTTACTATGGAAAAATGGATGCTGCTGCAATTGATGCAGCAGGGGTCAATTTAGCAGGTCTAGTGAAGACCCACTAAATCACCACAGAGCCCTCTCCAATTGACTCCAATCCTCCAGCTCCCAGAGAAGAGTAAAGTAAACCAACTGGAGAGCATCTCTTGGAGATGCAGCGCAGGGAAAACACCAGGGCAAGTCAACCTAACCTACGTTGACCCCAGCTACATTATTCATGTAGATGAAGTAGTGCAATTTAAGTCAACTTACCCTGGTAGTGAAGACAAGCCCCTAGACCGAAGAGCCAATTATTAAATATTCCCCATTTAGGTACTTACAGATAGTAATCAAGTCACCCCTTAACTGTCTCTTTGCTAGACCCAAGGAACTATTTAGCTTATCACTATAAGGCCTGTTTTCTAATCCTTTAATCATTCATATTGCTCTTCTCTGAATACTCTCTTATTTATCATCATCCTTGAACTGGACACTCTCCCTCTCTGCCAGAGGAAATCGAACCTAGGTCTCCCACAATTTTCTAGGCAAATTTTCTAGCCACTGTGGTTAAAGTTATAAGGTAGGCTCCACCTCCTTCAGAAGTCAGATTTTGAATGGGACCCAATCTCATAAGAGCCTTTTAGCCTACCTGAGACATTGAGCCCCACATGTGAGACAGGCAGCTGAACACCTATCTACCCTAGTTTGTGAATCTTGAGTTGCTCTGGGATTAGGTGGGAGATAGGCATCCAGACACTTAGAATGGGGCAGCAATGCACATGCCCAGAAGCAGAAACTTAGGCATTGAGGGAACTTTTACCCTGAAAATTTAGGTACGCACAAGGTTAGGTGGGAGTTTTGTGGATCACAGGGAGCCAAAATTGAGACTTAGGTGCCTAGTTACCTTTATGGATCCCACCTGGGGGCCTGTGTGAGATTCTTGTGCAGTGTCAGGCAGAAGGGAGTTCAAAGAGAGGAGAGTGACCCTTAGTCAGACTGCCCTCAGTTTGATAAATGCCGGCTCATCCTGATTCTGGTTCAATCAACGCTCTCCTCCTGTCTTTCACCCTCCCCATTCAATAAATGCAACTGCCTTCTGGGGTCCTCTGCCCTGCTACATTCTGGCCCCAGAAAGACCTTAGCTGCTGCTCCTCCAGTGGCATCTCTGGATCCACCCCTGGCAGGGAAAGAGTCCTGCAGGGGAATGATTAGAGCTGGCCAGGAGGGCAGTGGTAATGTTTGAAGTGGGGAGGAAGGCAGGAACACGCTGGTTGAGTCCATACACTAAGGGGAAGGAAGGAGGAGGAAGGAGCAGAAAGAGCTCAGAGCTGGCTTGCTCACTGTTGCCCTGCAGCCCTTCTGTGAGAAATGATAGCTACTTAGCTTGCTCACTCTATCCTCCTGCCATGCTCCCCTGACCAAAACCTATTGTCTTCTCTTCTTTCCCTACAGACTGCTCCTTGGAAGGGATGGGCAGAGTAGGTGGCCCAGAGATACTTGGGTGTTCATGGGGTGTCCTCTTTTCCCCCTTCTCCAGTGTCTCCCCCACACTGCGTTAGCTACTCCCTGTCTCAGAACACCACCTGAGCAAGCCATGTAATAGGACAGGCAGGCAGAATGAACTCCAGCGCACTATGCTCAAGAGCACTGACTTTGACTTTTCTCATGAACATGTCTGCTTTCTGCATCCAGTTGCACAAATCCAGTCCCACTTGGGGTAGTGTTTGTGATGGACAAAGTTCAAATTCATGGGAAATTGAACTTAGCACCTGTAACTATTGAAACTAGATGTGCTTGTGTTGCTCTCAGAATGGAGGGGAGGGGATAATCAAGTGCACCCAGGGCTTTTCTGTTGTCCTTACAGTTTACCCACTAAAGGGAAATGCCCCGTTCTCTCTTCCCATCTCCCCAATATTAATTGAAAGTCTCTGTCATATCCCCACACACTCACTAGCTCCTGTGTCCCACTGGTTCTATTTGTCTTCCAGGGTCAGCTTTCTGGTCCCCTTCCATCTTCACACTCATGCTTCTCAGAAAGATACTGCTGCTCTGTCAGACGGAAGTTACAATCAACAGCCCGCCCTCTGTATTCCCCCTCCCCCCACCCCCATTTGGAACTATACCTCTTATTTTAACTCTCCCTTTGAACAAAACAAAGGCCATATTGTTAATAGGCATCAGAGACAGCTGCAGCCACATCTCCACAGCAGGAAGAATAATGCTATAGTGACAGGACCAGGACCGGCGCTAGTGTTTTTAGCGCCCTAGGCGCACGGCCATTTCGCCGCCCCGCGCGCTGGTCCTGTGGCTCCGGTGGACCTGCCGCAGCCGTGCCTGCAGGAGGTCCACTGGAGCCGTGGGAGCAGCGGACCATCCGCAGGAATGCCTGCGGCAGCTCCACTGGAGCCGCGGGACCGGGGGACCCTCCGAAGGCACGACTGCGGCAGGTCCACCGGAGCCTCCTGCGGCCCCCTCCCGGCAAAATGCCACCCCCCAATAATCCTGGCACCCTAGGCGATTTCCTAGGCCGCCTAAATGGAAGCGCCGGGCCTGTATAGTGAAAATATGGGATGGTCCAATGATATTTTGAAGGACCCTCAAAGGGGAACATGTTGGTGGGCAGGTGTTTCCAGAAGGCAGATGGATAACTTCAAAGCTATGGGTTTCTCTCATCTGCATACATTGTATTAATCTATCATTGGATGAAATGGAATTGGACAGCTTATTGTGAGCTATTGTTTTAGCCCATTAATATACCTAGATTTTTTGGGTCATTTTCAGTCTTGCCTGTTCAGCTAGAGTATCTGCTCACTTTTTCACTGTCTCTGTAGGATTTTCTATCATAGCAGCCTTCCACATTTCTTCTAGAGGTCAGGCAGTCCCTCCTGATAAGTAAATTATTTCCTAGTGTCTTTTATAGCCACATGGAGGCTCTTTAATTAATCTCTTAAATTTTCTTGTTTCCCTCCTCATCCCCACTATGTTTGTCGACCTTGAGCCCTGTATTGATAGGAGTCCCTTGGCTGGTTATGATTTTGCCACCCCTCTGATTCATGTCCTGCGCTATTCAGTTCTGATATGTAGTTCAATTTCTTTTCTTCCAGTTTTATATATGGAATTGCAGTTACTGTGGGGAATCGGACAAATAGAGAAAGCACAAACAAGGGGTGGAGGCAGAATCATAGGAATGAATTGTTGCATGGGTGAAGGGAAGCTCCGTTTTAACATCTAGCATAAATACAGGGGATATATGGGCCCTGGGGAATACACCCCAATATATTTTGTTGTGGTGCAGGGGAAGGGGAAGGATTTAACTTCCTACAGAATGAGCATTGGTTTGGAGGTATAGGAACACTGTAAAAAGGTTAATTCAAATTTAGGTTTAAAAGCTATAAATACTTTGTGTTTTTAGGGCGGTGGGGGGAGGGGGGAAGAAGGATATATCTGGCCTATCCCATATCCCATGCTTCTGTGTCATGTATACATCCCTAGATCTGCAGATAGTTCTCCATAGTATGCAGGATTGGACAGAGCTGAGTTACATAGATGTTCCCCTGTTTCGTGCAGGAAAGAGAGATCCAGGCACAGAGGAATTTCCTTCACCTATGTCTATTCTGGGAGCAATCCTTCCCTCCAGCCCCTTAATTATACAGATTACCCTTCAAAGATATTTTTAAAATGACAGAGGCTGTAGTCAAGCTTGCTAATTGTAAAGATCTCAGCTTCTGAATCTTAAGTTGGTGTTTTAATAAGATAAAGTGCCAAAAGTTCAGATAAAGAAAACCTTAGAACTTGACACTGATACCAAACAGACTACTTCAAAGACACGATTTGGAAAATAAGATGCAAAAATAAACTGCTGACAGAGTTGAACAGGGCAATACTGAAATATTGATTAAACTGAAATGAAACTGAAATGATTGTTATTGCCATGTTTCCTGGCTTTAACAAGTTCCTACAAGAAGAATTCTCAGACTCTATTACCTTCAATATAATCATTTAATAAGGCTAGTCTTGATCGAAGTCTGATGAGAAATAAGGAGAAATTTATTTTATAATAAAAAAATCACCTCAGTGTTGACATACATTTAGCTTGACATCTGTAACTCTTACACAAGGCTTTGGATGTCCCTTACAAAAGTTTGTACTCCAATCTAGGCAAATATTCTACCGTTAGTACTATGTTAGATACGATGAGACAAAGAAAACGAACATGGGCAAGTATATTGGACTAGATGACCCTTCTCTCTTTTTGCAAAATGTTTGTTTATTGCTACTTACAGTTTAGACACGTAAAAGCATTGCAAAACTACATCAGTTCTAAGAACTGGCCCAAACTGAATCACTGAGGCAAAGAAAGCTTGCAGTGGTGTATTACCCTAGGAGGTAATCATGAGCTTGCCAGCAGTCACGCCACTTTGTATTGTGAGCCTGTAGATTTCACACGGCTAAAGGTTTTGGACAAATTCAGGGTTTAGACAGGGGAGAAATATCGCCAACCCCTATCATTCAAAAATCATGAGTCAGCCAAACTCCCCATTACCACCACCAAAAAGCAAAAACAAACAAAAAAACACCCTGCCTGACTTTATAATCATTTTATTTTCCTTCTGGTTTTCAGGCCTTTAGCATACACTGATAACATTTCAAACTTCTTTTCAATAATGAGGGATAGAAAATTGCTCTTTAACAAACATAAAGCTGAGATTCTCATACAGTCACTCAACTTCAGGAGCTGGGAGTCGGAGTTTAAAAAACTCCAAATAGGGTTAGACACAATAAAATTGCAGGAAATGGCAACAGGAAAAAGTTCCAAGGAGTATTGTGATGGGGGGGTACAGACCCTGACCCAGAGCCACAGCCAGGACTTGGTCACTGAAGTCTAAAATTTAGACAGCACTGAGATCCTCAAAACCTCTGCTAAAACCCCCAACCCTACTCTGCTGCCCGAATGAAGCACTGGGTTGCCAGAGTGGGGCAAGACCTGGGGCCTGAGCAGAGCCAGGGGTGGGCCTGGATGCTAAGTGGGTGGGGCGCTGCCCACCCAGGCCCACTCGTAGCTACACCCCTGGGTTGAAGTGGTGTTTCCCATATTACAGGTGAGTTCCCTAAGAACTGGGCTAAACGTTCTAAGGGAAGAGGATTCCTTCTGCGTCTGTATTGTGTGGAATGTGCACAGAAAGGGTTTAGATAGCTCACTCCAGCAAAGGGTTCCTAGCTGTGGATCTTAAGCAAAGGTAGGTGCCTAAGTCTCAAATAGGAGTGGGGCTTTGGACACATCCCTTTCCTCAGTGTTTGCTATTGCCTAGCTTAGGCAGCACCCCATCTAGCATGCTGACTTTTGTGGTCACATTCTTAGGCGCTTAGCTCTTCCCATGCATTGTATAGGGAGACTGAGGTTTGAGGTTCCACTGGTTGGCTAGACACCTACAAGAAAGGTGTTGTAATGTTGTGGATTTTGGCCCCAGTTCCTCAGTTAGAAGCAAAAGAATGAACTCCTTTCCCTTGGGAGGGCTATAGCTGGTTGTTTATTTCTACAGGGTGGAGACTGCTGAGGAAGGAATTACTCCATAGCCTTTATATTAATGAGTGAGATGCTTTTAGACAACAAGGATGGATGGAGACATATAAAAATGCTAAAGGAAGAGATACAGCCCCACAACATTCGCCCACGTTCCATGCCGCAGAAAACAGAACTGAAAGAAGAAGAGGAAGATTCTTTGATTTGTTTGTTCTCTTCTGAGAACTGAGCTGAGGAAAGCCACCTGAATTCCCACCAGGACTGATCCAGCAGAGCAGTGGGTGGAGGGACCCTACTGAGAAGCTTGGCTAAAGTAAGCTGTCCTTTCTTTGACTCAGGCTATCAAAGGTGGGGAGTGAGTCACTGTTTAACCTTTTTGTTTGGTTGTTTTTTTCCCCCTTTTCCTGTCTGGTTTTTAAAAGGGAAGGATTCTGTAACCTGAAGATAAAGCCTGCCCTTTTGGGCTTTAGAAGACCTTGTATGGGTGTGTTTTCTGTTGTTGACTTCTCTCCCCGCCCTTCACCCCTGCCCCTCCACCCATGCCTCCTTGTTACATGTGCCATTATAATGCTGTCTAAATGAGTTGGTGTGTTGGCTGCTGCAGAGGAGACTGAAATTTCTATTGCAATGCACAGAACTTGCAATATAGTCCACTTAATTTGAGCAGTGTTAGTGGTACCTGGATTCTGGAAAAGTTGCTGATTTGAGAATGTGGCCTTTTTCCTTCGAATCCATTCTAAGTCAGTACTATAGAGACTTTTGAAAAGATCTTGGTACTGCTAGTGGTGCTCTTGTTAGGTAGGGTAAGACAGAAAAGCAAGGTGCTGAGCACTAAAAATCCAGTAACACTTTTGTGTTAACCTCTTTGTGATTCCTCAGTCAGGTAACTGTAAGCAGAGTCAGGATAAGCTCTACACTGACATCTGGTGGAAAGAATTTCAGAGAGTGTATTTGCATAGGCACGCCTACCCTATCCCAGACTCCCAAGCTGTGGGACTGCTTGGTGACAAATTGCTCACCCTCAGTTGGATGGTACTGGCTAGACATGGGACATGGGTTCCAAAACCCAGAGAATTGTGAGAGAGGCTGGGGACAGGTATTTGTGCCTGGTGGTGTAGTCTCCTTGTGGAGGCAGAAGCACCAGTTGCACCCCCTTCTCTCTCCACTGTGGAATGTCAGAGTTGATTTTTTTATTCCCTTAAGGATTTAAATACAGGTTACTGAGCTGAAATCACTTTAGGCTAATGGTGCACTTGCACTGGGGCTCCCCCACTAAGAGTTGAAATCACTAAAGAGCTGAAATAACTGAGCTGAGAGCACTGAGTACTGTGCTAACTAGTGGGGGAGCCTGAACATATGCTGTGGAACAGAGCGGCTGGCGGAGTGGAGCAGTTGTGGGGACGGCTGGAGTGGATCACGGGACAGCTGGTGGCAGCAGAGCGGCTGACAGAGCAGAGAAGCTGTGGGACGGGTGGAGCGGCCCACAGAGCGAGCGGAGCCGAGCAGTTTGCAGAGAGAACTGGAGCAGCTCATGGAGCAGAGCAGCTGGTGGAGCAGAGCAGTTTCTGAGGACAGCTGGAGGAGCAGCGTGGGGCGGCTGGTAAAGCGGAGCAGTTCGTGGAGAAGGCGGAAGCAGAACCCACGGAGAGGCAGGGCAGTTGGCCCTGGACCACGTAAGGTGCCCCTTTCTACCCAGGCTGGGGGGGAGGGACCTCTACAGATAAACGCTCGAACTCTGGGGTGGCATTGACCAGAGACTATTGGGTTGTTGGACTTTGGGGTGATTGGACTTAAAACCCTAAGGGGAAAAAGGACAGTGCCAAACGTACTTGGAGGTGGGTTTTTGTTTATGGTTTGTGTTATAACCCTGTTTGTGGTGTTTCTCCAATGGGATGCCACATTAATTCCTTCCTTTATTAAAAAGATTTTGCTACACTCAGACTCCGTGCTTGCGAGAGGGGAAGTATTGCCTCCTAGAGGCGCCCAGGGGGGTGTGGTATGTGAGTGTCCCAGGTCACTGGGTGGGGGCTCGAGCCGATTATGCATTGTGTTACTGAAATGGAACCCCTGGATACTGAACCCGGCCCTTGTTGCTGCCAACTCAAAGGGGCAGAAGGGTTACATAACTAATTACCCTATGCTTTAGTACCTGTCCAAACCACCAAGATATGTGTAACATGAAACTGAGAAACCACATGACCTTAGTTGTGTATTCCTTGCTCTTCCTGACTCTATCTATCCCTTTCCAGCATTTTGTTACCCGTGGTCTTTGTATTGCATGCAGAGTTATATTGTAATCTATTCAGGGAAGGGAACCTTGTCTTTTTATTTGTTCTGCAAAGCATTCTGCACATTTAGGCGTGTTTTGCCATTGTTGTCTGAAGACAAAATTGGATGTAAATACCCAGGCACGTATTCACTAGTTCTCTTCTAAACTAATATTAGAAATACCAACCACACACACACACACAAACCCTGACTGGCTGCCTGCTACCATTGTTCCAAAATTACCTTTCAATCAGAGCAACAGAGAATGCTGAAGAAAGTGAATCAGGAGAGAACATTCTGCAACAGAGCTGCATTTAGGCGATTCAGCAATTTACTCACAAGTGGGTTTTTATTAGATATGGCAGTCTCAATTAGCATCTCATTAGCAATAAGCTGTATAAATAGGCATGTTCTGCAAAAGAGGAAAAAATGTCAATAGTCTGCTGGCAGGCACTCAGTATGCCAGAACCAAGCTTTCAACACATATAGGAGCTCTAATTAGAAGCTTGTCCATGTGCATGCATCACTCATTAACTGCCTCTTTACTGAAAGGGAATAATGAATTGAGCCCTGTAATCTGACATTAATAAATTGCCACCATTTGGGGAGGTATTTGAATGTAAAATGGTGATGTTCATTATCAAAATTATATTTGATGAGTTGGGTTTGTTCTGGCTCATTTAGAGGGAGAACTTTCATACAATTAGGGCTCTATTCCAGAAAGTTAGGTGATTGTTCATGGTTTTTCCACAAAGTTAAATGAGTATCTGGATGTGTGAAGAATAAGAAATCAAAATCTAAAATGCAGTGGTGCATACTACGGTATAATGCTGTATTTCAGTGATACACACAAAAGAAATTAAACGTAGCCTCAGAGGAATGCCCCAGGAAAAGACTGTAGGGAAAAAAAACCATATCTTATTGTTGCATTTCATCAGTGTAACCCTAACTCATCAGAATGGATTTAATTCACTGTACATGGTTAAAGTTTTGGACCTAAGTGAAGCATCCTGTCACTTGTTCTGAATCAGTTCCCTGTTATGCAGGTTTTTAATGAATCTTTATCTAATTTTTGTATAAGCGGAAAAATGATGGAATGTGACTCACTCCTATTTGTATTTATATATAAAATAGAAGTCCCCAGATGAGGAGTGCTAAACGTTATATTTATTGAAAATATGCAATGACAAAGTCAAATGTCAGTCAGAATTTATACAGCCAATAATTAAATCTCAAATGGATTAAAGGGAAAAGCTTAATACTATGTTAATTGATTATGAACTAGAGCAATGTTTTCAGTACATTACATGCAACAGACTTAATGTCACTCAGACAAGGTGGGTGAGGTATTATCTCTTATTGGACCAACATCTGTTGGTGATAGAGAGACAGACTTTTGAGTTTACACAGAGCTCTTCTTCAGATCTGGGAAATGTACTTGGTGTCACAGCTAAAACAAGGTGGAACAGATTATTTAGCATAATTTCAAGGGATCATTCAAGGTGAAGTGGCCTGTTAACAACTCTGTAGTCAGAATGGGGAAAGGAAAGGGAAAAAAAAGCTGGGGCGTGGTGGTTTAGTGGGTTATAGATTGTATTAGGCCATAAATCCAGCGTCTCAATCAGTCAGTTTTTAGTATCTAGCAAAGTTATGAATTTGAGTTCCCAGGATCATCTTTTGAAGGTGTTGTACAGGTTTCCTTCGAGAATGAGAACTGAAATCAGATATAGAAGGATTATTTCGTGAAAAGTGTTCACGCACAGGTGAAATGGTGTTTTTTTCATCATTTTCTTATGTGAGTTTATTAAAGGGAATAAATGATTGTCTGGTTTCACCCATTTAGTTATTGGGGCTTTAGTGCACTGCATGAAGTACACCATATGTTGTGATAGGCAAGTGTAGGCCCAGGGATCAAGAAAGGTGTGTTGTAGGGGGTGTTGATCATTCTAGCAGTGGACATATGATTACAGGTTTTCCATCTGTTGTTTTGGCAGGGTCTGGTGCCATTTTCAGTTCGTGCGTCCTGGTCCGTGGACAGTTTGTGGAGGTTGTTTGAAATTCAGTGGAGAGGGTTCAGGAAAGATTTCTTTCAGGATGTGGTCCCATTAAGTATGGGTTGGAATTGTTTGTTTTATATCCCATATGGGTTCCAAACTGTGGGGTGGTAGGTGACAAGTAGGGATGTATGTTCAGAGGGGGTGTTATTTTTGTATTGAAGTAGGTTTTCTCGGGGTATTTTAGGTGGCCCATTTCATGATATGATCTGTTTCTCTGGTGAAGTGTTCTTATTTGGTGAAGGCAGTTTTAAGTGTGTTAAGGTGTATATTCTGTAATTTCTCCTTGGAACATATTCTGTGGTGTCTATGCACTTGGCGGTAGAAAACAAATTTCTTTCTGTGTATGGGATGCTTTCTTGATCTGTGAAGGTAAGTGTGGGGATTGATGGGTTTATTGTATGTGGTTGTCTGTAGGTTTCCATTGTTGCTGCTCTTAGGTGTCCAGGAAGTTGATGCTTGTGCGAGGGTGTTATAGAGAGTTTAATGGATGGGTGCTGAACATATCAAAGTATCTCAGGTAAATCATTGATTTTGTGGTACATTTATCCAGCATTTTTTTTGAGATGTTCCATGAAGAGGCTGGCATATTGGGGAGCTATCCTAGTACCCATGCCTCATGTTATCAAGGAAGGTGAAAAACCCCAAGGGTCTTTGCCTAGCTGACCCAGGGGAAAATTCCTTTCTGACCCCAAATATGGTGATCAGATAGATCCTGAGCATGTGAGCAAGACCTACCAGCCAGACACCTGGGAATGAATGATCTATAGTAACTCAGAGCCCAGACCATCTAGAGTCCCATCACCAGCCACTGGAGATATTTGCTGCTAGCAATCACAGATCAGCTACCATGTCACTGTGGCAGACCCATCATACCATCTCTCCATAAATGTATCAAGCTCAGCCTGGAAGCCAGCTGGGTTTTTTGCCTTCACTGTTTCCCTTGGAAATCTGTTCCAGAATTTCACTCCTCTGATGGTTAGAAACCTTCATCTAATTTCAAGCCTAAACTTGTTGATGGTCAGTTTGTATCTATTTGTCCTTGTGTCAACATTGGTGCTTAAATAACTCCTCTCCCTCCCGTGTATTTATCCCTCTGATGTATGTAAAGAGAGTAATCATATCTCCCCTCAGTCTTCTTTTGGTTAGGCTAAACAGGCCAAGCTCTTGTTTCTCATCATTTAAATTTTAGGGTCTATGATCTCTTTGTCAGATGATGGCTTTTTTAATACATTGTGGGATGATTCGGACAAGTGTCTGATATAGAACTTTCTACAGAAACCTTACTTTCTGTAAGAGTAACACCCTTTTCCTTTAGGAGTCAGTCTTCTCTGGGCAAGCTGGAACAGAAGTAACACACCAGATAGGTTAACTTTAACAAAGTAAGTACTAAAGTTTGTAGTCCAGTATATAGGGTTGTGCAATAAGAATCAAGAGACAAGACTTCTATTTCTGACTATGCCACTGAAACCCTCTGTATGACCTTGGCAAGTCATTTTATCTCTCCTCCCACTCTTCGTCTGACTTTACTATTTAGATTGTAGGCTTGTTGGGGCAGGGACCATCTCTTAGTATGTATCTGTACTACGTCCAGCACAATGGAACAGCAATTTCACTTGCAGCCTTTAGGACACTACCTTAATAAAATACTAAGTATAGACTTTGATAAGTGTAGGGCTGCCTTAGTTTATTTAGATAATCTAAGACTATTTGCTTAAAATTTCAGCAAGTTTTTTAGAATCCTTTTAGGACAAAGTGCTTAGTAGAAACCAATCTTACATCAAATTGAAATAAGATACAAACTTTCTCTGTTTTACCTAATTCAGTTTACGTCGCCTGTGCAGGAACACATTGTCCTTAGGGTTTCACAGTTGCAAAGGTGAAAATGATAATACTGAGTCACAATAATCCAATATTCTCAGTTAAAATCTATTTCAGTTATAATCTGACTGACCTTTAACATTGCTTTATATCACAAGCTGATTCTTGACAGTGGTGACGACCTCTTGTTCCAGAGAAGCGCTGGCTGAAAGATACTTTCTGCCCTTCTTTTAGTCTTTCAAATGTGTAGAACTTCTGATAAGAAGGCACAAGCTGCACCTTCTAACCTTGCTGCATTTCTGAAACATACTAATTTTCTATCTCAAGGTCTAGTGGAGCTGTGGGAAGATACTTCTTGGGGATTTGCTTTGATTCAGTATCAGTACCTATGACAGGGATCAGCAACCTTTGGCACGTGGCCTGTCAGAAAAATCTGCTGGCGGGCTGGGACAGTTTACATGCAGCATCCACAGGTTCGGCCGATCGCAGCTCCCACTGGCCACGGTTCTCCATTTCAGCCAGGTGTATTTCTTTACTCAAATCAAAATAGTATCAAATACTCATAACAAACAATTTTTTAGTTAGCAGTATAGGGCAATTATAAAAAGAATGGATATAGATTCTACTGATGTATAAGAACAAATGATTCTTTGAGCAAAAGCATAAGTGTGCAATAAAATACTTATAGATATTTCCTAATTTTAAATCTAATTATGCTCTGCATAATAATTTTTTCTGTATTTGTTAAAGTTAGACTTGTCTAGATTGCCATGTAATTAATAGTTCTAATTGATAAAGATGTTTAGTGTGACTTGAAAACTGTTTGTCTATACCAGACTGAAAAAGATGGACAGAAGTAGGATACTTTGGTAGCCGTGTTTTAAAAGATGACTACCAATTCACTCCTTACTGTAAATTGTTTTACTTATGAGCAAAGCATTTTCTTTAAGAACAAATGGTTATCCATCCATTCAGATTTAAAATGATACCCTTCTAATACTGTAGGCACCTTTATAAATTACACAGTGAAATCCTAATAGTATTAAAATCTTCCCAACAGGAACTCAGCCAGCTAGACACCTACAGAGACTCTAATCTACTCCTTCATAATTATGGGAAGCAAACCCTCAGCCCGATCCAAAAGCCCTGCTAAAAATATAGATCTTGTATCATACATGGCAGTTCACAAAATCAAGGCTATTTTGGATTGAAGGGGGAGAAAGTTACACAGATTCAGAGCTGCCAGAATAGCCCCCTGCCATCTACTCCCTCTATCTAAAAATGTGAAGGAACCATTCTTCCTGTAGCTGTGATAGCGTGACCTAGGGTGAAAGATAATCTTTCAGATAGGCCAATCCCAGGCCAATAGAGCTGTATAGGTCTTAAACAAAACTTTAAATTACTCCTGGATCAGGAGGCAGATAATGCAGATGCTGAAGCACTAATGACGTGTACTCCCAGTGACATGTCTCACTCAATAAATAAACCACTGTGATCTGCATCAGCTTCAGTCTCTAATTGGCATTAAGGTGTAGTCCCATGCAAAGCATGTTGCAACACTCTAACAAAAGCTTGGATAAATGGCAAGGACTGCATTTGAAAGGAAAGATTTCAACCTTCTAGCCAGTACAGCTGGTAAAAAGTTAGCTGGGTTACTGCAGTAACATGATCATCAAACAGCAGCTGGGGCTCTAAAATAACCTCTAAATTGTAAACCCTAATCACTAATGGCAGATGTACTCCCTCAGTCAAAGGAATGGATATTGCTTCCACCATCTCCCCTGGCTGCTTCCTTCAACTCACCATCCTCACCTCAGTCTTGTCTCGGTTGAGCTGCAGTGAGGGTGTTCTCATCCCTGCTTCAATCTTGACTAGACACTGGCTGAAGTGGGGAACTGTATCATCCAAATCAGATGGAAGAGGCATATAATTATACTAAAAATACCACACCCCATGAATCCTTACTGCTCCATATACACAATGAACAGGAGAAGTGACAGAATGGTATCCTGTGGCATCCTATGTTTCAAAGTTCTGTGGAAAGAGGAGGAATTGCCCATAACTACCCAATGAGCTCTCTGAGAGAAAAGAAAAATGTCACTGAAGAGCAGCACCATCAATCTCTGATAGGGTCCATGGGAGAGTCAACACCAACAGCAAGCAATATCTAAGGCAACTGATAGACCTAATACTCTCTCCCTAATAATAACTTTATGGCCACTCCTCATCTTCATCCCATACTAGGAGGAGACCTTTGACTAATGCAACCAAAGCAGTGTCTGTGCCGAAGTTAGATCTTTAGTCAGAGAGATCCTGAGAGTATACTCTGGATGCATGAGTTGTCTTGTCACAATCTTCTCTGCAATCTTAATCGAGAAAGTCAGGTGTGGTACTGGTCAATAGTTAGCTAGATTGTCATTATCAAAAAATGACTTCTTGACCAAGGGCAACACATGCAAACTCCACTGCTGTCACTGGAGTTGCACAAGTGTCAGAGAGGGCACAAATAGGTTACAGCTTTACTGGCATTAATAGGACTGGAATTAATAGGACTGGAATTAATAGGGTTGTGTTATTTAGTGTGAAAGCTAGACAGTTTGTTTTTATGTATTTGTATTACAATAGTGTTAGAGGCCAAGACTCCATTGCGCTAGTGTGGGAACATATAAGAGTCCCTGCCCCTGCATAGCCAACAATCTAAGTTAGAATAATTTAAAGGCAATGGTTGAATTCTGCTTTTGGCTGCACTAATGAAAATCTGGAGCAAGTAACTAAGTTTAGCTGAACTCATTGGGGCAAATTCTCCTCTCATTTACATCAGTGTAAATCAGGAGTAATTCTGTTGAAGTCAGAGGGTTTGCACTAGTGGAAGTGAAAAGAGAATCTAGTCCAATCATTTTCTGACTTAGAAGAAATATTTTTTTAAAAAGAGCAGCATGGTAAAGTTCAAACAATTTGAAGCATAGTACCTAAGGTAACCGTAATACATTATTACAGTAGTAGCTAGGCAACAACCCTTTTACTCGCTCTTCAGTTAAAATAAATTTAATTTGAGGTTTGATGGTTCTTTAGGAAAACTTTCCTGCAAAGCTGTTCTAAAATGTGAAATAAAAGCAACTCAATACAAGGTCACTGTAGTGTCAAATGACTTACCGCACTGTTTATATCTGAAGAGACTATTATTTGTCAGAAGGTTTCGTTTGTCTGATAGGTCCAGCTCTCAAAAGTATTGTTGTTGAGTCGGGACTAATAGGAGAAGCTTTACATATTAAAGCTGGGAGTGGCCTGGCTGCTAGGATTATTGCAAGGGCAAAACTTTAATTTTCTTAAGCCCGCTCCTTGATTTTCAGTTTAAAAAGTTCACAGAGTGAAGAAAGCATTTCAGTAAGCATCTCTTTTGACTTAGGATGAATGGCAATGGTGCTCATATAATGTAAGCTGCTATTCATAATTCTGTGGCCCCTTTTATATTAAAAGAGTTAATGGTGCACGTAAACTGAGAATAAGATCCTGCGTGTTTTAAATGCTGTAAAGACCTAACCACAAACCATAACTCACTTCAGGGGTCCTACTCAGGCAATTACACATGTGAGTAAGGGTTTGATGGATTGGATCAGGTTACAAATATGCAGATAGTTGTACTATACAATATTGTAGCGTAATGATGGATATCAAAGAAAGCATCCATAATTAAACCTTACCTGGGCCAAATACAACTTTTGCTGTTTGTTTGAAAATTGCTAGGATGCCATTGGAAGTGGATCTCTAGACTGGCAAAGTCGTTTGCTCTGCTGTCCTTATCCACACAAATAGGTTACGGCTTTACTAGCATTAATAGGATTGCTCATCTAAGGACTACTTCTGTGACTAACGATTTGCAGGATTTGTCTGTAGTTCTCATGTTTTAATTGATTGTAAATTTTGTTTTGGAAGTAAAAACATTAAAATAATTTTAATATCCCCTATATTTTTCTCTTCTGCAAATCCTCAATGTGCAATAGAAATCGAACTGGGGAAGATGGTATGCAGAGTATCCATAAATTATGTGAGTATGCTAACTTCAGTTTCTCCATCACATAGATTAATGGGTGATAGCATAATAACCTTAAAATCATCTTGCTCAATGTCAAGAGGCTTAAACAATCCCATAAAAAAGGAAGCTCCTGTGATTCATGGAAAGAAAATAGACTGCCAATGCAGAAATTTTTATCTCTGCAGATAGTAATTACAAGGAGCACTTTTCCATTGCATGGGTTATTTCAAAGAACCTTCTAAACCGTGAGGTGCAGCAAATAGCCTTTTCATAGCAAAGCAGATCCTGCTTTGTGACTTATCTACCTGTTGTGCAGAACTTTATAAAAAAGATTTTTGTCAATTTTACAGCAGTGTGAGTACATAAGCAGGTGCTTTTCTGAACACGCTCTTAAAAATAAATGTTCACATATGTGCACAGTTAAAATTCACCCTCCTTTCTGGAATTTCTTTCTTAAAGAGATTAAAATTACTATAGTATCTGAGCCCCTCAGAATCTTTTACAACACTGCCATGAGATAGGAAAGTGTTGTTATTCCCATTTTGCATTAGGAAGAACTGAAGCCCAGAGAGACTGCCTAACCCCATAGACTCTTGGGGAGGAGAGATAGCCAGGGGTTTAAGCATTGGCCTGTTAAATCTAGTGTTGTGAGTTCAATCCTTGAAGGAGCCATTTGGGGATTTAGTTGGAGATTGGCCTTTCTTTGAGTAAGGGGTTGGATTAGATGACCTTCTGAGGTCCCTTCCAACCCTATGATATGTTTCCACTAGTCAGTATTTGCAAAGCTTCCTAGATGCTGATGCAACCCTACAGCTAACAAACCTCTGAGAGCCCTAGTGTAACCCACAGATATCCTGGGTGTGGTGTTCCATCCCATCTAGTGGCACCAAGACAAGTTAGATGAGTCTGCACTACAGCCAGTTAGCATATAGCTCCAGAGGTCCATGATTCAATCCCACTGACCAGCATCTGTCAGCATTACACTAGCACAACCTGAGGCTCTGGATTCACAAACTAAGGGGAGGAATGCTGTTGTATTAATACAGATTAAACACATAGGACCAAATAGTTAAAAGTGTTACCCTGACCATGAAACTGTCCAAACTTAAATAGTTTTAAACAAAGTTTGGGGTTTGGGATACATAAACCTCAGCCTGACTTAGTACCATGGTACAAAAATCATTAACAATCATTTTATCCCTTTATTAAAGGTACAGAAAAGAAGGAAAAGCAGTTAAAAATGTGAAGAGTAACATATTATATATGGATTTCATTTGAACACCATTACTTGTTCCTTTCCCTTTCACTAGAGATAGTAATTAAAAGGAAAGTGTCTCTATTTGACAATCTCTTTTGGGGGGAGAAAATGAATTGAGATAGGCTGGAGCTGTTGTTGTTAAAGTCCAGTCCCATTTTCCGGAAAATTAAACAAGATAAATACATAAAAGGGGAAAGAAAAAAACCCCAGCACGTATAGAAAATGCAGCTTCTGTCTTGATTTTCACTTGCAATATCATTGAGGAGAAAAAACATAGGCACAACACACGGTCACTCCAGGACCTGGAAAACTTGTACCAGCATCGAGCTGTTTAGGGCATTGCATTTAGCTGCCTTTCTGGCCACAAGTTAACAGCAGTTTTGCAAACTATGCCGTTTTGGCCAGCTAAGCCAATCTGCTAATAGACTGGTTCTTGTCCCAAGATCAGGCCCAGCATTATTTAAATTATTATATAGTTGGAAACCCTGATGTGCGCAGTTGCAAAACTCACACTATAGGAACTCTTTTATATTTACCAGTATAATTTATTAATATATTTAGCAAATTCACAAACACCCCAACTTAGTAAGATAGATAGCAATACTGCAGAATGTACATCACACCATCCCTTGTAGTGTTAGCCTAACCTGAAGTGTTAGCCATCATCTTCCCCATCATCACCAGTGGCCATCATTCCAGCACCTCCCAAAGACTACATCTCCTTCTCCTTCCTCCCCTAGTCTGAAATGCAACTTTTATAGTATGCTATGCTAATGTTACCGGCTATAATGCATATTCAGTAGGATTTTTTTTCCACTCCCTTCTTTGTATTTTCTCATCTTACTAATGCTGGAGTATCTTTTTCCTATAGGTTAGTATATCAATGATTCAACTTATTATCATATACATCAATTGATTACCATGACCCTTTTGTAGTTAGGTATCCATGGAAGTACCTCATGTACCTGTTCTGTATGTCACCTCATTGCCAGGACACTTCTGTGGTTGAATCATGTACCTGTGGTCAGAATTTCCCCTTAAACTTATTTTCAGCTCCCCAATACTTGGGGTTTTTCGTTGGGCCATTTATCTGTGCAAAATTTATCTGTTCAAAGTTTATAGGCCTCAAGCCTTATGCTAACTTGCTGAAGTTAATGTCTTAAAGGATACAGACCTTTAGGTTTCTTGCATTGCAGCTGAAAATACTGCAAAGCAGAATATAATGCAAAGCAGTGAATATAATAAAGGCAACGTAGCCCACTAGACTACAGTAACAGTGACTATAATAAAGGCAAGGTAACCCACTGGGCTGTACGTGGAGAATTAGTTTTGTCCTCAATTGTATTAATTTGTGTAATCCATTTTATCTGCTTTCTCCTCCTAGCTCCCCCTCCCTTTTAATGGGCTCCAAGACTGAGTCTGCTTTATTACTTATAGAAGAAACTCTGAACTCTTTTCAAAGCTGCTTTTGCTTCATAGGTAAGAAAAGTATTTAATGTTCCCTTCTTACTACTTTAAAAGCAATATATTAACTAAAATGTATGGAGAGCCTTAAAGATTTTGGAGCAAGTTTTTGGATACTTTTATTATTTTTTTTAGTACAATTTGAGGCCCCAGTTCAGGAAAGCCGTTAAACACAAGCTTCAGTCCATCTCTGTTCAGGAAACCTTGTGAGTATGATTGACTTTAAGCCTATGCTTAAGTCCCATTGACTTCAGCAGATTGATGCACATGCTTTTGTGCTTTTCTGTATGAGGCCTCCAAGTGCCATTTTCTACTAACAATTATCTCACTCCAAATGTAAGTCATTTTGGTCTTGATCGTGCATGCACACCCATGCTTAAATTTCCTGTGAGAGCACTTCCACTGAAATAAATGGGACTCATCAAAACAGTAAAGATAAACATGTAAATGCTCATAGGTTCAAGGCCTTAGATTTTAAGGCCCATTTGGCAAGCTTCAGCCAAGGGTGTTTTGTGGCCTGGCCCTAGTAGCCAAGCAGTTAATGTTATCATTCATTTATTAATGTGCTATGTGATGTTATTATCAACCTATATGTGCTATGTCATATATAATCAATATATGCTAAATAGATTTAAATTGTAGAATTATAGAAGTATAAGATTGATAAGTACAGTATATAGAAATAACTATGCAGTAGGTATATAAATGAAGCATGACTGAAATAGAAGGCCTACAGGCTGAGACCGCTAAGATTTCACCTTAGCCATACAAGACCATAGGCTTAGTAATGCTTGACATAAGTAGGTGAGCAAAGAATAGCCATATGCCAGTAAGATTACAAGATTATTGTAAAAATGTGTCAATAGGTGATGTTGCAGAAAATTGACTGCAATGTATTGTTAAAGATCACAAGATACCTTATTTTAAAATCTTTAAATGCCTGTCCTGACAGCAAGATATATGTGGTATGTAAATGTTAATAAGAATGAGAGGAACTACAAACAACCTTTGAAAAACAGAGTAGGGTACAGACAGGGGTTAGTTGGGGGGAGGGCATGACCCTGAAAAGTTTGAGGACCACTGCTTTAAGGGCTTGTGTACACAGCGTAGGAAAGTACACTAGAGAGGTATGATTTCTAAAGGGCATCAACATATTGTGAACTAACTGGCCTGCTGGTGCAAACTAGTATTGTTTTGTGCACTACAGAACTTTTAGTTTGTGACAACAGGTTCCATGCAGGCCAGTTAATATGCAACATGTTGGTGAGCTTTAGAAATCACTTCTCTCATGTGCATTGCAGTGTCAGGTAGACAAGCCATTAAATCTTTGATTTATGGATAAAATTGAACATCTTGAGGCCTATGTGATCTAAAGAGTAGGAGCAAATAATTGTAGGAAAAATAAGGTGCCTGAAAAAGGATGTGTCTCTCTTTTTTGATTCTAAGACCCCAAGCTTTAATCCCATTGTCAGTGTTACTACTGATATCAGGACTAGAGCTGTGCAAATAAATTATTTTTAATAGGTTTTTTGTTGTTGTTGTTCTCTGGTTTAACTGAAAAAAAGTTTAAAGTCAAATTAAATATTTTGTTTGTTTTGGCTTTGGCTTTTTTTACTTTTAAAAGAAATTTGCAACCAAACCATTTGTAATAAAAATAGCTAAGTGTTCCTCTGGGCCCCAAGTTTTTAACTATCTGTTTGTTTTTTGTTTTTTTTTTTGGTACCAGCAGCAATAGAAAATATTTTTCTGATGTCACCTTTATCAGTATCTGAAAAAACAATGCAATTCCTGAATCCCCCATATCAATATTTGTTGTATATTTCTCTATGATCTCCTGGATGTCCAAATTTTCAATTGATCATTTAAGGGGTTATTCAAATGCTAGCTTATTCCCTAGATCCACTTTGCCTCACAGTATCCAGATTTACTTCACTTCTACTGTAATACATTCACAAACTGATATTTAATAGATTGTGTATTACTTTGTTGAAATTCTCTTCCACACATTAAAAAAAAAAATTCAAATCCCATTAGGAATAGGTGTGTAGATATCTAGCTGACAAAAAAGATCTCCATTTTCTATGCAGACTTGTCTTCAGCAGTCTATACAATTTATTTATTTATTTTATCCAATATTTCAACCTTTTCCCTTCAGTCTTGAGTGGTCCTACCTTTCCCACAAATCTTACCTGTTATATTTAAAGTAAAATTGAAATCCTTTCAGGGATAGAGGTCCACAGATAGGCAGAACAATATGTTAAATATTCTTGTCCAAAATCATAATGTTCGGTTCATGAACAATATGAACCATAATTTAACAGATGATATGTATTTTTGCACTGTATAAAAAGCACTCTTCCCTCACGATCTTTCTGATTTGGTTTGTATTGAATTCATTTTTCACATGAATAGAACCACTTTCCTTGGAACTCAACTTCAAAAAAAAACTAGACCTTCACCCAACACCTCTTTCAGTGTTAGGCCCTCTGTTGTGTTGCTACATGAGTCTTCTTGGCGGTTGGACTAGATGACCTTCTGAGGTCTCTTCAAACCCTGATATTTTATGATTCTATGATTCTTACAGAGCTCCCATACCTCCAGTATTCTTCATTTTACTGTAATAAAACAAAATGTTTCATTTTCACAGGATTATTTAAGTCTTTCACATTAAATAATGCAAAACCCCATCAGTATTTTTTTACAGTGCTAGTATTCCAATGAGACCACCCTTCAAAGGGAATGTATGTACAGGAGATAGTATGGCAGGTGAGTTTTGTGTCATGTACCTGCACTGTACTGCAGCAGGGAAAGAATTAAGTCTAACTATAAATGGCCAAAGTAATAAATGTATGTGTAAATCAACGCCCCCTTCCATCCCCTCTGCCAATGCTTAGTTATATAAGTGCATGTGGATTTGGGCTGAAGTGATGTGGAATGTGAAGGGGGAATGGGTTACCTCCATAGCATGCTTACCATTTCTTTCATACTGCACAGAAGCCCCTGCTCAAGGGAGTGCTATAGGTTTCCAGCTCTGGACTCTGAAGTGACAGGCATAGGCCAGTGGGGCTCATAGATTTCAGCTATATTCTCCACTGGGAAACCTGTGTGGGTACCGCAAACAGATCTTAGAAGTTTAGGGTTCTATACTCCCTTGCCTGAGCCATCCAGTCATCCTAATAATGCCATATATTAAATGTTTTTTAAGCAAAATGCAGATCCTTGATTTTGTTCTACAAAGCATATCGTACCAAGCTCTGAACTTCGTTCATAATGATTTTTTTAGTCTCCACATGACACTATAATGTGCACTTTTTATGAGAGAAAAGCTAAAGAAGGTGGAAATAGTTGTTGTAAGAATGGTCTAGACAGATACTTTATGAAACTTATATTTTATCTGGCTTGGACGGCATCTTTAAAACAACATTGTCACATGCATCAATCATTCTGAAACGTTATTAAAAATATCTGGGCTTGTGCTCGGTTGTGCCTCTGAGGCCTCATTTAAGATGTGACACTTTATCTGCCCGATGTTACCTTTTCAGGCCATTCTGGTTCTCACAGTACTCCAGCGAAGATTTGATTTTTTTGTTGAAATGGATCCTCATTTTGAATATATTCATAATGGAGCAATTTACCAGCCAGAGCATAAGCATAGTATCAGTGAAATTGCCTTAGCTGCCATCTGGACAGGATCTAAGCAGCTTTTGCAGTATTAGTGATCCCGGTAACACCCTGTTGGACTAACACAATCATAATTCTCAATTGCCTATCATTGGAGAAATCCCTCAAACTGACCTGTGTCCCCCACAAACCTTGTTTTAGTTCATTTTTATTATTGTAAATTATTTACCTAAGAAATGCTAAGTCATGAAAACTATAGTTAGAGACTAATTAGCTACATTCTCTCCTCCTTGTGTCCCATTTTCTCTCCCACACCCCACAACATAAGCAAAGCCCATGAGAAATAGAGGTTTTTGAGATTCATCTTGGGGAATTTCCAGGCATTTACCCTTCAGAAAAGGGAATTTGTATCTGCACAGAAGATGTAAGGAGCATGGTCTTGCAACAGCACAGAATGTCCCAATGTGCTGAGACATCAGCCCTGAGGCCTTTGGATCCTTAGCCATGCACACAGACAAATCCACTAGGCTGCTACTTCCCTTGTCCCCCTTCTTCCAGGGATTGTGTTGCAATTGGCCTCCTTACTACATCTGTACACTACCCACCTCTCCAAAAGTGGAAGAGGCTGTTAGAGAGTCTATGCTACTAGAGAGGGATTGTCACAGTATAATCCCCCACTCTGAACCTTAACATCCAAAAGATGGGGTACCAGCATGAATTCTTCTAAGCTCGATTACCAGCTTAGTACTTGTAGCACTGCCACTAACCAGGAATTCCAGTGCCTGGTACACTCCAGTTCCCCCCCCCAAAAAAACCTTGCCCGGGGACCCCCAAGACTCAGTCCCTCTGGATCTTAACACAAGGAAAGTAAACCCTTTCCCTCACCGTTGCCTCTCCCAGACTTCCCCTCCCTGGGTTACCCTGGAAGATCACTGTGATTCAAACTCCTTGAATCTTAAAACAGAGAGGACAATTCACCTTCCTCCCTCCTTCTCTCTCCCCCTCCCAGACTCTCCCTGAGAAAGAACGTAATCCTAACACAGAGAGAAAATAGCCTCTCTCTCCCCCTTCCCTCCTTTTTCCCCACCAATTCCCTGGTGAATCCAGACCCTGTCCCCTGGGGTCTCACACCACAATAAAAACAATCAGGTTCTTAAACAAGAAAAGCTTTTAATTAAAGAAATTTAAAACAGTAAAAGTTATCTTTGTAAATTTAAAATGGAATAGGTACAGGGTCTTTCAGCTATAGACACTGGGAATACCCTCCCAGCCTAAGTATACAAGTACAAATTAAAATCCTTTCAGCAAAACACAAATTTGAACTCCTTCCAGCCAAATACACATTTGCAAATAAAGAAAACAAACATAAGTCTAACTCGCCTTATCACCCAGTACTTACTATTTTGAATCTATAAGAACCTGTATCAGTGAGATTGGAGAGAAACCTGGTTGCATGTCTGGTCACTCTCAGAACCCAGAGAGAACAACAACCAAAAACTAACAGCACACACAAAAACTTCCCTCCCTCAAGATTTGAAAGTATCCTGTCCCCTGATTGGTCCTCTGGTCAGGTGACAGCCAGGCTCACTGATCTTGTTAACCCTTTACAGTCAAAAGAGACATGAAGTACTCCTGTTCTATTAACCCTTAACTATCTGTTTATGACAGGGATAAATGGGGCTTAGACTAGATGACCCTCATAATCGTTTCTAACCCTATGATTCTATGATTCATATAGACACGAAGCTTGAAACCTGATTCACTTGGAGTTGGGAGTCCATGGAGGAATTCAAAGGGGAAATGATGACTGATGTGGTCAGAGTGACAGACAGTGCTGATCTTATCAGATCTGTTTTGTATGGAATGGATCAATAAGAAATATTAATTGGAACGCATTTAAAATTAGACTCAACAAGACTCTGTGTTGACTTTGTCAGAGCAACTGAGCTGTGTGATAGGGATCTTTGTTGGCTTGGATCGCACAGGAGAGGGTAAATAGGAATAATGATGATTTATCTTCTCTAGATCATTTTTCTGTATAATATCCTCTCTTTTCCCAATCCCTGAATGATGTGTAACACCATTTAAAAAAAAAACCCAGAAGCATCTTTAGTATGATTTTTATTGCTCATTTTTACCATTTACTCCCAATCTATATTTGCCTGGCCAAACCATATTGCAACTTTATTTGACAACAATCATGTTTAATCATTCTAAGCCATGGTTGTACAAAGTTCTGACAGCAATGATGGGTTCAAAGAGACCTCAGACACTGTTGAGGCCTCATCTGGAGTACTGTGTCCCCCCAGAGGGCTGAGTCACAAGGAGAAGCAGACCATAGTGGGGCTGGAGTTGGCAGAAGGCACCAGATGAGGAGAGTTTGCTATGCTGCTCTCATCAAAGAGAGGATGCATTGGTCAGTGAGACACTCTTCTATAATACATCATGGCTCTTAATTTTCATACTGCTACAGCCATACTTCAATGTATTTTGGAAGACACTGTCCTGTTCCGATCATAGTACCTCCTTCTTTTTCTATAGTGGACCCTTCTGAGTGATTATTTTCATTGCCACAACACTACATAATTTTAATTCTTTTTCACAATGTCTTTAGAAGGAAGACTTACAGAAATAGGACACCAGCTAATGAAGAAAAGAGCCATTTTAGCACAGTTTGGGCTATATACTGGTCTCAAAGATGTAACTGGGATCAGAATTTAGCCTCGGGTCTCCTTCCTCAGCTGTGGTAGAACTTTTGAGTGCTAAATTTATTCTCTCTATCTTACATAGGAAGAAATAAGCTGAATATTAGAGCCAGCATCGAAACTTCTCCGAAGTCCAGGCAGTTTTAATCCAGTGTTCCTATTCAAGCTCATCTCTATTATCCAGGCTTATTAGCAAAATAATATAATTTTTGTTAAAAAATAAATAACAAAAAATTAGCCCAGTCTTGATAACGAAACAGCATCTTAAATGATTAAACAAAATATACAGTATAGCATATTTCATATAGCTTTACAAAATTACTCAGTTATTTACACTTCAAAACAAAATATGTTAAGACTGTTATATCCTGCAATTCCATATCCTGATGTTCTGAGTTTCCCTTGCAACATCTGAGATCAGAACAACCATCCATCCCTATTAAGGCAGTACAGTATTTGTTGGCTGTCATTTATCCTCCCATTTTAAAAGAAAAACATAAAATAAAATCCTTGGCCAGTTACTGACCAAGAAACTGATTGTGATTCCTTCTATGTGTTACATTTAAAGGCAATATACTGAGGAGTAAGTCTAAACTGGACTCCTGTAGTTCCGTGTTTGTTTTTCAATTACTCCATATCAAATTCTCAAGTTTACAAGTAAAACTATTTTATTTCTCCTAATTGTTATAGTGGCAAAACTGTGCTTGGGATCAGAAAGTCAAGCTGTATTCCTTTTCTGATCATGTATCATCACTAGTAATCCTGGTCCAACTGATGTCCTACTGCCTGGAACTCTAAGCTCCTCTTTTGCCTTTTCTTCATCTATGATTTCATCCCTCCTTTGGATCTCAATATCTCAAAGGGGTAAAAGTGGTCAGACTCATTCAACAAAATGACTTGTGGAACAATTTTCTTAGATCCAGGATGGAATTTTTTTTAAGGGAGAGATGGAGGAGATGAAAACTGACACCACAGTCTGTAATAATCAATAGCTTAATGGTAAGGGCATTTAGCGGGGATATGGGAGAACCAGGTTTAACTCCCTGATCCAGTTAGGTAGAGCAGGTATTGAACCTGGTACTTCCACCCCTAACTATTGGATTGGTGTGCCTTCTCTGGTTTTTCATGAAAAAATTTGCAAGGTCTTTGTTTTGTCCTGATGTGAAATTAAACCAATACCAAAATCTCATTTTTTCCCTCATAAACCAGAATTCCTACTTTCTGGAGACCCTTCCTAAAGGGAGAATCTCAGTGCACTGTGAAACCAATCCTACAATGTGCTGTGTATTCTTAGCTTCCATTGATGTCATAGGATGTTGAAGACACTCAGGATTGATCCTTGCATGATTACTCCCATAGAACCACTTAAGCTCCCAAAGTCTTGTCCCAGCAGATAATAGTTTAATGTAAAGCCTATAAAGGATTCTCTGGGGGCAGTATCTTTTGAGTGTTTCTAAGTTGTGTTGAGCTGCAAGTCCCCTAGGAGAAACAATTAGCCATGAGTTGCTTTGTATTTCGTTTTCCCCTTTTCATTTAAATTTGGAATTGGAGCTCCATATTGATAGCCTAAGGCAGTTGAGGGAGATGACAGTTCACTGGAGAGAGAACAAAAGAGGAAGTGGGAGTGGAAAGGAAATGTTGGAAAATTTGAAATTACAAGGTGGTTTTGATATTTGCTTCTTTGTACAGCAGTGATGTGAAATCCTTGCCCAATGGGCACAGGTAACAGCAGTAGTGCCAGTCTCCTGTATTAGACAATCTTCATTGTGGAACCCACGGATAGTTTCAGGGCTCCACAGTGAGGATGTTACTACACATCGTATATGCACCAGTTTACCAACACTGCCCCCCCAACACATTTGTTTGTTTTATGTTGAGTGTTTAGTAAGCGTGTTTCTAACAATGTAATTAGTGACCATATGCTTTGATTACAAACTGGGCTTCCTACTTAGTAACAGAGTAGGAGATGGGACTCTCATGGTCCAATCAGGAAGGTTTTACATATTGAAAGCTTGATTCTACTGCCTTGCACCTTGTGTGATCACACTCACCCTGCACAAATATAAATAACAGGTTACCAGATCAGAATGACTACAGAAAGTTCTAGGCAGTGAAGAATCGGGTTCTGGATCTGTAACTGGTTAGTACTTATTGGGCCCAATTCTCCTCTGACATCAGTGTAAACCTGCCCAATGAAGTTAATGGCCTAATTTACACTAGTTTAAGTCCAATTGAGAGCCCTATGGGAAATATAGACCATCATAAACTCTCCCTAGTCAGCTTAACTGAAAAGTGTGAGCCATGGAGCAGAAGTACATTTTCAGAATGGTGTGGGGAGCATGTAGCATAAATCTCTAGATATAATAGTACCAGGAGTTTAAATTTTAATTTCTTATGCATAACACTAAGCTATAATCCTTAGATTTTTAAACCTCATTGTGTGTGTCTCACTAAACAAAATTTGCTTGGCTTTTTTTGTACTTCAGGGAATATTAAAAATGCAATATTGATCCACAGGCATCAGTTATGTAAATCTGAAGATGAAATGCTAAAATACATCTGATTTTTAAAAGCAGTACCTGGATGTAATTTACATTCAACGGATTCACACAATATTTGAAAGACTGGGGTTAACTGTAATGATTATTGAAATCATCATATTTCAATGTAATTGATAAGAATTGCTTAGATTTTTTTTTATTTTATTTTTTTCAGAAAACAAATGACCTATATATATTTGGGTATAACATACTCTTCTCATTGGTCTTCTTTTGACTGTTTCAGTAGTATAGAATTCTGATGAAACAATGTAATGTAACATAAAATTAACATATTAGAGCACCCTCAAAAGCACAGTAGGAAGGATATCCTTGGACTTAAAGCACTGGATTTAGCAGATGTGGGTTCAATTCCTGGCTCTGCAGCAAACTACATCTATGGCCTCAAATAAATAACTTCTTCTATCTGAGTTCCCCATCTGTAAAATAGGGAATAATGTTGTTTCTCTTGTCTAGTGTACTCAGTTTGTACGATCTTTGAGGTCAGGACTGCCCTACTGTATGTATGGACAGTTCCTAACAGTTTTCAGTTGTAATACAAATAATTTTTCTGGATCAATGTACTGAATTTTAATGAGTATGTGTAAAGAACACTCTCCAGTCTTCCTCAGGAAAAGGGCTAAAAGCTGGTCCATGAACAGAGGATAGATAACAGGTGCATATGTAATACACTGTTAGTGTGGTTATATCTCCCACCAGCTGGTGACTCCACTGACAATAACACCTAGTTGTGTACTTGCAGATTGGGATTTTTCCTTATAATTCACAATAATTGTTTTCAGTTATAGAGCCAGATTCAGTCAAATCTATCCAGACCTCAGTTAATATAACTTCCTGCAATCTCTGAACTTGATAGAGCTGTGTTATGGGCAAGACTGACCAGTTTGGTCCAGCTGGTTTGGCATGTTCTGGAAAGAGAGCAGCCACTCTATGTTCCCAGAGTGATACAGAGGAGATGGAGCTGGTCTGAAACTGCAAATCTGGTATGAAACTGCAGAAAAACCTGATAGTCTCTGGATTAAGTTTAGAAGTGTAAGCAACAAGGATGATGTTGTGGTGGGAGTCTGCTATAGACCACCAGACGGGTGGACGAGGCTTTCTTTCAGCAACTAACAGAAGTTACTAGATCACAGGCCCTGGTTCTCATGGGAGACTTTAATCACCCTGATATCTGCTGGGAGAGCAATACAGTGGTAAACAGACAATCCAGGAAGTTTCTGGAAAGTGTAGGGGACAATTTCCTGGTTCAAGTGCTGGAGGAAACAAGTAGGGGCAAAGCTCTTCTTGACCAGCTGCTCACAAACTGGGAAGAATTAGTAAGAGAAGTAAAAGTGGATGGGGACCTGGGAGGCAGTGACCATGAGATGCTTGAATTCAGGATTTTGACAGAAGGAAGAAAAGAGAGCAGCAGAATATGGACCCTGGACTTCAGAAAAGCAGATTTTGACTCCCTCAGGGAACTGATGGGCAGGATCCTCTGGGAGAATAACATGAGAGGCAAAGGAATCCAGGAGAGCTGGCTGTATTTTAAGGAATCCTTATTGAGGCAGGAACAAACCATCCCGATGTATAGAAAGAATAGTAAATATGGCAGGCGACCAGCTTGGCTTAACAGTGAAATCCTTGCTGATCTTAAACACAAAAAAGAAGCTTGCAAGAAGTGGAATATTGGACAAATGTCCAGGGAGGAGTATAAAAATATTACTCAGGCATGCAGAAGTGAAATCAGGCAGGCCAAATCACACTTGGAGTTGCAGCTAGCAAGGGATGTTAAGAGTAACAAGAAGGGTTTCTTCAGGTACGTTAGCAACAAGAAGAAAGTCAAGGAAAGTGTGGGCCCCTTACTGAATGAAAGAGGCAACCTAGAGACAGAGGATATGGAAAAAGCTTATGTACTCAATACTTCTTTTGCCTCTGTCTTCACGAACAAGGTCAGCTCCCAGACTGCTTCACTGGGCAGCACAGCATGGGGAGCAGGTGACCAGCCCTCTGTGGAGAAAGAAGTGGTTCAGGACTATTTAGAAAAGCTGGATGAGCACAAATCCATGGGGTTGGATGCGCTGCATCTGAGGGTGCTAAAGGAGTTGGCGGATGTGATTGCAGAGCCATTGGCCACTATCTTTAGTGATCAGGGGAGGTCCTGGATGTCTGGAAAAAGGCTTAATTTGACACCATCAGCTCAGGATTAAACAAAGACTGTGAATGGCTTGCCAACTACAAAACCAGTTTCTCCTCCCTTGGTTTTCACACCTCAGCTGCTAGAACAGGGCCTCATCCTCCCTGATTGAACTAACCTCATTATCTCTAGCTTGCTTACATATATATACCTGCCCCTGGAAATTTCCACTACATGCATCTGACGAAGTGGGTGTTCACCCACAAAATCTTATGCTCCAAAACATCTGTTAGTCTATAAGGTGCCACAGGATTCTTTGCTGGTTTTACAGATCCAGATTAACACGGCTACCCCTCTGATAGCAAAAATACTGTGGGAGACCGTATCAAAAGCTTTGCTAAAGTCAAGGAATAACATATTCATTGCTTTTCCCTCATCCTCAGAGCCAGTTATCTCCTCATAGAAGACAAATAGGTTAGTCAGGCTTGACTTGCCCTTGTTGAATCAGTGCTGACTGTTCCTGATCACATTCCTCACCTTGAAGTGCTTCAGAAGTGATTCCTTGAAGACCTGCTCCATGATTTTTCCAGGGACTGAGGTGAGGCTGACTGGCCTGTAGTTCCCCAGATCCTCCTTCTTCTCTTTTTTAAAGATGAGCATGGATTGGTTCCTGAGCTAGAGTTACTATAGTGTGGTATGCAGTTACTGGTGAGAATATATGTTTCAGGTTCCCATGGGAAAGAGACTCTGGAAAAATTCCACCATAATTTCAACAGCTTCCACCCCATCATCAACCTCGGCCTGGACCAATCTATATGGGAAGTCCACTTCCTAGACACCACGGTGCAAATAAGTGATGGTCACATTAACACCACCCTATACCAAAAACCTACCAACCACTATGCCTACCTTCATGCCTCCAGCTTCCATCCCAGGCACATCACACGATCCATTGTCTACAGCCAAGCACTGAGGTACAATCGCATCTGCTCTAACCCCTCAGACGGAGACCAACACCTACAAAATCTCCACCAAGCATTCTCAGAACTACAATACCCACACAAGGAAATAAGGAAACAGATCAACAGAGCCAGACGTGTACCTAGAAGCCTCCTACTGCAAGGCAAACCCAAGAAAGAAACCATCAGGACTCCACTGGCCATCACATACAGTCCCCAGCTAAAACCTCTCCAACGCAGCATCAGGGATCTACAACCCGTCCTGGACAATGATCCCACACTCTCACAGGCCTTGGGTGGCAGGCCTGTCCTCGCCCACAGACAACCTACCAACCTGAAACATATATTCTCGCCAGTAACTGCACACCGCACTATAGTAACTCTAGCTCAGGAACCAATCCATGCAAAAAACCTCAATGCCAACTCTGTGCACATATCTACACCGGCGACACCATCACAGGACCTAACCAGATAAGCCACATTATCACCGGTTCATTCACCTGCACGTCCACCAATGTAATATACGCCATCATATGCCAGCAATGCCCCTCTGCTATGTACATCAGCCAAACTGGACAGTCTCTACGGATAAGGATAAATGGACACAACGCAGATATTAGGAATGGCAATATACAAAAACCTGTAGGAGAACACTTCAACCTCTCTGGCTACACTATGGCAGACCTTAAGGTGGCCATCCTACAGCAAAAAAACTTCAGGACCAGACTTCAAAGAGAAACTGCTGAGCTTCAGTTCATCTGCAAATTTGACACCATCAGCTCAGGATTAAACAAAGACTATGAATGGCTTGCCAACTACAAAACCAGTTTCTCCTCCCTTGGTTTTCACACCTCAGCTGCTAGAACAGGGCCTCATCCTCCCTGATTGAACTAACCTCATTATCTCTAGCTTGCTTGCATATATATACCTGCCCCTGGAAATTTCCACACATGCATCTGATGAAGTGGGTATTCACCCATGAAAGCTCATGCTCCAAAACATCTGTTAGTCTATAAGGTGCCACAGGATTCTTTGCTGCTTTTAGTATTTTTGATGACAAGTTAAAGTATGGGCTGGATGAATGGACTATAAGATGGATAGAAAGCTGGCTAGATCGTCAGGCTCAACGGGTAGTGATCAATGGTTCCAGGTCTAGTTGGCAGCCAGTATCAAGTGGAGTGCCCCAACGGTTGGTCCTGGGGTCGGTTTTTATTTAATATCTTCAATAATGATCTCAAGAATGGAGTGGACTGCATTCTCAGCAAGTCTGCAGATAACACTAAAATGGGACAAGTGGTAGATACGCTGAAGGGTAGGGATAGGATACAGAGGGACCTAGACAAATTAGATGATTGGGCCAAAAGAGATCAAGGACAAGTGTAGAGTCCTGCTCTTAAGACGGAAGAATCCCATGCACAGCTACAAACTAGGGAACAAATGGCTAGGCAGCAGTTCTGCAGAAAAGGACCTAGGGGTTACAGTGGACCAGAAGCTGGATATGAGTCAACAGTGTGCCCTTGTTGTCAAGGAGTCTAACAGCATTTTGAGCTGTATAAGTAGGAGCATTGCCAGCAGATTGAGGGATGTGATTATTCCCCTCTATTTGGCACTGGTGTGGACTCATCTGGAGTACTGTGTCCAGTTTTGGGCCCCACACTACAAGAAGGATGTGGAAAAATTGGAAAGAGTCTAGCGGAGGGTGTCATAACTGTCTTACTCAGATCTGAACCTTAGAGTTCAGAACATGAGAAGCTAGCTTGAAACCTCCAAACTTAATTACCAGCTTGGATCTGATATCGCTGCCACCAGCCAGAATTCCAGTGTCTGGCTCACTCTAGTTTCCCCAAAACCTTCCCTGGGGAACCCCAAGACTCAGATGCCCGGAGTCTCACCACAAAGGGAAATAACCCACTTCCCTTACCCCTCTTTACCTCCTCCCAGATTTCCCCACCCTGGGTACTCTAGGAGATTCCCTGCTTCAAGTCCTTGAAGCACAAGTACCGAGAGATCAATCTCTCTCTCCCCTCACCCAGAGGGTATGCAAATTCAGGCTTAGTAAATCTAACACAAAGAGATTCTCTCTTCCCCCCATCTTCTTCCTCCCACCAATTCCCTGTTGAGCTGCAGACTCAATCCCCTTGAGCCCCCACAAACAAAAAATCCAACAGGTCTTAAAAAGAAAGCTTTATATAAAAAGAAAGAAAAAGACATAAAATGGTCCCTGTATCAAGGTGACAATGTACAGGGTCAATGGCTTAAAAGAAAAAATGACTAAACAGCCTTATTCAAAAAGAATACAATTAACACATTCCAGCAACTACACACTTGTAAATACAAAAAAAAAATAGAAACCTATTGTCTTACTATCCTTGTACTTACAACTTGGAAACAGAAGATTAGAAAGCCTGGAGATTCCTGTGGTCACTCTCAGAGCCCAGAAAGAGAACAGACCAAGAACAAAGGACTCACACCCAAAACTTCCCTCCACCCAGATTTGAAAAAGTCTTGTTTCCTGATTGGTCCTCTGGTCAGGTGTTGTTTGTTACCCCTTTCCAGGTGAAAGAGACATTAACCCTTAGCTATCTGTTTATGACACGCCCCCCAAATCGCAGACAGTGGGGAATCTCACTGGCTGCGATTTCTTCCTAGAACTCTAAAATAAACAGAGTAATACAACACATGCACCTTTACATATATCACTAAGTATATAACTAACAGACTTTTACATTTTAAGAACACTTTTTAACTACTGATTCCGGGAAACTTTCACGGGAGAGTGCATCAGCTACTTTGTTAGAAGCCCCTGAAATGTGCTGAATTTCAAAATCAAAATCTTGGAGAGCTAATCTCCAACGAAGAAGTTTCTTGTTGTTCCCCTTGGCAGTATGAAGCCACTTTAGCGCAGCATGGTCGGTTTGTAGCTGGAACCGCCGTCCCCAAACATATGGGCGTAGCTTTTTCAGGGCGTACACAATGGCATAGCATTCCTTTTCACTGACTGACCAGTGACTTTCCCTCTCAGACAGTTTCTTGCTGAGAAACACGACAAGATGGAAGTTGTGATCCGTTGCTTCCTGCATGAGAACTGCTCCTATACCACACTCAGATGCTTCCGTGGTTACTAGGAATGGCTTGTCAAAGTCCGGGGTCCTGAGCACAGGGTCAGACATGAGCGTTGCCTTAAGTTGGGTAAAGGCCTTTTGACACTCATCAGTCCACTTAACTGCATTTGGCTGGGTCTTTTTGGTCAGGTCAGTCAGTGGGGCAGCGATTTGGCTGTAGTGTGGTACAAATCGCCGGTAGTACCCGGCCAAGCCTAAGAAGGATTGGACCTGTTTCTTTGACTTTGGGACAGGCCACTTTTGGATAGCTTCCACCTTGACCTGTAGGGGGTTTATGGTTCCTCGACCCACCTGGTGTCCCAGGTAAGTTACTCTGTTTTGGCCTATTTGACACTTTTTGGCCTTAACAGTTAGTCCGGCCTGCCTGATGCACTCAAAGACCTTTTCCAGGTGTTCAAGGTGTTCGGGCCAGGAGTCAGAAAAAATGGCCACATCATCGAGGTAGGCAACTGCATATTCGCCCAGTCCTGCTAGTAGACCATCTACCAGCCTCTGGAAGGTGGCGGGTGCATTTCGCAGCCCGAAAGGAAGGACATTAAATTCATACACCCCCGCATGGGTGACGAATGCTGACCTTTCCTTGGCAGGTTCATCTAGCGGTACTTGCCAGTACCCTTTGGTTAAGTCTATTGTAGAGATGAACTGGGTACATCCCAACTTCTCCAATAGCTCATCGGTGCGTGGCATTGGATAGTTGTCCGGACAAGTTACCACATTTAGCTTACGGTAGTCCATGCAAAAGTGTATTTCCCCATCTGGTTTGGGTACCAGAACCACTGGAGATGCCCATGCACTGGTAGATGAGCGGATTATACCCATCTGTAGCATGTTCTGGATCTCCCGTTCTATAGCAGCTTGGGCATGAGGAGACACTCGGTAGGGTGGTGTTCTAATGGGGTGAGCATTACCTGTGTCAATGGAGTGGTATGCCCGTTCAGTCCGTCCTGGGGTGGCTGAGGAGAATGGGGCGAAGCTAGTGCACAGCTCCTTGATTTGTTGCCGCTGCAGACGTTCTAGGGTGGTTGAGAGGTTCACCTCTTCCACGGTACTGTCTTTTTTCCCTTCGTAGTAGACACCTTCAGGCCACTCAGCATCGTCTCCCTGGACTGTAAACTGACAAACCTGTAAGTCTCTGGAATAGAAAGGCTTGAGAGAATTAACATGGTACACTCTGGGTTTTAGAGAGGAATTGGGAAATGCTATGAGGTAGTCAACAGCTCCCAGGCGCTCTTGGACCGTGAATGGCCCTTCCTATGATGCTTCCATCTTATGGGCCTGTTGCGCCTTCAAGACCATAACCTGGTCTCCTACCTTGAAGGAACGTTCTCTGGTATGTTTGTCATACCAGGCCTTTTGCTCTTCCTGAGCATTTTTTTTAGGTTTTCTTTAGCAAGCGCTAAAGAGTGTCGGAGGGTGCTTTGTAGGTTGCTTACAAAGTCCAGAATGTTAGTCCCTGGAGAAGGCGTAAACCCCTCCCACTGCTGTTTCACCAACTGTAATGGCCCCTTAACCTCATGGCCATACACAAGTTCAAATGGTGAAAACCCTAAACTGGGATGTGGTACAGCCCTGTAGACAAAAAGCAACTGCTGCAACACTAGGTCCCAATTATTGGAGTGTTCGTTGATGAATTTACGTATCATGGCCCCCAAAGTCCCATTAAACCTTTCCACTAGGCCATTGGTTTGATGGTGGTACGGGGTGGCAACCAAGTGGTTCACCCCATGCGTTTCCCACAGCTCTTTCATGGTCCCGGCCAGGAAATTTGTCCCCGAATCTGTAAGGATATCGGAGGGCCAACCTACCCTGGCAAAAATGTCTGTTAGGGCCTGGCTCATACAGCTTTAGCCCTAGTGTTGCTTAGAGTTACTGCTTCCGGCCATCGGGTAGCAAAGTCCACGAAAGTCAGTACGTACTGCTTTCCTCTGGGTGTCTTTTTTGGGAAGGGACCCAGAATATCCACAGCTACTCGCTGAAATGGGACCTCAGTTATGGGGAGTGGCTGGAGAGGGGCCTTGACCTGGTCTTGGGGCTTTCCCACTCTTTGGCATACCTCACAAGACCGGACATACTTGGCAACGTCCTTGCCCATCCCCTCCCAGTGACAGGACTTCCCCAACCGGTCCTTGGTTCTGTTCACCCCAGGATGGCCACTGGGATGATCATGGGCTAAGCTTAAGAGCTTTTCCCGGTACTTAGTTGGAACCACCAACTGTTTTTGCAGATGCCAGTCTTCCTGGTGTCCACCAGAAAGAGTCTCCTTGTATAAAAGGGCTTGTTCTGTAACAAACTGGTATCGATTAGAAGAGCTGAGAGGCGGTGGGGTGCTCCATGCCACCACCCAAGCTTTTTAAAGCTGTCATCTGCTTCCTGCTCAGTTGGGAACTGTTGTCTTGAAGCTGGAGACACGAGTTCTTCCTTAGACTGTGGACTTGGGCTTCATCCCTCTGGATGCAATGTAGGTGATGGGGTTGTTTCCGTTGCTGGTGAGCCGCTCTCCGCTGGTGCACCAGGGGGTATTTCAGGCTCTGGCTGAGCCTCTTGGGTATGCTTGTCTGCTGCTTCTGCCAGTTCAGGCTCGCTGGCGCCCTCTGGCGTTGGGGTTGAAGATGGATTTGCAAGCACTGTCGTCAGTGCTGGCACCGGTTCTGGTGCTGGCTGCTTTTCCAGTTCCTGGTCTGGGACTGGAAGCACTGTGGCTGTTTCCGTTGTTGGCATGGGATCCAGGTCCACTACCTCTGTCTGGGTCTCTGGTAACACAGACGGGGCCTCAGTGGACGGCTCAGGAACAGGAATGGGTCAGGAAGCTTGCCTGGTTTGGCTGCGTGTAACCATTCCCACTCTCTTGGCCCGCTTTACTTGGTTGGCCAAGTCTTCCCCCAGTAGCATGGGGATGGAATAATTGTCATAGACTGCAAAAGTCCACATTCCTGACCAGCCTTTGTACTGGACAGGCAGTTCAGCTGTAGGCAAGTCTACAGCTTGTGACATGAAGGGGTAAATTGTCACTTGGGCCTCTGGGTTGATGAATTTGGGGTCCATGAAGGATTGGTGGATAGCTGACACTTGTGCCCCCGTGTCTCTCCATGCAGTAACCTTCTTTCTGCCCACTCTCAAAGTTTCCCTTCACTCCAAGGGTATTTGAGAGGCATCTGGGCCTGGGGATCTTTGGTGTGATGGTGGTGTAATGAACTGCACTCGGTTGGGGTTCTTTGGGCAGTTGGCCTTTATATGTCCCAGTTCATTACACTTAAAGCATCTTCCATCTGACTGGTCACTGGGTCGAGGTGGGTTACTGGAGACTGGTGAGGTGGAAGAATAGGGTGTCTGTGGCTTTACTTGGGTTGTAGATGGGGTCTTTGGCTGCCCTTGGTTGTAGGGTTTACTGTCAGTGTGCCCCCTGGTGTATTCGCTCCCCTTGACAGTAGCTTTTTTGCTTCCTGCCACTTCTATCCATTTGGCTCCAATCTCCCCCGCCTCGGTGAGATTTTTGGGTTTTCCATCTTGTATGTACCGTGTTATGTCCTCAGGAACACCATCCAAGAACTGCTCCATTTGTATGAGGAAGTGCAGTTCCTCTAAGGATTTATCATTGTTTCCTGATATCCAAGCCTCATAATTTTTCCCAATGTAGTAGGCGTGTCTGGGAAATGACACATCTGGTTTCCACTTTTGGGTTCTGAAACGCTGACGGGCATGATCCGGGGTTATCCTCATTCTGAATCTGGCCTTGGTTTGAAACAGTTTATAATCGTTCATTCTGTCCTTTGGCATTTCAGCCGCCACCTCTGCTAAGGGTCCACTGAGCTGTGACCTCAGCTCTACCATGTACTGGTCTTCAGGGATGCTGTACCCAAGGCAGGCTCTTTCAAAATTTTCTAAGAAGGCCTCAATGTCCTCACCTGCCTTGTAGGTGGGAAATTTCTCGTGATGTGGAACAATTATTGGCGAAGGGTTGTTATGATTGGCTGTGTTCTGTTGCTTAGCCTTTTCTAATTCCAGGGCCTGCCGGTGGGCTTCCCTCTGCAGTTCCAGCTGTTTTTGGTGGTCTGCATCTTTGGCTGCTTGCTCTCTTTTGTAGGCTGCCTCTCTTTCTCTTTCTCTCAGCTCCATCTCTTTTTGTTTTATTTCTAGTTCCTGGTTTTTTTTTTCCATATCTCGCTTGTGCTCTGCATCTTTGATTTGTTCCTTTGGCCTCCATTTTTGCCTTAGAAGTCATGGTTCCTGTTTTCTTGTGTTGGGGTGCCCTCTGGTGTTTATTGTTGGAACTGCTGGCTCTCTGTTGCCTCCTGGAGTCTGCCTAGCAACAGTGCTTTTTTTTTCTTCCTCTAGCTAAATCTTTTAAATGTAAAGTAAACCAGAAAAAGCACTTTATTTGCATGTGTATTGTGCTGGGTGCTTGACTCTCAGTCGGAGTGCTATTGTTTAACAAAAGACCCTTTGTCAACTTTAATAGTTCCTTGCTTAATATGCAAGCCAAACTGCAACCAGAGAACAGAAAAAAAAATTCCCTCTGGTTCTTTTTAAAACCACGCTTTCTCTCTGCATAAAAGCCCTAGCAGAGAGAAAAAAATATATATTTCTACTGGCTTCTGTATCTTATCTTTCCACACTGCTGCCAACCATGTCATAACTGTCTTATTCAGATCTGAACCTTAGAGTTCAGAACATGAGAAGCTAGCATGAAACCTCCAAACTTAATTACCAGCTTGGATCTGATATTGCTGCCACCAGCCAGAATTCCAGTGTCTGGCTCACTCTGGTTTCCCCAAAACCTTCCCTGGGGAACCCCAAGACTCAGATGCCCAGAGTCTCACCACAAAGGGAAATAACCCACTTCCCTTACCCCTCTTTACCTCCTCCCAGATTTCCCCACCCTGGGTACTCTAGGAGATTCTCTGCTTCAAGTCCTTGAAACACAAGTACCGAGAGATCAATCTCTCTCTCCCCTCCCCCAGAGGGTATGCAAATTCAGGCTTAGTAAATCTAACACAAAGAGATTCTCTCTTCCCCCCTGTCTTCTTCCTCCCACCAATTCCCTGCTGAGCTGCAAACTCAATCCCCTTGAGCCCCCACAAAAAATAAATCCAACAGGTCTTAAAAAGAAAGCTTTATATAAAAAGAAAGAAAAAGACATAAATGGTCCCTGTATCAAGGTGACAATATACAGGGTCAATTGCTTAAAAGAAAAAATGACTAAACAGCCTTATCCAAAAAGAATACAATTTAACACATTCCAGCAACTACACACATGTAAATACAAAAAAAACAATAGAAACCTATTGTCTTACTATCCTTGTACTTACAACTTGGAAACAGAAGATTAGAAAGCCTGGAGATTCCTGTGGTCACTCTCAGAGCCCAGAAAGAGAACAGACCAAGAACAAAGGACTCACACCCAAAACTTCCCTCCACCCAGATTTGAAAAAGTCTTGTTTCCTGATTGGTCCTCTGGTCAGGTGTTGTTTGTTATCCCTTTCCAGGTGAAAGAGACATTAGCCCTTAGCTATTTGTTTATGACAGAGGGCAACAAAAATGATTAGGGGGTTGGGACACATACTTATGAGGAGGGCTGAAGGAACTGGGATTGTTTAGTCTGCAGAAGAGAAGAATGAGGGAGGATTTGATAGCTGCTTTCAACTACCTGAAAGGGGGTTCCATAGAGGATTGATCTTGATTGTTCTCAGTGGTAGCAGATGACAGAACAAGGAGTAATGGTCTCAAGTTGCAGTGAGGGAGGTTTAGGTTGATATTAGGAAAAACTTTTTCACTAGGAGGGTGGTGAAGCACTGGAATGGGTTACCTAGGGAGGTGGTGGAATCTCCTTCCTTAGAGGTTTTTAAGGTCAGGATTGACAAAGCCCTGGCTGGGATGATTTAATTGGGGATTGGTCCTGCTTTGAGCAGGAGGTTGGACTAAATGACCTCCTGAGGTCCCTTCCAACCCTGATATTCTATGATTCTGTGGTCAATCTGGCCTTGTATATATTTAAAACAAGTTCTTCTGTCACTTAGCTGAGAAGATAGAGCCAAACCCTCAGAGTTGTGTGTTGCTAAAGCCAATACAGAAATATAGGTCATTCTCACTCTCTTGTATTGGTGGGATCAGATGAATTAAGAGAACCTGACAACTTGAATCTGAGCAGGTAAAATGCTTTTGGTTTAATATTGTGACTATTATATAGTATGAAACCTACAGAGCTATACAATACACTTGAAATGGACAGGTTATAATTTCAAAAGGATTACTGGTAGAAGCAAATAATTGTTTATTAACTATTGGAAAGTACTAACAGCCTCGGCAGATGATCACAGACCAGTAGCATTGGCAAGTGCTTAAAATAACAACTTAGAAAATCAATAATCCATTGTCTTGCCATATAGCAAGTCCATAGCATCAGTTGTCTCAATCTGAAATTCTTTTTCAATGTAAAGAATTAGGATGCACACACCATGTGGATTTGAACCGCACACGGTAGCAAAAAGCTCCCTTTCATGTAGCTGGTCCAAAGGAGACCTCTATGCCACTTCAGGAGGTCTCTTTTGAGCCCATCATTGCTGTCCGAACTTCGTACAACCATAGCTTAGAATGATTTAAACATGGTTGTTGTCAAATCAAGTTATAATATGGTTTGCCCAAGGTAAATATATATTGGGAGTAAACGGGTAAAAATGAGTAATAAAAATCGTACTAAAGATGTTTCTGGTTTTTTTTAAAAAGGTGTTACTTGTCATTCAGAGAATGGGAAAAGAGAGGATATGATACAGATAAATGGTCTAGAGAAGATAAATAGTCATTGTTCCTATTTACCCTCTCATGATACAAGAACAAAGGGATGTTCAATAAAATGGAAAGAAAACAAATAAAAGGCATTACTTTACATAAAATTTACAGCTGAGTTGCGGAAAGTGATGCCACAAGATACCAGTGAGGACAAGAGTTTAACAGACTTTTAAAACAAAACCAAAAAAGACCGGAGAGTTATATGGGTAATAAAAAATATCCTGTTATATAAGATAAAGTTAAAAAAATAAAGATGATAAATTCTAATGCTTCAGCATGTACGTCAACCATTTTAGAAACTAAACAAAATCAAAACAACCCCCCCCCCCACACACACACACCTTTGAGAGCCCAACATATGGGAAGGAAAAAATAAAAGAGTCCTGCTCGGATAAGAGCATAATCATTCGTTGGTAACAGAAGGGAAAGAGAGAGAAAGAGATTGGGAAACCAGGGGGTGGGAGCATGGGACAGGGGCTACTGTCAGGCACCCTGGCACCCCTGCCCAGGAAAATGGAAGATTCAGGGTTCCCCACTGTAGCCTGGACTCCCTGGGCAGCTCTTACCATGGCCAAGCTCTGGCTTTGAGCCTGGCCAGACAAGGGTGCTGGAACAATTTTTATAGTGGGGGGACTGAGAGCCGTAGAACCAAACTGTAAACCCTGTGTATAACGTAATCCACTTCAAATCAGGGTGTGTAGCAGCATCCCTAGTTTCAGCATCTATGTGGCCAGGTGGTGAGGACTTGGGGGAATAGGTGGGGCCACAGAGGGGGTGGGGCTCCTCCATGTGCCCATTTTTGCCTTTTGAAAAGGTGATCACTAAAGCCATGTTAACTTTACATTCAGCTAAACAAAGCACACAATCCACAGCAGCAAGTCTCAGAGTCTAGGGTCTTCAGACTCATGGGGCTCACACGAGGGTGCTGAAAATAGCCATGTAGCCCTTCTGGCTCTGTCTTTGCAGCCTGACTTTCTCCTTGGACTGCAGAACTCGAGCTACAGTCTGAACCAGAATGTCTACATGTCTATTTTAGCCCTGTAGTGGGAACTTCTCCCCCCCGCACCCAGAGTCTGTAGACATGGACTCTGAGACTAGCTGCTGTGAGTTGTGTGTTTTGTTTAGTTCAATGTAACGTTAACATGGCTTTGGTCAGAGGAACATGGTGAATAATTGCAGGACAGCAGCAGGAGGGAGATATTGTGATGAAGCTCCATACGTCATCTTCTATCAAACTAGATTCCATTCAGGTCGCTTGTTTAAAATGTCTCCCAAATTCTCATCCAGATCGTTCCCATGAGTTAATTTCCTGTAGTTCAACTGGGAAATGAACTGAGTGAAGTCTGAGGTAGAACACAGATTAAGGAAAACGAAAAGGTACTGATTAGCATTGAATAGTTCTGTTGCATACAAAGTAACAACCATTTAATCCTGCTGGAATTTTGTTCTCCTACTGTGGAAAACAGATACACTATATTCCAGCCATGGCATATTCCAGCTGCAGCAGAAGTAATAAATTGGTACACTCTTCCTTCAGATCACCAAATGCTACATTACTGCAAGGAATGGGAATGCATTAACAAGCAGGACTACATTAAAGGCTTACATTGTGCAGTAACTCCAAGGTTACCCACATTACATTTTTTAATGTTACAAAACAAATAAATTAAAGATACAGTTCATAGTGTTCATAGGCGTGGACAGCACAGAGTGGATTTTCTACAAAAAATAACCTGTATGCTAAAATATTATAGTGATATAGAGCTGTCTGGAAAAGAGGACACTTGTTTATTAAACCAAGCTCCAACACTTGATACAACTCAGTATCTTAGGGACAAAATAAAGAGGTTTCTATATAGTATGGTGTAATGTCCCCAGACAGTGATCATGAGCATAGAATCATAGGATTAGAAGGGACCTCAAACAATCATTTAGTCCAATTCCCTGCACTCGTGGCAGGACTAAGTATTATCTAGACCAGGGGTAAGCAACCTATGGCATGGGTGCCGAAGGCTGATTTTCAGTGGCACTCACACTGCCCGGGTCCTTGGCCACTGGTCCGGGGGGCTCTGCATTTTAATTTAATTTTAAATGAAGCTTCTTAAACATTTTAAAAACCTTATTTACTTTACACACAACAAGAGTTTAGTTATATATTATAGACTTGTAGAAAAAGACCTTCTAAAAAGGTTAGAATGTATTACTGGCATGCGAAGCCTTAAATTAGAGTCAATAAATGAAGACTCGGCACATCACTTCTGAAAGGTTGCCAACCCCTGAGCTAGACCATCCCTGACAGGTGTTTATCTAACCTGCTCTTAAAAATATCTAATGATGGAGATTCCAAAGTCTCCCTAGGCAATTTATTCCAGGGCTTAACCACCCTGACAGTTAGAAGTTTTTCCTAATGTCCAACGTAACCTTCCTGCAATTTAAGCCCATGGAGTCGTGCAGAAGAATTACTTCTCATGTCTTGCTTGCAACATTCCTGCTAATACATCCCAGAATGATGTTCGCTTATTTGCAAGTGTTACACTGCTGACTCATATTTAGCTTGTGGTCCACTATGAACCCCAGATCCCTTTCCAGTGTATGTGTATAATGAAAGAACTAATTTGTAAGGAAATGGGGACAGATAAAGACCAAGTCATGGCTGCAATAGGGCAGTCAAAATCAGGATATTGGGAGAGATTCTGAAGTCTTTTTGTTTGTTTGGGTTTTTTTTTGTAACAATAGCAGATAAGAGCTATAGTGAAACAATAAGAAATTAACAGTGACCCTTTGAAGCAACAGCAGAGGTGAGGTGCACAAAACAAAAGGAAGCAATGTTAAAAACACTGAGCCTTAAAATGGCTCTGTGTAATCAGACTGTCACTTTGATAAGGGTACATGAAAACTCTGTAAGAACAAAAGAAACAGTTACACCTTATGTAAAAATTGATATGGCTAATGTTTAAAAAAAGTTGTAGTATAGAAGGAATGGGCATTTTGCCTAGCACATGTGCAGTGTATATTGTACAAAAGGGTAAAAGAAATGCAAATAAAACGTGCTACTGAATTAAAATCCTATTAGGGCTCCAAAAAGAGCAACAATAGGCTGTTTTCTTTTGCAGATCTCTGTGTGTTTTGTAAGCAGGAGTTGAAAGTGGAAAGAAATCAAAACTCTGGTGGAAGTTGATTATGTCCCTTTTAAGACAGAGTCTCTGAGCTCTGCTGATGGCTTTGAATCCAAAAGCCAAGTCTGTGTTGATGCAAATTACCTAACTGATAAAGGAAGGTGAGAACTGCCAGCACAAAAGAAATTGCCTAAATAAAAGACATGGTATAACAAGATCCCTTTAAGAGATTTCATGCTAAATGTTATTGTTAATATTAAACATTGAAATAAATTTAATGTTAGTAAGTACCCTGTAACAATGTATAGTGTGTATGATTTTTGGAAAAATCCTTGAAGATAATATGGTAATGATGCTTCTCAGCTATTGCCTGTAAATAAACTTAAAGCTTAACACAGCAGGAAAAACATTACAAACTTGGTCTGCTATATAAGAAAAAAAAACTTGAGGTACACCACCTCATGAATTTAATAACTAAACAGTGGAATAATTTCCCCATAACCCTTAAAAAGTAGAACCCATTAAAACCTGGCCTGCCTGTAGAACAAAAAACACAGGAAAATATGGAGATAATTCCTCTGTTTTGCCTGCCATCAGCAGGGTATTTGTAAAAGAAAGGAATCTTTTAAGTGATAATCAATGCCTCCCCGAAAGAGGTAGAAAATGTTATTTTTTGTCTTTCAGAAAATCAGAAAAAGCTAATACCAGCTACAGAACAACCTATTACAAAAACAAATGAAAGTAAAAAAACATACTGCAATAGCTATGGAATGTACTGAAATGCAGATATTTAAAACATAAGATGTTTTGGGTAATATCAGAAAATATTAAGATTTTGATGCATCTGTTAAAGCAAAGGAAAAATCATTGATACCTATCAATATAAATAAATGCAGTATGTCTCCAGTACGGTGAGACAAAATTTGTTAAGTAAAGAAATTGTTGTTAAAATCGCACACCAACAGGCTTTGGGAGCACAGATATGGAAGATTAACCCACTCCTCAGATTGCACCTGGGATCTTTCTAACTGTCCTAGACCTCAAGCCAGTGGGCTGTGGAGAAAGGGAAACTATTGAACACTATAGGTTGTACAAAGTGGGTATGCTTATCCATGCCTGTTGCTCCAAAGCCCTGTAGTAAAGACATCTCACTAGAATCCTGTATGTGAAATAAAATTAATAATGAGACCAAAGTACTGTATAATGGGCTATGTGTATGTGTTAATTCTTGGGGAAAATTGTTTAAAAAGTGTTAGTAACCCACCAGAAGACAAATGTAAATGTAATGCAAGTACTGTGTTTACCAATAATCACATTTACTATTTGCCACAACAACAACAAAAAGTCTCAGCTTACTGTAAACACTGATTTAGCTGAGTTCTCTATCACTCTTAGCACTGAATGGCAAAAAGTTACCAATCATCTGTTAAAAGGTAAAACGGTAACATAGTTCCTAGAAAAAAAAAACACCAATGTGGGAAACGGAACCATTCATATTATACACGCAAATGGGGACATGTTAAGAATTGCCTGCAGAAAAACATAACAGCTTACCATTGGTATAATATATTTTCTGTATGGTCTCCCTCAACTACTGGCATACTAATGTTATTATCCCTAATTGTTTTTGGTTTTAAATTATATGTGTTTAATTAAAATGTTTAAAATGTGCTGGTGGATAAAACAAATGTATGCAAAGCTAGAGCCACAGGTCCAAATCACCTCCCAGTATTTTCTATTATGTGGACTAAATAAAAAGTGACACTGGCGATTAATAATCTTAGTGTCAAAAGGGAGATATGTAGGAGCAGGATTTTATAATGTCCATAAGAATTAAAGTATAATTTGATTTTATCCTGCTAGCCACCCTTTTTAAATAGCAGAAAGAAATAACCCTCTGGAACTATAGGATTCTGTTTTCCCATATGCATTACAAATTGGACGCTCTCTAACTCTTTGTTTTAAGAATTAGGTAGTAAAAGACAGGATTCTCTATTGTGTCTGTTAAGTAAATTAGAGAAATATTGAAGGCCTGGGTCTCAAGGTAAATTGTCTTGGTTATTAATTGTAAAACTTAGCAAGGTTTAATTTGCAATGCTATTTTGCTCGATATAAAATACTACTGTTTGTATTCTCAGTCTACATCTACAATTTTGCAGCGCTGGTTGTTACAGCTGTATTAGTACAGCTGTATAGGGCCAGCGCTGCAGAGTGGCCACACTTACAGCAACCAGCGCTGCAAGTGGTGTTAGATGTGGCCACACTGCAGCGCTGTTGGGCGGCTTCAAGGGGAGTTCGGGGAACGCGAGAGCAAACCGCAGGGAAGGAGACCTGCTTGCACGGGGGTTCGGGGAACGCGAGAGCAAACCGGGGAAGGAGACCTGCTTCCCAGCGGTTTGCTCTCGCGTTCCCCGAACCCCCCTGCAAACCGCAGGGAAGGAGACCTGCTTGCTCGGGGGTTCGGGGAACGCGAGAGCAAACCGGGGAACGAGACCTGCTTGATTACCAGAGAGGCTTCCTCAGGTATGCTGCGATACCTGCTTATTCCACGGAGGTCAAGAAAAGCGCTGGTTAGTGTCTACACTTGATTACCAGCGCTGGATCACCAGCGCTGGATCCTCTACACCCGAGACAAAACGGGAGTACGGCCAGCGCTGCAAACAGGGAGTTGCAGCACTGGTGATGCCCTGCAGATGTGTACACCTCCTAAGTTGCACCGCTGTAACCCCCTCACCAGCGCTGCAACTTTGTGATGTAGACAAGCCCTCAGTCTGTTTGTGTGAATGAGGAATGTATGCATCAGGAAAAGAAAAGGTGTGAAGGCCATTGTTATAGCCAGAGTCAAGGAAGAAGTAGTTAAGAGACTTAAAGAACATCAAAGAATCATCAGGCACTGCTTACTACTCTGACGGCTGTTAAACTTTCTGGCATTGCAAAGTGGATACATGCTTTGCAGTGTAAGAATGCACCACCCCCACCGAACCAATCTTCATCTCAGGACCACGCAGTCAATTTTGACTCCAGAAGAAGACGTAGTGGGACAGCCTGCAATACCTTACAATCTATGCTCTCGTAAGGGTTGCCAGAAGCAGAAGACTACATAAAGCAAGGCCCAAGAAGAAGCAGTAGTGAGCCTAGCGCCTGTTGCCTGGTGGACATAAAACCGTGACTGCGGTTTCCTCAGTTGAGGCTGTCAGAGCCAGAAGGGCCCTGCCTCCAACATGCACCTCCGGTGGCACCTGTTCCTCAGTTGCTGGTGTCCTAAGGTCTGCGGAGTCCACAATGACAATTCTTTTATCCAGCAGCAAGTGTGGATAGCTCAGACCCTTATTATTTCTAAATGCCGGGTCTGCAGCCACATCCCAGCCCACTCTCAAACTGGTGTTCCTGTCCTGGCTATCCCACTCAATTCCCCAGACCTCAGTGGAGGACTTTGTCTGTTTAACACAATATGGAACAGTAATGACACCTGGGAAGAGGCTATTGGCAGTTCCTTTATCCCATTTAGGGGAGTAATACACCAAGCAAAAAGGCTCCTGAGGTTACAAGAAGTAGTTAAAATAATGGCAAATAAAACTGAAGAAAGTTTAAGAGCCCTGGCCAAAGAATCAGGGGCGATCCGACAGGTGGCCCTCCAAAACCGTCAGGCATTGGATATAGTGCTGGCGGCCAAAGGAGGGACCTGTGCTCTCACTGGAAAACAATGTTGTGTGTTTATACCTGACAATACCAATGAGGTAATAGATTGCTCTAGCCACTTAGAACAAATCTCATATCTTCCCCATGAAGAGCCGAGTTCTTTATGGAAGTGGTGAAGTAACCTGTTCAATTTCTCTGGCATAGGAAACTGGTTGTTTCAGGGAGCCCTGACTATCCTGTTTGGAATCCTAATAATTTTTGTATGTTTTCAGTTAGTCTCCTGTTGTATCCAAAATCGTGTAAGGCATGCCACCCAGGTGACTGCCCCAAAACAGAGTGCTAATATGATGATTTTTGAATACTGCTGATGAACAAAGAGATAAAGAATGGTTAATATGTGGAACCCAGTAATTGTTGGTCATGGCGTGAGCTTGACCAAAAGGAGGGATTGTGAAAGTAGAATGAATTATATTGTAAAAATAAGAATGGATTAAAGAAATGTTGTATGTACCTTTAAGCAGAAATAAGAAATGTTGAAATACAGGTGCCAGGAAAAGAAACATTAGGCATAAACAAGGGTGCTAATGGCGAAACATTAACAGAAGATTGGTAATAGTTAGTAAGAAAATAAGATATGCATGCCTAGCTCAGGTAAACTTATCAGATTCTGCTTCCTTTGTTTCTTGTTAAGTGCTCGCCTTTTTATCTGTATATATAAGATACTTTGTGTCTTTCATGGTGCTCACATTATCTAGATGTTATTAGCAGAGCGCTGTGCTAATAAAACAGAGTGGTCTGACAAACTGTGAGTCCTGAGTCTAACTTTGACAGATGATAAAAATATAAAACATGGCCCTGCTTCAAGGTGAGTACTAGTAATGGTCAAAGAGGTAGATCTATGTATTTGAGTAATATTCATATTCAAGGTCTCTAATATTTTGGCTTACATATATCAACTATATCCAAATGTTCCCCCCAAACTTTCCCATAACTCCTCCAAAACCCTGCTCTTCACTACTTTGAACTCCATTATCAAAACAGAGTCACAGGCTCATCTCCTTAACTAGTCTTCTCAATGGTGCATTGACCATAACCTCCTAGATTTAAGGAGGAACTACCTTGACCCCTTCCCTTCCAGAATTTCCAGGGAAAGGCCAACTATCCTATCCTTGTCCCCTAGGTCCCTTACCAGTACATTACCTTTATTTTATTTCAGATTTATGGCACACCATTTTGTCTCATGTGTCTCTTCTTTTCCTGGAGCAGGGGATGATCCAGCAGCAAGAGGAGATTCATTTTCCTTTAGGAACTTGTCTAAATGGCAAGTTACTGCTTGGGAAGTAAGACTGTGAATCTACAGCTCACCAGCTTACCACACAGTAACATTCCATGTGGACACTTCTAAGGGGGCCAAAATCATTTGTGCCAGCAAATGTAAATCTCTCTTTTCCTTACTTAATCTGCCAGTTCTTCACTTTTCAACCTTAGTATATTTACCTATTGTGCTTTCTTCTCAAACTCAGGAAATAGTCACAGCTCTAACTCTCTTGAATTATTAAATGCCATTAAAAATGTTTGTTAGGAGTTTCTTTCCAACTTTACGCCCCCCTCTCCCAATTCTAAAAGCATTTCATTAGAGTTATTTGTAGTCAGCATGTGATTTCAAAGAGTTTTATTTCTTTTCTGTTTTTTTTTAAATTCAACTTTTGAGACATCTGTAATATACATATTGGAACACTTTGCATGGTCTAGGGTTGTATAAAAACTCTAAATAGGCAGTTCTATTATCTTTCTTTCTTTGTACTTGAAGTTTTTCTTTTGCTGTCTGAAAACTAATGAACCTAAGGAAAAAAATTTATTGTTTCCATATGCAGATGCTTAATTTAAATTTGATAGATACAGTCCTACTAAACAACAGCATGCATCAATACCTACAATGCCAACAATTACTTTCACTGTGGCTGTATGAAAATATCTGTCTAGAATTCTAATATTGTGTAACTTTTGCTGCAGTAAACAAGATGATGTTTTAGTAAGTTGTCTCTAATATTAAACATCATCTCTTTATTTAGGTGTTATGCCTACTCGCCTTATGTATTATTTACCGTAGCTTCACAAACAAAGGCCAAATTCTGACCTTGGATGTGTAAATGAGTAGTTCCCACAAATGTGGACCAGCTGGATCATTTTTGGCTGAAATTAAGTTCTCTCTTAGGGCTAGATTATGCCTTTTAATGTACAGCCCTCAGCAAAGGGTGGTGTGGAAGATGCATCATCTCAGGAATAGCCTTGCAAGGCATTATGATCAGAGATACCCTTCTGAGATTTAATTCCCACCCTGTTTCCCCCTTGCATTGGAGAGGTAGGATTTCTTGCTGGCCTACGTTAGCAGCAAAGGACATTGCTCATGCTGGTTTAGCTGTCTGGCCAATATACTGTGGGGCAGTGCCAATTCTCCACCTGTTTCTTTCCCATCTGCTTGTGATAGGGGGACTAAGCAGTTGCACAATGCCCATTTATCCTTGTGTGCTTGGATCCAGGATTTGAGTAGCTCATGTGAGGGTGTAACAGGAGTTCTTATTTTTCCGCTTCCTTGGTCAGCCAGATAGCCTTCCCCTTTATTTTGGACCTTCTTTCATATAACTGTGTGTGTCTCTGTATCTCTCTTTCTATACTGCATTATTAAACATTTAAACTGAGGCCTTATAGATATAACATTACATAGACATGGAAATAAGACTTACAAGTCATGGATCTTTTGAACAAATATTAATTCCAAGTATGATTAACAAAGTATGATTAAGTACACTGTGACTTTAATTATCCTACCCAAACTAGACATTGTGAAAGTCACACAGGATGGTTTCTGATGCCCTGCACTATTAACAATGTACTATAGAGTTATAATTTTATATGGATTCATTTTAAATCAGATCAGTGAGTCATGTGTCAGAGTTCTGATTAGTGTCCGGGAGTCTCTTTGGAAATACACAGTGGACTGATTACTGGAGAAAGAAATTAAGACTCATTATTTGAATTTAAAAAATATCCATGTGCTCAAATTCCAGGACATTATTTTTGTGGGGAAAAAGCTCAGATACATTATACACACATGTACCAGCATCACCCACACTCAAATTATTTGGACATGAATTATTGTATCTGCACTGAGGTTATTTGAAAAAGTTTTGATAAAAAATATATATATGGATATGTCACTAGACGCACACAGTTTAATTCCAGCTCAATGTATTGGTGTCTATGGGCTACTATTAGTACCATGCGGTGACTGTTTGGTGTCCTCTGCAAAATGAATAGGGTGTTGTCATTTCTCTGCAGACCTCTATCTACAGCCCAAACAAATCACTATGATTGGTGTTAATTGGCACCCATTGGCAGTGAATGGCAATCTCAGGATTAAGAACTTGATGATGCAAAGCACTGTGTGTCCTTCAGAAGTAACTTCTTATCATCCCTCATGAGCCATCTATACCCTTGTAAGATCAGCACTGAAAGAGTTATGGAAATTGAACTACTTATTTAGCCCTAGAAGTGATTGCTCAGTATTAGAGTTCAGGTGCATTAATAGGTCCGTTTAAGAAAGCTGCCTGTGTTGTTCCTATTGTCCTGCTAAAGAGGGGAATTGAGTCTCCACGGCTAGTATTTTTGTAAGCAATAATTTCAGACACTTTTTGTTTTGTTTTGTTTTTAAGAAAACTACCATAATTAAAGTAAAGGTTTAGGACAACCGGGTCCTGTTCTAGTGCACATTTCAATCACTGGAAAGACCCCCACAGGTTTTAAATGGTCATTGGAACAGTCCCTTGGTGACCACTTAGGGGAGACAGTTACAGTGAAGAAATGGAACTACCAGTAAGTGCTCAGCAGAGTGAAGTACTCTGCCCCTTTGAACTATTAATGGGGCCAACTCCTGTTAAATACACACCAAGGTGAAGTAATTTTATTTCACAGGTTGAAATTTCAGTTTAAACTCTAAATATAAATCAGACAATATAACCAGAGCCTCTGGTGAAAATGAAATCAAAACAAATGACTAATTTCAGAACCATAAGACACAAACTTGCTTCTAAGGCAATGTATTTATATTTTCATAGCTACAATCAGGATTTTTTTCGAGAGATTCAGTCAATTACATTAACAAATTTAATTTGATCACTGTCTTTATAAAGCCTGACTTAGTATCTCTAAAACCTACTCTTGTTCATGCCTCTAGTTGGTGATCCTCCCATGAATAACACATCTACAATAATTTCACTTGTGGTATTTAACTTGGTTTTTTTTACAGATATCTCCCAAAATTCAAAGCCTGTGAAAAATTGCCTTTGATAATATTGTTGAACTGAGAATTATTATTGTTTGTAAATAACTCTATTTACCACATGAAAGTTAGCTTTCTCTGCATTTTTAAAGTATCCGAGAGATTTCTGGTTGTGCTATGGTTCTGTAAATTAAATACCACGTTCTAGACTATGATCTTAGCGTATATGAAAATAACATGGTACAATGCTGTCCTTATTCTCCTTTACCTATTAGTTTCCTTAAACATTTAAGAATGAGTGTTACATCACTATTTTTCTCCCCAATTGCTCAAGATATTAATTCCAATGCTGAGAGTGTGGCTGGTGCTCATTTGATACTGTCAAACAATCCTTCGTGTGTTTTGTACTTCATTTCCACAGGGTAAAACATGAAGACCAGCTCAATGGGTATGGAGCACTATAGAACAGAGATCATGGATGGTAGGTCCATTAAGGAGGTCCTTAACAGGAGATCTATAGGAGAGTACAGAAAATCCAGTTTGGAAAGGATTTTAAGATTTCAAAATTTGGTTTTGTTTAGAATCAGAGCAAAACCTAAACATTTTGAATTCTCCATGAAAGAAAGAAAATTCTCTCCTTCACTCTTCAAAAACATTTGGATTGAGCAATATTTTTTAAATTTTGATATTTCACTTTTTAATTTATATTACATTATAAGACATTAAATAATTTCAAAAAATTAATTGACACAAAGTTGTTTCAAAATTAAAAATCGGATGTTTCATTGTTTGAATCCCTTCCCCGCCCTTTTCCTCTGAAATGAAATTTCAGTGAAGTTGACATGACATCGCAAATTGTTTCAATTTTGATGGAGCTGCATATTCTGACTGAAAAGGGTTCCATATACGTTTTTTCAACTAGTTGTGCTTAATAGCCCTATCAACACCAAGTTAGAAAGATAAATGGTGTGGTGGAAACTGAGGTCAAGAAATTCCTAAAAAGTTTATAGTGTTTGTGACTTATTGGAAAGAGGAGACATTCATAGATTCTGAATCAGGAAAGCACTTAAGCATATGCTTAAATCTATCCCTATTCAGAACAGCATATAAGACTGAATCAGACTTCAGTATATGCTTAAAGTTAAGCTTAAGTCCCATTCATGGTTAAGTGCTGTCCTGAATTATTTATTTATTTATTTATGTATTTTAAGATGTGAGTAGTAGTAATAATAATAATTAATATGTAATATTAAAACATTGAGTCCTAGTCACCCAGATACGTATTTAATCTTACAACAGCATAATGTACTCAGTAGCATGAAAAACATTTTTCAACATAAACAAATTAACTCAATTCTACTCAGCCACCCTGGGAAACAAACATTATCAAAAAGTTCTTTCCATTGGAGCTGGGCAACATTTTTTGGGGGGGGAAAAATCAGTGAAAAATGCACCTTTACCAACACTAAAATGTTCTATAAATGTATGTCAAGATCTCTCAATTGTTTTGGTCAGGAAAAAAAATTCAATGAAATGTGAAGTATTTTGTTTCAACATTTTCAAAACAAAATATTTCAATTTTTAATTTTGAAACAACATTTTGTTCCAAAATTTATTTTTATTTTGAAAAATCAAATACATGTTTAAATGGTCAGTAGCAAAATGAAATATTTTATTTGACCGAAAACACATTTTTTTTTTACTTTTAAATTAACCAAAAAAATCTGATTTTTTTCAGTCTGACCTGAAACTATGTTGTTATTTGTGGGTGTATTTTTCTTTTTTGAATTTCTGTTGAATTGATTTAGATTATATAAAAGCATCCAACACTGTTATCACGACCCTGACCTATTCAATATTAAACAGTTTTAAACAAGGTTTGGGGCTTGGTATACAGATACCTCAAGCCACTTAATACATGGCAAACATATTATTGGAAATATTTAATCCTTTATTAAATAGACAGAAAAGAAAGAAAAAAACAGTGAAAGCATTTAAAAAGTTAAATTGTAAGTAAGGTTTTCATTTTAACAACACCTCATTCGCTCCAGGTGGAGTGAGTTTTTTAAAAGGACCCCACTCCCTCTTTGCATCTGACATCCTTTAGATGGTTTTAAATATATGAGTAACTGTCTGGGGGAAGGAGAGAAGAGAGTTAGTTCAGGTGGGATGGAGGTCTTGCTGTTGTTAAAGTCTGATAGCATTTTCTAAAAGACAAAATAAGAGAAACATACGCAAGGTGAGGGGAAGAAAAGAACAACAGAATAGAAAATGAAGCTTCTGTCTCTGGTGTTGACCTCACTGCTGGAAAAACAAATGAACAAATAAAAACAGTCACAGCACATGGTCTTATCAATCATTTTGAGAGCTGGCAAACTTGTACTAGCATCGGACTGTTTAGGGCAGGGGTCGGCAACCTTTCAGAAGTGGTGTGTCAAGTCTTAATTTATTTACTCTAATTTAAGGTTTCGCTTTTCAGTAATTTTAACATTTTTAGAAGGTCTCTTTCTATGTCTATAATATATAACTAAACTATTGTTGTATGTAAAGTAAATAAGGTTTGTAAAATGTTTAAGAAGCTTCATTTAAAATTACATTAAAATGCAGAGCCCCATTGACCAGTGGCCAGGACCCCGGCAGTCTGAGTGCCACTGAAAATCAGCTTGCGTGCTGCCTTCAGCATGCATGCCATAGGTTGCCTACCCCTGGTTTAGGGCATTGCTTTTAGCTGTCCTGCTGGTCACAGGCTTACAGTGATGTTGCAAAATATGCAGTCTTGGCTGGCTAAGACAGACTCCTATTTGACAGAAAGAGAAATTAGAGAGATAGGAAAGAGAAGAAATAAGGTAGAGAAAGAAAAGAGTATACTGGAGAGTAGTGGGAAGACAGTCTCACATCCCTGGTGGTGGTTGGGATTTAGCCAGAGCCAGTGGAGCTGGCGGTGTCATCTGGGTCCCTCTCTCTGGCCCACTGTGCTCAGAATATCTCCCAGGATTCGGATGAAGAAGGTCCTGGATTCTGGAATATGATGGTGGTGGCAGGCATGATAATGACGTTCACACCTTTCCGTTCTTGTCTTTCAGTCAGCCACTATTCACTTCCATCTATTCATAATTTTCCCAAAAAGTCTCATAGACTTTAGACTTTAAGGTCAGAAGGGACCATTATAATCATCTAGTCTGACCTCCTGCACAATGCAGGCCACAGAATCTCACCCACCCACTCCTATAACAAACCCCTAACCTATGTCTGAGTTATTGAAGTCCTCAAATTGTGGTTTGACAACCTCAAGCTGCAGACAATCCTCCAGCAAGTGACCCATGCCCCACGCTGCAGAGGAAGGCAAAAAACCTCCAAGGCCTCTGCCAGTCTGCCCTGGAGGAAAACTCCTTCCCAACCCCAAATATGGCGATCAGTTAAACCCTGATCATGTGGGCAAGACTCACCAGCCAGCACCCAGGAAAGAATTATCTATAGTAACCCAGATCCCACCCACATCTAACATCCCATCACAGGCCATTGGGCATATTTATCTGCTAATAATCAAAGACGAATTAATTGCCAAAATTAGGCTATCCCATCATAACATCCTCTCCATAAACTTATCAGGCTTAGTTTTGAAGCCAGATATGTCTTTTGCCCTCACTACTCCCCTTGGAAGGCTGTTCCAGAACTTCACTCCTCTAATGGTTAGAAACCTTTCTCTAATTTCAAGTCTAAACTTCCTAGTGCCCAGTTTATATCAATTTGTTCTTGTGTCCACATTGATACTAAGCTTAAAATATCTCCTCTTCCTCCCTAATATTTATCCCTCTGATATATTTATAAAGAGCAATCATATCTCCCTTCATCGTTCTTTTGATTAGGCTAAACAAGCCAAGCTCTTTGAGTCTCCTTTCATAAAACAGGTTTTCCATTCCTCGGATGATCCTAGTAGCCCTTCTCTGTACCTGTTCCAGTTTGAATTCATCCTCCTTAAACATGGGAGACCAGAACTGCACACAATATTCCAGATGAGGTCTCACCAGTGCCTTGTATAACGGTACCAACACCTCCTTATCTTTACTGGAAATACCTTGCCTGATGCATCCCAAGACCGCATTAGCTTTTTTAATGGCCATATCATATTGGTGGCTCACAGTCATCCTGTGATCAACCAATATTTCAAGGTCCTTCTCCTCCTCTGTTACTTCCAACTGATGTGTCCCCAGTTTATAACCAAAATTCTTATTATTAATCCCTAAATGCATGACCTTGCACTTTTGACTATTAAATTTCATCCTATTACTATTACTCCAGTTTACAAGGTCATCCAGATCCTCCTGTATAATATCGCGGTCCTTCTCTGTACCTCCCAGCTTTGTGTCATCCGCAAACTTTATTAGCACATTCCCACTTTTTGTGCCAAGGTCAGTAATAAAAAGATTAATTGAGATTGGTCCCAAAACTGATCCCTGTGGAACTCCACTAGTAATTTCCTTCCAGCCTGACAGTTCACCTTTCAGTATGACCTGTTGCAGTCTCCCTTTTAACCAGTTCCTTATCCACCTTTCAGTTTTCATATTGATCCCCATCTTTTCCAGTTTAGCTAATAATTCCCCATGTAGAGCTGTATCAAATGCCTTATTCTTTATTAGGGACCCTAAAAGGGAAGGAAGTGTGGAATAGGCCATCTCCTCATTATTTTGTTCACCAATTAGGCCAAATCTCCATAATACCAATTTTGGTTCAATAATTTCTGGTGCCACATTTTCTTGTTTGCCAGGGGCATGTTCTCCAACACAGTTTTAAAAATTATATCAGCAGGCCTTTTTGTTTATATTTTTTCTTTTGCACCTTTTCCCATCAACATTTATTGGTATAGATTATTGTGACAGTTTATGAACGTTGACTCACTTTTCACTATTGAGGAAGGAAGACTTGTGGTTGAAGTACTGGATTGGGATTTAGGAAATGAGGGCACAGTTCCCAGATCTGCCACAAACTTCCTGTGTGATTGTGTGTAAGTCACCTAATCAGAATTGTTCCTCATCTCATCATAGGGATCTTGAGTGTATAACATTCATAAAACTACTGTGATGGGAACCAAATAAAAATAGAATTTGTGTGACATTGCATTGCATTGCAGCCTGGATCAGAGTTCCTGCTGGTATCGGAACAGCAGAACTCTTTCAGAAACTCGTACAACCACAGCTGCGCTAAGGAACTCGATAACACAAGTTACTTTCCACTGCAAGCTTAGGAGGAGTAATAATCTAGAGGGAACCTACAGCCCCTTTTTACCACCCTCCCTCCCATGGCAAGGGCTGGTGATCCACTGCAAAGAGGCTTGTAGAGCCTTGTCTACATTAGAGAATTTTGCCAGTTATATTGAATTGGTTTATGCACAAATGGGTCAATGACATGACACTAGCCATTCTGAATTCATTTAATATTTGTCTGATCTCCATTCTAGTGCTCCACTAAACCAATTTTCAGTTGTCATTCCTTTCTGGGGTGCATCAAGCAATTCCTGGCTCTCGATGCAGTGTATCCTGGTTGATTTCACAACCCATACTTTGTGGGAGAGTAGTGGGAGAGTTAATTGAGCCACTTCAGCATCTTGGTGTCCACACCCTGGCACTAAGACAGTTGAGACTGAACCTGTTAAGCTGTTAGTGGTGTCTAAACCTGTGGGATAGTAGTCTGCTCTATCCAGTTATGAGGCCATTTAGAAACCATTGGTGGTAAAGGGACTTATGCTGGCACAAACTATTTACAAATGCACTGGGGGTGTTGAATGGTTTATTTTCTCTGGTGTAGCCCAGGCTTAGGGACCAAGGGGGAAGGGTAGAAAGGTAGGAGCATCCTCCATTCAGGGCACTGTCTAGCAGCCAGCGGCAAAGGCTCCCCTCCACTTTTGGAAATAGAAGAGAGCACAGGAGGGACGATATGGACTTCAGCCTATGGCTCTGTATTATTAAAGTCATAAGTAATGACACTTTTTGAATGATAAATTTTCAGCATACAAAGTTCTTCAGATGAGAAAGGCAACTATGACTCTTTATGTTCTCAATAGTATAACTTTAGGACTCACCTTCCGTACTGATCATTTTCACACCACTACTCCCAGATATATTCTATGAATCACTATAGATAATCTAATTCAAATTCTGGCTATTTTCCAAGAAGGGGTATAACAGTTTGCTGCAGAAGAAGGACATAAAATATAAATTCACCCAGAGATCCTGTTTTGTGGAGCTCATTATTTGACAATGCTGCTAGATGTATTCACACATTCCAACTGATCTTTATTAATATTAGCATAAGGGGAGGAGCTCCCCACTGGAATCTGCCAACCTTGGTGCCCCTTCAAAGCAGTCGAAAATAAGCAGTGGAGTTCAGATCTGGATTTCAGTCCTGATTCAAAAATTTCCTAAACTTTAGAGATATGTGGGTATGAGGTTTCTGGTTAGGCCCATTTTTAGTTTGGGTCCGAACCATAAAGCAGCCTAGCTATGCTTGAAACTTTGGACCTTGCTTCATTTGCAGGGACTGGGAAGGGTTTCCAGTTTGTAACAAAGTTCAAAAAGCAGGCAAGTCTAACCTGGTTGTGGGTTTCCTTACAAATGCTTCACCCTGGTGTGCAGAGGATACAAAAGTTGTGATGTTGTTTATGTGATGACATAATAACTTTAACCTGTCGCATACAGAGGATGTGTATTATTGAAAGAGAATAGATAAAATGACTTGCCTTTTACACTACACAGAACTTTCACAATGCATTCTACCAAAGACAGACATCTCAATGAGGCAGGAGAGAGTAGCTGCTTCTTGCACTCCTGCCTACCCTAAGAGGAGCATTTCATTAAATACATATTTGTTTACAGAGATTATGATCAATGGTAATAGTTATTTTACAGATAAAGTGTCCTGTAGTTTATGATTATTAAAGTCAGCTAGTCAGGATAGGGTGCTGAAGGGAACATTATAACAGATTCTATTGATATAATCACCACGGCCATTGACTCCTGATGGCCTGAGGCTCAGCATATGAGCAAGTGCTCTGCATCCACTTGTATTTTATTAATATTGTTGTTTGTCTAATAAGAAAGCCATTTACCTGCTGTGTGCAATGAGACTCGTCGATAGACTTTATCGCTCACTTTCCTATTTGTCCCCTGGTGTTTGGCTTTTGTAGAAAATCTTACTGCAAAGTGTCATCCTTTTTTCCAGGAGAACTGAACAAATTGTGTACAGCATCTTCCCCCATCCCACTTTCTGTCTGAAGAATTGCAGTGCAATTTAACAGTGGTCTCAATTAACTTCCAAATACATAGATACGTCCTTGGGGAACTGTCCTTGTTTCTTAGCCACTGCTTTTTAGAAACACAGGATTTGCCATAGTGGAGCAGATTCAAGGTATGTGGGAAAATATGCCCTTCACCTTAGATGTAATTCTGATCTCTAGGGGGTAGAGATTGGCTTAAGCCCTGAAGCATGAGGTTTTTCCCTTCCAGTGGTTTTGTTATACATATGCTATTCTGTACTTTTCTCTCTTTGCTAAGAAAACTCATATGGCTGTGTTAATTTTTCCTCCCCTACAATTATGCATGAGGATACAGGTTTAGAGCCTCAGTGCTATGCCACAGCTTTTCTTGTTGCCGTGATTGGGATATCAAACTACAGCTTCATGCCAAAACTTAGTCAAGTTAAGAACTTGATGTAATATATCTGAATGAAGAGTTCAGCAGGACTGTCCATTGCAGTCTCCAACAATGTACAGAAAGGTAACGGGGCTGTGATCCTACCCCCTTTTCTCTTGAGGAAGCTAGCACTGCTGCTGCTCTGATGAGCCCCACTCCTGCAGTCTGAGCACATAATGACTCTGGATCAGATTCACAAAGGGATTTAGGTGCCTAAGTCCCGGCTTTAGACGCTATTGCTAATAGGTGCCTACATTCACTTGGCACGTAACTTTGTTCTGTAAAAGTTCCCTAAACATCTATGTTTCTGCCTCTGATCATGCACACTGAGCCTCAGGAAGGCAGCCAGATTGCCTAAGACCCAGCCCAGTCCAAAAACTTAGGGGAACAGATGCATCATCCACCTAGCTTGCCTGTGGGGCCCAATCCAATGGGCATCTTCTGAACATGCCTAATTCCACACAGAATTGGGGCATAAAGTAAGCCTCTCTTATAACCTTTAGCTCAACAGTTAGGGTACTCATCTGGAATCTTGGAAACCCCAGTTCAATTTCCCCACTGCCTGATGAGATGAAGGGATTTGAATAGGTGTTCTTCACCTCTCAGGTGAGTGCCCTAACCACTGGACTACAGAGTAATTCTGACTCTACCAAAGTTAATATTCAATTATTTCATTAAATTGAAATGGCGACAACAAGAGAAATTGACAGATACCTACCTCAGAATACCCCAGAGTCCACATGAAACTCGCTTGTTTTCAGCTATCATTAAAATTTCAAAACTCAGACTAAGTTCCTTGGAAGCTTTGCAAACCCTCTGAGGGAACCTGAGGCCAATTTCATGAGAACCACAGATGATTTATGATTTTATATCAGCATCATGTGAATTTTGCATGGATCTCAGTGAAACTTGTTGCCGTCACAGTGACATTTGAGGTTTGTTAGCACCTGCAACTGTACTGGAGTAAGCATTTGCATGGACTGAAACCAAAAAAGACCCAAAGTGGACTGAAAACACTTAAACCTCTTCCTAAGTGGAACTGCTGAGTTTTTTCCTAGCTTTATTTCATAACTATTTCATGTAAACGTGAGTTTATGGCATTTGAAATAAAATTCTGACATCAATATAATTATATTCAACTGTCCTACCTGTGATTTTATAAATCATGTCACAGTTTTATTTTACTTTAACACTACATTCTAGAATGCCCAACAAGAAGCTAAGAACTTTTCACAGAGAGTATATAATTTTGGAGTGAATGAGGGGCAAAGTGAGTGGTAAAATATATCTCAACACTGCTGGAGGTACCTGTAATGTAACAATATATGGTCAAACTTTGTTAGCTCTGGATTTCAAACAAACCAAAGATTGTTGTGAGGTTAACAAAGCGATTAGCATAACTTAGCATTGCCTCATTTTCTGTATTTAAACTACATATGTTTTTTGCATTTCCAATGATCAATTATTGGCCAATATTAGGCCATCTGGCTGATGATCTCAAGGAACAATTCTAAATATTTTATAATAGGAATAATTGCATATAGATGATGTTTTGGTGCTATGCTATGCTTAATTCTACTGGCATTTGTTACTCGTTCTTGGAACTAGCCTAGAAATAACCACAGACAAAGATCGAACTAGAGCAGCACTGAGGGTTGATTTATTGCTTCCCTTATTTGCACAATTACACTCACACACACAACTCATTCATGTTGGCAGGCTGCAAGCGCTGGCGTTGATTTTGATTTCGCAGATGGCTGAGGCTGGTCAGGCGACAGCTGCTCAGAGATCACACGCGAGGCGACGGGGGTCCCCAAAGTCCCTTCGCATCTGCAGGAGAGATCTACTGCTTCTGGTCCTGTCCCGAGTTCTTGCTGTTGTGGGTTACATTTTTCCCTGACTGCTACTGCCATAGGTTTATATACAGTCCCATATACACCTTCATTATTGTTACACAGTAATATTTTGGTTCAAGCCTTATGATTGGGTTCTCTCACACTATCTCACTCATTCCTTACATTAAATGGTTACATATTCATAAGCATGAATACAATTGGTAATGTAGCACAATGCAGCTTTAAGCAAGCATCTAACATCTTTCTGCTGCTTGTGGTTTTGTAACAGCATAACAGGAAACTGTACATACTGCACTCGAAAAAGCAAATGGGAGGGGGGCCGTGTCTGGCTACATTTCCCACCTCTTGATCAATGAATCACAATAAGGATTGTCAGACAGTGGCCCCCCCAGAACAGCTGGTGGAGTTTGTTGACTTGGTGAACCAATGGCCAGGTATAACAACATAAGTATAAAAATACAGTGAAAAGCATACCAAGAATAATTAATAAGCTGACAATGGGGCGCATTAAGAAAATAAGAAACCAGTAACCACTTTGCCTGTTCTTCAGCCAGCACACTCAAATCTCACTTAAAATTACTACCAGTGTCTCAAAGCAAACACCTGTGCACAGATCCTGTTGAACTATGCCACTGTGATGGGTTCGGTCACAGAGACCCCTTTGGAACTGCCACGTGATGTACTGAAATTATCTCTGTGACTGTTTTCCCTGCCAGCTTGGGACTCCAGAACCCTGTCTTGTTGAGCCAGACACTCTAGCCTGCTGCAACACAGACCCAGGGTCTAGTCCACACCCCCAAAGCTGCAGACTTAACTGAAAACAGCTTAGCGGGTTACTTGCCTCCAGCACCCGGACACCCAGCTCCCAATGGGATTCAAACCCCAAATAAATCCATTTTACTCTCTATAAAGCCTACACGGGGTAAACTCATAAATTGTCCACCATCTATAATACTGATAGAGAGATGTGCACAGCTGCTTCTCCCCCAGGTATTAATCACTCAGTCTGGGTATATCGGTAAACAAAAGTGATTTTATCCCTTCAAGGTTTTAGCAATATTAACTATAATATTTGACAGATAAGATGTTATAAACAATTAAAATGCTTTCATTTTTCTCCCTTTCATATCATGATAATAAACAGAGGAAATTGGAAAATAGAAGATTAGGACATTTAAGCCAAAAATAACAAGAAGCAAACTAAATGACCTAGAAATTTAAGCAACTATACTAGTTTGCACTATATTCATTGCTATCACATTACTCTGCTTCCTTTATGACCATTCTTATAAACTGAACCACAGAAAATGAGAAATGTGAAATGCATTTGTTTCTGACAATCAGTTTTCTTGGAGATCATCTTATTGATAAAATCAAAGGTTCCTTGCCAGTGTTAAGAACAGATACCATATTTTGCAATGGAAGAAAAACACAGAGACCCCCACTTCTTGGGGCCCAGCTTAGAGAAGCAGGCATCTTGGTGCACTGAGACAGGTGGACAGACCCCAAAACACAATTTAACCTGCGAGCAGTGAACAGAGGGGGTGAAGTGTCCCAAAGCCAGAATCCAGTGGGATTGACTTCTAAGGGGGACCCATAACTGGTCTGCTGCCAGCCAAAGGTTTTCGACTAGCCGGAAAGGGAGGGTAGTTGGCTTGGTGCCATCCTGAATTTGTAAGTGGAGTAAACCCTGCCTTGTCCCCACTGAGGTCTGTGAGGGGCTGTGACTAAAATCCCAGTCCAGATTGGCATCCTGCCAGACCCAAAGGGGAATTGCACCACTGCTCCTTTGACCCTCCTACCAAATTTGTGTTTGCAAAAATCCATTGACCAGTGGTCATATTAAACCAAGGCATTCTTTCACGAGATGATGGGTACAGCCGGAGGTCCCACCCTGCCATGGTCAGTCCCAGGAGGCCTCCTATGAGTGACCTACGGAGGGGAGACAGAAAAGCGATGTTTTAGTTCTCCTCCTCTCCCCCTTTCCTTACCGGAGGCCGTTTATGGGGGCCCAAGTCCCCGCCCAATCCTTAAGGAGGGTAACATGTGCCTTTAGATCCCTGTTTTTTCCTGCAATTCTGGGGTTCTAATATGACTATCTTCCAATTTCACTGCTGATATGGCAGCAGAGGTGGCAAGCGTCGAGGCTGTTTGAGCCTGAGCTTTCCAAAGATCACATTCCCTCTGAGTCTCCGTTAAGTCCTGGCAAAATGCCTCCAGTTCACTGGGGCACACCACTTTAGTGGTTTGCCTAGCCCAGCATGTTTGCCACAGAAGCCACGCTCCCACGGCAGTCTGCACCCTTTTATCAGGCTTGTACAATGCTAAATATTTCTCATAATTATTCTCCAGGTCCGGGATTGTGTCCCCTCCCGAGATCATTCAGGAACTCCAGGGATCTGTGCCTAAATCCTGCAGTTGGGCCAAGAAAGGGGAGGGCCAGTTTAAAGCGCCTCAGTCCTTTTTTCTTGCTTCCTCCTTATTTCCTTTACCCTTCCCAAACAATGTCATGGCTCCTGTCACATCCTCCCTCGGTAGCAAGACTATCTGGACTCGTCGACCAACCCCTCGTGGCACTTGATACTAGGATGGAGGTCCAACGTTACCTGGAACTGTTAGCCTATCCTTGTGGCAGTCAGACGCCAGGAACCCCAAGTCTGTGCGTCAGATGCTGCCAAGTTCAATTTAACCCTTTGCTGCCTGCATTCTCCACCATTTAACGTTATGTGTTCTTGGAACCAGCCAAGAAATAACTAGACAAAGGTTGAACTAGAACAACACTGAGGGTTGATTGATTGCTTCCCTTATTTGCACAATTATGCTCACACATACAACTCATTCATGTTGGCAGGCTGCAGGTGCAGGTGTTGGTTTCGATTTCGCAGGTGGCTGAGGCTGGCCAAGCGCAGCTGCCTAGAGATCGGCCGCGAGGCGACAAGGGTTCCCGAAGTCCCTTTGGATCTGCGGGAGGGGTCTACTGCTTCCAGACCAGTCCCGAGTTCTTGCTGTCATGGGTTACATCTCTCTCTGGCCATTACTGCCATAGGTTTAGATACAGTCTCATATACACCTTGATTATCCTAACACAGTAATATTTCGGTTCAAGCCTTGCAAGTGGTTTCTCACATTCACACTATCTCACTCATTCCTTACATTAGTTGGTTACATATTCATAAGAATGAATACAATTGGTAATATAGAGCAATGTAGCTTTAAGCAAGCATCTAACATCTTTCTGCTGCTTGGGGTTTTGTAACAGCATAACAGGAAACTGTACAGACTGTACTCGAAAGATCAAATGGGAGGTGAGGGGGCATGTTTGACTACAGTATTTACTTGGCTTAAGTGCCTGAATGTATACACACGATCCTATTCCAAAGCTTCAGCTTTACTTAGGGAGCATCTGTTTCCAGAAAAGATGCATCTGGGTTCAAGAGTCTCCTGTCTTCCTTGGCTCTGATTGGACTGCAGGAGAGGAGATAATGCAGCAGGGAAAGCACAGAGCACACAACCAACAGGGAGAAGGGAACGCTGTTAAACATCTGTCCTCTCTGCAAAAGGGCTCCCGTTGCTGCCAGCAGCAGAGGAAGAGGTAGTTGAAGCCACCTATGCAACTGCCTTTCAGTTGTTACCCTCATCTCCAACTGCAGCCCAAGCAACAGGTGGCCATGGGGTGCAGCTGAGCTTGGGAGCTATGGCCTCTTCTGTCAAATACCAGTGGATGTAGGCAAAGCTACAAGATAGATGAATGTGTCCAATTGACCATGGAGGAAGAGGTGGGGTAGGATGATGATTTTGGATAAATGGCCACGGGAAGAGGCCCTGCAAATTTGTTTAGTGGGGTCCCATTAACTGTTTGTGATGGGGGGGGGAGCTGAATATAATTTCAGACCTGTCTAAATGGTCTCAGAATTATATTCTACCTATTTTTTCAATCCATAACTATAAGTGGTATCCAGTTTTCAAAAATCAACTCATGGATTTGCAGATATCATAATTGCTTTCTGCATACAAGTCAGAGACTTTCATCCCTTTGCATGACAATCTCAGTAGATAGTGAATGCTTTTTAAAGAAAGCATTATTCAAAATATTAAGTAAAAGAAAGTTTTTATGCTGCTCTAAGTGTATTTACCTCAGACTTACCATTTGGAATGAAATCAGTATAGCCGACATACTGTAATGCTTTAAATGGTGCAATTAAACCTCATTATGTGTGACAAACGATACCATTATTAATAAGTTATTTAAAAGAAAAAGGTTACTTGGCTGAATCCAAATCTAAATTACCCCTATAGAATAGAAAAAAGCCACACAACTATACACACTAGGTTCAATTGTGCCTGACACTGCATGGAGGGGTAAATTGGGGGAGAGAGTGCAAGGACCTTTTCCACCCTGTATGTTCTCACCTCATTGCAGGGTATATGCACAATCTGGCCCTCATGCTCCCCTGAGCACAATGTTCCTGTCAAGTCAGCCTCAAGAGTTTTGATAGTCTCCCCACAGCGGCTATGCACCCCATCATTTACCAGTGCATCTGGTCCTACTGGGGAGGTGGGAAATCACGCTTGCACTCTGCCAAAGGGTGGCACAGTGACTGCACTTATTTTTCATCCACCCCAGTACTCTGCTCAGTATTGTGTCTGAGTCAGCCAGAATTCCCCCTGCGGCTCCCAGGGCAACTTCCCATGTACAGTTGTGCCCTAAGGCACGATCTAGCCTTCAATGTGGGCTCTTCCCAGAGGTTTGTAGAGCTTATCATAGCATTCAGCTTCACTCAAACAGATCAGGGCTTTAGTTTGTAAGCAAAGGGGGTGAGTTTTATGGTGTATGGAGTTTACAAGGCTCATTTTCAGGAAGGTGAGCTGCTCAATAATTTGGTGAAGAAAAGTCATAGGGCATGTGAAAGAGTCCCCAGAAATCTTAGTTGACGCGCTGATGGTGAGCAATAATGTCAACTTAGAAAATAAAAAGGAGGCACACATATTTGCTCAAAGCATGTTACAGATTCTTTCGCTTTTACCAAGTTCAAATTGCTCCTGTTGGTTCTAGATGTGTTTTAGCATGTCATTAAGTAGAAAAACTTCTCCAGTTATGTTTACTCAGATGCTGAGTGCCAAATTATAGTTGTTCAATTATGGAGTGCACTGAGGGCATGTCCACTCTCGCCTCCTCAGCAGGTAGCATTCGTAATTAGCCTGGTTGTTCTGGGACTGCAGGGTGGAAGAAAGGCTAATGCAGCAGAGTCAAACGGTTGGTGGTTCTGCATCTTTCAAAGATGAAGCAAGCCACATTTCCGAGCTCTCCCACTGTTAGTAGAAGAATTGTACTTTTCAAGGGCATAATACCACTAGGTACTAGTGCTGAGCCAGAGCTCATTCTCACCTGACCCAGCAGGCTTCAGGCTCTTCCAAGCTCTCACTGGGCCATTTAAGCACTATATGCTGCATTTTCAGGTTTCCTCCCTCTTTCCATTCATTATAAACAAAGAAACATGGGCATTTGCAGATACATTTCTTTAATTTACTTAATATTTTTCTCTCACTCACACACACGCAAGATAAAGGAGTGATTCTCACACTTAAACCACAGCACCCAAGCTAGGCCCTATATACATCCCTTTTATATTATTTGAAGTTCCTAATTGTAACCTTGAATGGACTGATCACATGTAACAACTAAAGTGGAATGGAAGACTTAAGACTTCAATAAAGTGTAAACAAAAATCCCCAAATTCAGATTTTATTGTGAATTTTCTCTTACACGCCTTTCTGCAGTATATATTAGAAGAGAGAATTCTTGTTCTTCTTCTTTGTTAGAGTGGCATGGCTGCAACCAAAGGCAGAATTTGTTCCTCAAAATCATTTTGTTATGTTTAAAAAATGGGTCTGGACAGGGACCATGAAGGGACTTAGGGGTTGCAATACTGAGCATTGGGACACCTAATGTTTAGGCACCTAGAAAAATCACAACAACACTCTGATATGCAAAGCCTGAGCTAGGTGCCCAGGGTCACTGTGCAACAAATAGGAAGATAGACACCTTAGCCTGTGATCTACAAAGCCAGCAAACTGGCAGGAAGGTGTGTGTGGAAGCTACCTAAGCTAGCCAATGGGAACTGCCGCCCGCGTCTGGGCTGAATAGAGGTGCCTAACTCTGCTAATGATCCACAAACTGTGGGACGTTACATCTGCAATCCAATCTGACTCGATGCCTGGGGAGGGGAGGAGGACCTCTTTTAATATCTTTAGACTAGTGGACACGATATACACTGAGGATATTGAAGACCCTCAGTTCTAGGCCTCACTCCTGCTGAGGGGGAAAAAAAAGGGATGTGAACAGGGCTCTGTCACTTCTCAGGTGAGGGCCCTAGCCACTAGGCTATGGAATATTTTGATGGGGAGCTCCCTCAATTTCTCCTGTTGAAGTTGTCCCACTTTTAACCATGGCATACAGAAATATTACTTCAGCCAGAGAAAGAGTTAGCATAACTTAGACGCTGTGTGAGTTCAGGTACCTACAGGGTTAGGCGGCAGCTGAGCAGGGCATTACAGTGATGCCTAGAAATGGGGCTTAGACACCTAAATACCTCTGTTGGTCCCATCCAACATGAATAAATGTATGCGGTCTAGCATAGTGTCATTGACCTCAAAGACAAATGCAATAGTTCAAGCCACCTGACACTATGCCAAAGTGTGATGGAGCAGGTAAGAGATGAAATTAGTAAATCCACTTAGGACATTAAAAGGTCCCACATTCTGTGATACTCTGTACCTCAAGGTAGCACCCTGTATCCGCCATATTCACCACTGTCATATAATTATGATACATTTTGTACAAAGAATGCCTTGTGGGGTACCATTTTAAAAGTCTTGATCTGTTGAACATTAATATTATGTTCGGTTGTTTGTGCTATCGTTGTATGTGAAGTTATGAAGTATTGCTATGTGTGTTACTGAAATATGTTGTGAGATTGGGAGACACCTTTCAACTGCAAAACAGGACCAGCCAAACATTTTGATGACTCATTAAAGGGAATTCACTCCCAATGGCCATCCCAGAGGCTTCTCAGAGAGAACATGTATTCAGTGGAGACCACTTGACCAATGGGGGCAGCCTAACCCCCACATCACAGTAAGGATCTTTCTAGCAAGCTGGAAGAAACTATAAAAAAGAGACAATCACATCATCACTTGGCCTCTCCCTGACCCCAACTGTACACCTGGAGGTGTTGTGTGGAGGATAAAGACTGAACTGGGGTAAGGGGACTCAGACTGGAAAAAGGAGTCCAGCCTGTGTATTGAAGCTCTGTAACTTGTGAGTATCATCTGTCAGGATGAGATACTGCTTGATTCAAATCCTGTTTAGGTTGTAGAACTTAAGAAACAAAAATAAATTGGCAGTCTAAGTAACTAACTTTGATCTCTATGCCTGCTACTTATAATCATCTGCTACTATCTGCTACTATCTATCATTCTGTAGTTAATAAACCTGTTTGTTATTTTACCTAAAACAGTTTTCAGAGTAGCAGCCATGTTAGTCTGTATCTGCAAAAAGAACAGGAGTACTTATTGGCACCTTAGAGAGTAACTAATTTATTTGAGCATAAACTTTTGTGGGCTACAGCCCATGAAAGCTTATGCTGAAATAAATTTGTTAGTCTCTAAGGTGCCACAAGTACTCCTGTTCTTTTTACCTAAAACAGTGTGTTTTGGTTGAAGTGCATGAGAAATCTCAGCTCAGTTTACAAAGGCTGGTGCTCCACTTTCTTTTGAAGAAGTGATGAATTGGGTAATAAATTTACACCACGCACACTTCTGACAAGTACAAGATGGTACAGTTCTGGGGTGCAAGGCTGGGAATCTGGGGTGAATTGGCTGGGATGATTCATGAGTGGCTGGGAGATGATTCATGTAACACAATTGGGTGTTTCCCTGCCTGTGGATGTCTGTGTAACTGCAGTGCCTAGCAGAGGTTTGTAGCTTGGCATCAGCATGGCAGTGTGAGAGGCAACACAGGTGGGTGGGCTTGGGAGGGCTCAGCAGTCTCACAGTCCAGGTTGCATCCCAGGGATCTTGTCATACATTCCTCCACAGATTGGTCTTAATAACTCACTGCTTAAAGCACTTGAGTGAGGAATTTAGACAATAACTACCACACTCTCTCACCTGCTGCATCAAAGACAGGTGTTCTTTTGAAATGTAACTAGCAAGCAAGATTCCCTCTTCGTTAGCAAAACAATCTCATGTGGGTTGGCATCACCTACGGGGCCTTCTTTATAGCTACTAGCATGTACTTGCCCAACACCCAGATTCACAAGCCTTTGTCATAAGGGGCGAGTCATTTTTATGTCACCAGCCAAGCACATCCAAACGTTACTTTTGCTGTGTTTGGAGTAGGATTAAAACAGGTATAGCCATTGGAAGCTGTGCATGAGAGAAGCAGCAGAAAGGCTGGCAGTTTGGCTGGAGATTTTAAACACATCTGTGCATTGCTGGATCCTTGAAATGGGTCTACATGCCTGTAACCCATTCTTGTTAGCAATAATAACTGGAACTGTGTGTATACTGTATATAAAAATAGACAAGGAAAGAATATTCTGAGCCTGTGCCCACACACTTCTCTCCCAACAAGGGAATAAACCATTCCAGAAGACCAAATCCTTATTGATCTCTCTGAGGTAGAGTAATACTTTGTTATTGTTATCATTTGTACATTGGGATGTATATATTATGATTTCCTTACATTATCACCAATTCATTTCTTATCTCTCTTGTAAATGCCTGGGAGCCCTAGCACTTGTTCAGCTTTAAGTTTAGAGTAATGCACTACCACCTACGGTATTTTAGATGATAATTACAGATGAGCAAGTGTTCCCAAAGTAAATACTCTATTACTCTTACAAATTATCCTGTGCGTGTGTTTTATTTTAAGGTTCTTGTTTTAGTTGCTCTGCAGGTAAAAGCATTTCAGAATAATTACCAATGCTATCTGCATGTTGCACTATAATTTTCTTCAAAAGTCTAAAATATTCATTTATAGTGCATGTCTGATCTTCCATAGGGAACTAATATGGAAACTCAATAGTCAGTCTTGCTGTTGACAGAAAACTGCTCTAAACTTTGGATTATTTAGGAAATAAAGAGGCTACATTAACCCCAGAAGAAACCCATTTTATAGCTTAGTTAAAGCCTAAGAAGTATATAATATGTGAAAGCATACATGAGTGAGCAATTCAGTAACTTTTAATAAAAGTCATATTTATATATATTATAGCAAATCATAAAATCTCAAGCATTTTTATTTGTGGTGAGTGCCTAGACATGACAGTTGTATAAAATCTCTGATTTTCGTTTAATAAAAATTTCAGAGCAAAATGCAATGAACTGGATGAACCCGAACACATTTAGCTGCTATTTCCTATAAACTCCCTGGTACTATACATTAATTTTTATAGATAGCTGGCTGATAGCTACTCCATTTCTAATGGCTGTGATTTTGTTGACCTGCTGGGAAGAAGAAAGAGGCACACCATTTGCATGCTAAAAAATATTGTTTCACAACACAAACTTCTATTTATTTAGTAAGATAATTTGACAAAGTAGGACTGAAAGAGAGGGAGGTATGATGGTCAAACCTAGAGAGGAAAGATGAAAAGAGAGAATATTGAAACAAGGAGAAAGTGAGGAAATTGGGGCACAGGGTTGCCCCCCACTAAATTTGGTATCTACGAACTCACCTCGTACCCCAGGACAAGTGTCCTCCTACCCCCTTTTTTTTATTTGCTTTGAAACTGTGGTCACAGTATAAACATTTTTTTACATTTCAATGTAAACACTATCTTCAGCTATTAGAGTATTTTAAGTATCTGCAGCAGCTCAAATACCTTCCTGATTTTCTTCCCTGTGAATTCATCTATCGTGATGTCAGACATTACTGTTTTTGACAAGGCCATGTTCTACTGATAGCATCACAAATCCTGAGAGTCTCTCTTGAAGACTTCAAACAGGTCTTGAGAAGTTTAAGTCTTAAAAAGCTATATTCAGCCGAAGCTACAGTAATACTCATAGTCAAGAAAAACTAAACAGAATATCAAACACCTAGGTAAATTGACTGCAGCCTATTTTACAATGAAATTCAGATTTCCCAGCAGTGAAGGTTTGGTCTGTATGGTTTCCGAATGACTTTGTAGCTCTTTTCATCCATCAGAAAGATCATGTCTTGTGTCTGTCAGTATTTCTTGTGGCTCTTTTCTGAACGCTTTCTCATATTTCAACATCCCCTTTCAAATATGGATGCCAGAACTGGATACAATATTCTAGTAATGGTCTCCCTAATGTTGTACACAGAGGTAATACTCTCATCCTAATTGATGTTCCCCTTTTTATATATCTAAGAATTGCATTACACCCCTTAGCCACAGCATCGCCCTGGGAGCTCATGTTCAATTGTTTGACAGCTACACACCCCTCAGTTCTTTTCAGAGTCAATGCTTTCCAAAATACTGTCCATGATCCTGTGTGAACCATATTTTTAGTTCCTAGTCTAGAACTTTATATTTGTCTGTCAAGGGTTTTTTCCCCACTTTGAACTTTAGCGTTCAAAAAGTGGGGACCTGCATGATCACTTTTAAGCTTAATTACTAGCTTAAATTTGGTACGCTGCCACCAGCCAAAATATAGTGTTTGGCACACTTCCTGTTCCCCCAAAACCTTTCCTGGGGAACCCAAGACCCAAACCCCTTGGATCTGAACACAAGGAGAAATTAGCCTTCCCCCTCTTTTCCCCCCTAGACTTTCCCCTCCCTGGGTTACCCTGAGAGGCTACACTGATCCAAACTTCTTGGATCTTAAAACAAAGAGGAATTAACCTTCCCCCCCTCCTTTCCCCTCATCTATCTCTGGTGAGTTCAGACCCAATCCCCTTGGGTCTTAAAACAAGGAAAAAAGTCAATCAGGTTCTTAAAAAGAAAGCTTTTAATTAAAGAAAGAAAAAGTAAAAATTATCTCTGTAAAATCAGGATGGAAAATGCTTACAGGGTATTCAGATTCATATATCCTAGAGGGACTCCCCCCTGCCTAGCCTGAAATTCAAAGTTACAGCAAACAGAGGTAAAAATCCTTCCAGCAAAAGGAAAACATTCACGAGTTGAAAGAAAACAAACATAAGACTAATCCGCCTTTCCTGGCTATTACTTACTATTTTGAAACATGAAAGACTGATTCAGACAGATTGAAGAAAACTTGGGTGTACGTCTGGTCCCTCTTAGCCCCAAGAACGAACAACGAACAAAACAAACAGCACAAACAAAGACTTCCCTCCACCAAGATTTGAAAGTATCTTGTCCCCCCATTGGTCCTCAGGTTCACTGAGCTTCTTAACCCTTTACAGGCAAAAGAGACATTAACCCTTAACCATCTGTTTATGATGTTGTCACTATTAAAACATATGTTGTGAACCCAGCTAATCATGTGCTCCAAATATCTCTATAGAAATAACCTATTATTTACTTCTCCATCAATTTTTGTGTCATCTGAAAACTTTACCAGGAATGATCCTAGATTTTCTTACACATCATTGATTATGTTACGGCTTGGGAAAACAGTAATTGAGGTTGGTGGATGTGGCTGCCACCCTTTATTTAGGATGGCTGTGGGAAACAACTGAGATCTTTTATAGCAACTCCCACTTACAACAAAGGGATATGCAAATGTAACCTATGTGCCTAACAAGGGGATATCGCTGTAAGAGAGCTACATGGAAAAAGTGGGGGGGAGGCAGGAATGAGTTGTGTTGGGGGTCACTGTTGCTAGGCAGATATGCAATTAGCATGCTAGGCCCAGAAGTGTCAGGAATTGGGTGTGGTAGTTTTGGGCATGCTCAATAGGTCCCTTGACTCAGAGACTCCATTGAGGGCAAGTAGTCTGGGCAGCTGCTTTACAAAAAGACATGTGATCTGTGTGATTTGGGAGAAGCTGAGCCCTGGAGATACCTAGAGAGAGAGAGGTTTTAGGGCCAGGGTGCTAGCTGAAAGAGGCTTGGACCTTTGAATAAGGACACTGGCTCTTGTTTTTTTGGTTCCTCTTTCTGTTCAGGAAATCAGAACTTTGTACGTTATTCGTAAATAAACAAGATTGCATAAAAAAATCTGACTCTCACCAATTTCTCCTACTAAACTGGATTAATCTACAAGGCCCCAAATTTTTGGCTGTCCACTCAGGTCAAAGGGGCTAACACTAAAGATACCGAATAGAATTTCATCAAGAACACATCCCTGCAGAATCCCACTAGAAACGTCCCCTTTATATGTAGATACCCCATTTATAATTATTTTGAGATCAGTTAGCCATTTTAAATCCATGTGTTACTGTTTTCTCTCTCTAGTTCACTCTAGAGCGTCTGTCTATAACCTTCTCAAGCATTTTCCTAGCTTAGATTCCTGCTACAGTTTTAAACTACACGTATCCTCACACGTTTAATTTCATGTATTAGAACTCTTCCTTTCCTCCATAACTTCATGATCACAGCTCCAAGACCCAGCATTATATAAAGCAGGCCTGTGGGTTTTAATACCTACATGACAGAAGTTTATGGTATGGTGCAGAAGAATGAGACAGAAGGCTCAATGCCTACACGTGTTTGAGATGCGATACCTTTGCACAATAAAAAAGAGATACATGAAAGTGCAGACTGAAATGAAAACAAAGGGATGGAGTCAAAGTCTATGATATGATGGTGATGGGGGACTTCAACTATGCAGATATATATTGGGAAAATAGCACCGCGAGGCACAGACTATTCAATAAGTTCTTGTACTGCATTGCAGACAATTTTTTATTTCAGAAGGTTAAAAAAAGCTAGTGGGAGGAAGCTGTTCTAGATTTGATTTTAACAAATAGGGAGGAACTGGTTGAGAATTTGAAAGTGGAAAGCAGCTTGGATGAAAGTGATCATGAAATCATAGAGTTCACAATTCCAAGGAAGGGTAGAAGGGAATACAGCAAAATAGAGACAATGGATTTCAGGAAGGCAGATTTTGGTAAGCTCAGAGAACTGATAGGTAAGGTCCCATGGGAATCAAGACTGAGGGGGGGAAAACAACTGAGGAGAGTTGGCAGTTTTTCAAAGGGACACTATTAAGGGCCCAAAAGCAAGCTATTCCGCTGGGTAGGAAAGATAGAAAATGTGACAAAAGACCACCTTGGCTTAACCATGAGATCTAGCATAATCTAAAAAATTAAAAAGGAGTCATACAAAAAATGGAAACCCAGAAAAATTACAAAGGATGAATATAGACAAACAAATATGTGGGCAGAGTTGGCATTGAGGTTTGTTGCATGGATTGGTTCCTGAACTAGAGTTACTATGGTGCGGTGTGCAGTTGCTGGTGAGAACATGTTTCAGGTTGGCAGGTTGTCTGTGGGTGAGGACTGACCTGCCACCCAAGGCCTGTGAAAGTGTGGGATCATTGTCCAGGATGGGTTGTAGATCCCTGATGCTGCGTTGGAGGGGTTTTAGCTGGGGACTGTATGTGATGGCCAGTGGAATCCTGTTGGTTTCTTTCTTGGGTTTGTCTTGCAGTAGGAGGCTTCTGGGTACACATCTGGCTCTGTTGATCTGTTTCCTTATTTCCTCGTGCAGGTATTGTAGTTTTGAGAATGCTTGGTGTAGGTTTTGTGGGTGTTGGTCTCTGTCTGAGGGGTTAGAGCAGATGCGGTTGTGCAACAAACCTTGATGCCAACTCTGCCCACATATCTATACAAGCGACACCATCACAGGACCTAACCAGATCAGCCACACCATCACCGGTTCATTCACCTGCACGTCCACCAATGTAATATACGCCATCATATGCCAGCAATGCCCCTCTGCTACGTACACCGGCCAAACTGGACAGTCTCTACAGAAAAGGATGAATGGACACAAATCAGATATTAGGAATGGCAATATACAAAAACCTGTAGGAGAACACTTCAACCTCCCTGGCTACACTATGGCAGACCTTAAGGTGGCCATCCTGCAGCAAAAAAACTTCAGGACCACACTTCAAAGAGAAACTGCTGAGCTCCAGTTCATCTGCAAATTTGACACCATCAGCTCAGGATTAAACAAAGACTGTGAATGGCTTGCCAACTACAGAACCATTTTCTCCTCCCTTGGTTTTCACACCTCAACTGCTAGAACAGGGCCTCATCCTCCCTGATTGAACTAACCTCATTATCTCTAGCTTGTTTGCATATATATACCTGCCCCTGGAAATTTCCACTATATGCATCTGACGAAGTGGTATTCACTCATGAAAGCTCATGCTCCAAAACGTCTGCTAATCTATAAGGTGCCACAGGATTCTTTGCTGCTTTTACAGATCCAGACTAACACGGCTACCCCTCTGTTACATGAATCAAATGCCATAAAATAAAATGAAAAGACACCACTCATTTGCACCAGAAGTATTCTACTGCCTTCAATGGTTCCAGCTTCACACTTGTATGACTTAGAGCAGAATTTGGCCTGGTGGTCTTTGTTGTGTTTAACCTGCCCATTTACCTTCCGTCACAGTTAACGGGGCTATCTGCACCTCTGTCCTGTTTCTCGTCTCTTTGAGTGCATTGCCCAATGGGTGTGCAGCCTCTTGCCCTTTCTTGTTTCAATGTGGAATTTTGTGATTGTACCATTGTTAGCCAGGACTTGGGTATGCTGCCTTGTATATACCAACTGCTGATCACCCTGGATTTCATGTACCCGCCCTTCCTCCCTTTGGGAACCTGTGACCAGCAATATTGGCTAATAGCCTTCTAAAAGTATTTTTATTAGGCAGTTGGAACAAAGTATCGGAGAAAAGGGATTTTAAAATAGCCTACATGCATATTTACTGTCATCTAATCTTACGCTTCACAACAAGCTAAGTTAAATAGGCTTTTCTGTTAAGTTACAAGAAAAGGACTGAACCAACTCCCATTCTCTTAAACAGGAAAGACCTTCCTTTATCCCTAGGGGTTTCTCAGTCTGGTTCCTTCCTTTCACTTGAAGGGCAGTGTTCTTTGAAACCCTGCAAGTGTTCTTTGTTCTCCATGCAGCTTTAAGTGTTCACTCCCACCCCCCACCCTCAGTCAAAGCAGTTCTTTAGGCTGTCTAGGAGGTGACAGAAGGTGAATGGCAGTGGTTAACTAACATTTCATGTCCTTTACACTCAAAAATGGAAATTGTGTGCATACATTGAATGGCAGAATATGGCCCTTGAAATTTTCTTTTATGTTTATTCCTAAAGTATTCTATACATTTGCATTCTTTACATTTTGGAATGAAATCATGTGCCCATTAAAGTCAGTGGGAGATTGCGATTGAATTCAGAAAGGCTAGGACATTTGTGATGCAGATAATAATTTATCATTCTCCAGATATTAATATTCCATAAAAATAATCTCCTACTTGATTTAAATTCGCTTTTGTAATTTAACAGTCTTGCCGTCAGATGAGCAATCAATGTATTAAAATAAGTTCATAATACTTTGCAGATACAACTGTTAGTTTGTGGTCTGATTTTCAGAGATTCTAAGCACTTACAACTCCAAAGGAAGTCTGGCCTTTGTGTCAGCATGTGCTACAAAAATCCAAACAGCAGTCTCAAATTGGTGCTAAAATAGAGTGAAAGTGGGGAGAGGGGAAATGGAACCTAGCAAAATAACTTAATATTAAAATCCTTGCTGAAAGATATTCACATCCTACAGCGAAACTCTGTCCCGTGAATTTGGCAAGAGACCTCTCTAATACAGTCCACTTAGTGACACACAAATTTAATGCTTTTACTAGATAAATGAAAGGTAAACTCAGCAGTTACCCTGATTCAAGGTAGTAGCAATTTTATTAAAATAGTTGCTGAATACTTTAGCCTGCATTATGAAAATTGCTCTTGGACGTATTTTAATTAAACTGTTCACTGCTTGCCCAGCAGCACTAAAAGTGTGATGAGCTGTTAGTTAATGTTCCATTATTACTAAAAATAATGCATAGAGAACAATAAGTTTTAATTGTGCTTTACATATCAAGAGTGAAATCCTGATTCTTATTGAAGTCAGTGAGAGTTTTGCCATTGACTTCAATGGGGTCAGAATTTTACCCCTAGACTTGTTGTGTAGTTCTATGTAAGCCAATAGGGCTGTTTCTATGAATAATCTTTGTCCAACTGGGCCCCATGTCTTCCTCTTCTGCAGGCCAAAAATGTCTGCTACCTTTCTTTTAATTTGTGTTCATGATGCCATTCCTAAGGGAAGGATTGTTAAACCCTGTAGATGCTGAATATCCTACAACTCCACTGATTTTTGAGGAATTTTCAGTCTCGTGTAGATAAAAAGAGTTGCCATCAATCCAATTTAGATTTCTAACACTAAAATTATATTGTTTTATGCAAAAAGCTCCCAAAACATCTATTTGAGAAAAGCATGCATTCGTAGGATCAAATAAGCTTGTATCAATACACCAAGGTGTACCAAGGTACTTTGTCGCCATGGTCTAGAGTAAAGCTAGCTTCCCATTGTAAACCTATGCTTGTCCACACCCACATACCATCCCCTTAACTGTATCAACCCACTCCATGTTTCACATATCACAGAGTATGTCTGGAAAGTAAATAGTATAAGTCATATAAGATATTTGGAGTTCAAAATTTGAAGTTGTTTATCGGTTTATCTATACTATATCTCTGCGTTCTCTCTCTCTCTCTCTCTCTCTCATGGTTTCAACTCAGAAAATGTCACATCAAATTTTCATATTTTTTTTCATGTTCATCCAGAGAGAAAAACAAATTCTGCTCTCAATTACAGTCTTCCCATGCATTCCTGCTGAAGGCATTCGGGTTGCAATAGGCATAACAGAGGAGAATTTTGCACCGCAAGTCTATGTCGTAGTCTAGTGGTAGCTGCTGCTCTTGGAAAACTGAATATCCATTAATTCTATTAAATTGCCCACCCTGGTGCTACTGCAAAAATTGTCTGTGGGAATTTACTAATTCCTTTCTTTTTTTTATACCTTCTTCAGTGAAATAAAAAACACTCTGAACAATAGCAAAAGTCTGTGGGGAAGTTTTGCTTTGGAACCTCATCTCAAACCAAATTTGCTTCTTAGTCCCATTTTTACTATAAACATAATGAATGTGGATTCCCTAGATCTGCATGCTATAGCCTTCAACCTTTTTAAAATTTATTTTACCACAAATAAAATCATAATGATGTGCTATAAACCAGAATCCTTAATGCAACATCTTTTCTCTTCCCAAAGTAACAGAGATTGCAGATGTTAACGCTTGCTGGTTTTAGCCAGTGATGGAGATTGGCTGCTGCTAAATTATGTGTTGCTGGTAAACATAACTTTAATTCAGCATATCTCCACTTTCCATTGATCTCTCCTAGAAACTTTCCTCTATATCTCTGCCCATTTTAACCTGTTCCTTCCTGTAAAATATTCTCCTTTCCTCCTCAGATTTGTTAATCTCATTCTTTAGCTCTCTCTGAAACAGAAATGTGGTTCAAAACAAGAATTAATCTCCAGTCAGCATACAATTGTTTTTTCTGTCTTCATTTTGGTAGTCTAATAAGCTCAGAAATCATGCTACTATGTCCCACAGAGCCGAGATAAACCAACAGGATATGCCGGTAGACACTGAAATATAAAATATGTAAATTAGGTTCAATTTGTGGAGGCAGAGTTTGCCAGAACTGTCAGAATAAAACAATTTTGGTGACTTATGTTGAAGTCACTGCAAAATAATTTCTGTATAGAGATAAAAAGGTGCAGGAAAAATTGAATGAATATATATTATAGTATGTTTAAGGTGGAGTATATTTAGATCAATGGCTGATATTTTCCAAAGAATATCACTATTTAACCACCATCAGATAAACATGATACATTGTATTATGGCTAAATTACTTCCATAGACAGTGGGGAAAATACAGAGTTAATGACTATTTTGATTAAATAACTAAAATAGCATATAGATTGTCAGGACTTGCAGAAATAATAAGTATTTGAAGGTAAGTGTGAAATGCTATGAAAATTAATCATTCATATTTTTATTTTATGCTGACTTACTTGTTTACATTGCAGAAGAATAGCTGTAATGCATTTGTTATCAGCATATACTAAGATTACATTGGTTAAAACATAACTGCAGGTAAAGTGGGGAAACCAATCATAACCCTTCTACCTGCCTACACACCTACAAGAGTTACAGATTATTAACAGCAGTCTTCAGAAATATCTGTGTCATTAGTGTAGCATTACATCTGCAGATGGGCCTGGAATTCTTAGACATGATGTGTAATGTGCACACAAAGTGAAATCACAGCATATGCTGTGATGGGCCTGATTTTTTCAGAGGGCAGATCTAATGAGTCAAGCCCCTTCAATCTAACAAGTTAGACCATTGAAAGTCAAAGATTCAGAATGATACATATAGGTAAAACGAGTAAGCTCGTATGCCCAATCATTCTGTGGTACTGTAAAATAGCCTAAAGGGCCAGAGTTCGAGAAAGGGAAGGGATGGTGGAAAGAGAGAACCAGAAAAGTGTTATCCTATAGTACATAGTGAGGGCAAAATAAAATAATTCATATTGAGTAAGGGAAAGGGCACTTAGGCAATATGTAACCTATCTCCTGTTACAAGTTACATTCCCAGCACAGCAGCCAGCCAGCAGGCTATGCACCAGAGTAAGACAGTGATATCCAGTGCAGAACACTACCTTGGCTACTATATCCCAAGTTCTTACCACTGCTGAAGATCACCATCTGGCCCATAGGGCATTCAAGGCTCTGCTTGTGAATGGAGCCAGAATTTGTGCCAACTGTACAGCCAGCCTCTACAAGGATACGACAGAGGGCAGCGCACAACACCCCTGAACCCAAGTAGTCACCACGGACCACAATAAAAGCAAAAGGATGCTGTTATGAATTAAGGCACAGCACAGTGAATACCACTCTCAGAACATATATTACAATAGCAGTAGGATGGCAAGCCAGAAATATACAATGAAATCTTAAATGGTCTTCAAGGGAATAAAAAACACAGAGAAGACTTCCCAGAGGCAATTACAGCATATCCATCAGTTTATACCACCATCCTGACCAAAGCATGCATGAGATTGCATAGATTCCTACACCACTTTTATAACCCCCACTGCTTGAAGAACCATTCCCAGAGAGTAGTTATCAATGGTTCACACTCAAGTTGTGGTGTATGGGGTGCCCAGGGAGGGGTAGTACCTCTGATGAGGAGACTTGTCATAACCCTTTGGGGGTAGTCCATCCACTTTGGTCCCCACCTGTCACTCAGCTCTCATCTGTGGCTCCACGTAGCTGCAGCATGCGCAGTGGCCACACCCTGGGCAACGGCTTTGACAGGCCGGTGAAACCAGGTGAGTGTAACTGATGGGACTCAAACCCTCAGTGAATTAGGGATATGCCTACCCGCATGCGATGTCAGCTCTGGCGGACTGGGCGAAAGAGATCACTATGATCCAACGGCCAAGAAGGTGGCTCTGCAATGCTTTGTGGAAAGCAAAGGGCTTGACGAGGCACAAAAGAGATCAAGGCCATCCACTGCAACCAAAGAAGTTACCAGTCGTGACGATTTTTTGTTCCATTGGTGTTTGGCTTCTAAGGTCGAGACAGTGGGATTGCTCCCGTGCAATGGCTCTACCCAGGAGCGGCGCCAGGGTTTCTGACCGCCAAAATGACTGCGGCAGCTCCACCGGAGCCTTTCCAGCAGCGGACTGTCCGCCGGCATAACTGCGGTAAGTTCACCGGACCCGCGTGCCGCCCCACCCGGCAAAATAGCGCCCCCAAAAAATTCTGGCGCCCTAGGCCATTGCCTAGGTCGCCTAAATGGTAGTGCCGGCCCTGGCTCTACCACTTAAAAAGCTTTCACGCACAGGTCCTGTGCAAAGCATCAAACATCATCATCATATCACCCAAGTCCTGCGGCAATGGGGGAGGGGCAAAGCGACAGGTGGAGGTTACCACCGAGAGTCATAGTCCCAATCCTGCACGCAGGCGGATTGTGGATTGTTGGTCGTCCAGCTCTGTACCTGGGGCGGCAGAGTTGCCAAACAGCATCCCAGGAGTCTGAGCAGCCCTCTTCAGGACAGCACTGCTCACCCGAGTAATGGAGGGGCCTAGAAAAGGTGGCGTAAAAATTGCCTGCTCTACAACAGCTGGCCAGCAAGCCATGGCTAACAGTTTAACCCAATCTGTGGCTGAAAACAAAAGAAACAATTTGAGAAAACTTACCACTGGTGTATGAAATGTTCGTACCCTCATGGATCGAGAAGCTGTTGCAAGGCCTGAGAGAAGGACAGCTCTCATTGCTTCAGAACTAGCCCGCTACAACGTTGATATAGTGGCATTAAGCAAAACAAGATTGCCTGGGGAAGGTTTCTTGAGCAAATCAGAAAGTGGTTACACCTTCTTCTGGAAGGGTAAGACTGAGACACAGGACAGAATACGTGGAGTTGGTCTGGCAATAAAAACCTCATTGATGCATCAACTCCCAGACCTTCCAGTGGGTATCAATGAAAGATTGCTGAAACTACACTTCCCACTAAATGCCAAACGTCATGCCACCATCATTAGTGCATATGCACCCACTCTACCATGCTCTGACAAGTCAAAGGAACAATTCTATGAAGATCTTGACAGACTGATCAAGGCCACACCTGTAACAGACAAACTACTCCTACTTGGAGATTTCAACGCCCGAGTTGGGGCTGACAATGAAAACTGAAAAGGAGTAACCAGGCCACATGGTGTAGGCAAAATGAACAGCAATGGACTTACTCCTTTTGAGCCTTTGTTCTGAAAATGACCTGACCATTACCAACTCTCTGTTCCAACAAGCGGATAAATACAAAACGACGTGGATGCACCCTAGGTCCAAACACTGGCATCTGATAAATTATGCCATTGTCAGATGGTGAGACCTCCGAGACATAATGATCACCAGAGTAATGCAAGGCACAGAGTGCTGGACAGACCACAGATTAGTCAGGACATCTCTCCAACTTTACATCACTCCCTCTCGGCACATATGCCCTAAGCATGTCTGACCTACTTTAACATAGCCAACTGAAGGATGCTCAATGTTTCAACAACTTTCAGAAGAGTCTTGATGACAAACTGACATCCCACGGACAACTGATCAGTACTGCAACCGAAAAGTGGGACCAGTTCAAGCAGATGGTGACTGACACAGCAATAACATCTCTTGGACCAAAGAAAAGAACACATCAGGATTGGTTTGATGAGAACCAAGAAGAAATGTGCTCAGCTGTGGAAGTAAAGAGAAAGCTCTGGAAGTAAAGAGAAAAGCTTTTATCGAATGGCAGAATGATCCCTTCTCAGTCTCCAAACGGGACCATTTCAAGTACCTTCAGAGTAAAACACACAAAGACCTCCGCCAGATACAAGACAACTGGTGGGAGAGCAAAGCCAAAGAAATCGAGCTCTATGCTGAGACTCACAACTTGAAGATGTTCTTCAGTGCTATTAAGACTGTCTATGGACTTCTAAACTAAGGACCACCCCACTGTTCTCATCAGACAACACAACACTGATTAAAGATAAAGAAGACATCAACGAAAGATGGCGAGAACACTTCAGCAACCTTCTCAATAGACCATCAACCATGAATAATAACGTCCTCAATGAATTTCCACAACCTGCTCTGACAGATCTTGACTCTCCGCCCACTATAGATGAGATTAAGAAAGCTGTTAGCCAGATGAGTTCAGGAAAAGCTCCTGGAAAAGATGAGATACCAGCAGAGATATACAAAGCAGCAGGTCCAGCAGCACTAGCAGCGTTACACAGCGTGATCATCAGCATCTGGGAGGATGAAAACATACTACAGGACCTCCGCAATGCTACTATTGTCTCTCTTTTCAAGAACAAAGGCAGCAAAGCAGAATGTGTAAATTATAGAGGCATATCCCTCCTCTCCGTTGGAGGGAAAATCATCTCCCGCATCATCTTGAACCACCTAATAGCCAGTATTTCCAAGGCAAATCTACCTGAAAGTCAGTGTGGTTTTCGACCTGGCCGGAGCACGGTCGACATGGTGTTTCCTGTCAGACAAATACAAGAGAAGTGCATTGAACAGAACAAGTACCTGTATGCTGTCTTCATAGATCTGAAAAATGCATTTGATACCATCAACAGGGAAGCCCTTTGAACTATTGTAACACGACTTGGCTGCCCAAGAAAATTTGTCCAGATTATACGCCTTTTTCATGACAGCATGACAGGCGAAGTATTGTCTGATGGAGCCACATCTACCCCCTTTAACATTACCAACAGCATGAAACAAGGATGTGTTCTCGCTCCAGTCCTATTTAACCTATTCTTTGGATGCATCCTCAACCATGCAATGAAAGATCTGGATCAAAGTATATATTTGAAATACCGGCATGATGGTTCACTTTTTGACCTCCGTCACCTGAATGCAAAGACTAAGACAGTGCAGAAACGCCTTGAGGCACTCTTTGCCGACAACTGTGCCCTCACGGCTCCCACTGAAAATGATCTTCAGCACATTGTCAACAAGTTTGCCTAGGCCTCGCAACTTTTTGGACTATCAGCCTCGGAAAGACAGAAGTTCTTCATCAACCTATACCTGGATCAAATGCTTCTGTCTCAAGTATCTCCATTGATGGCCCTCAGCTTAAAGTAGTGGAGAATTTTAAATACCTGGGTACTGTCATATCCAGTGATGGATCACATGATAATGAGATCAGTGCACCAATATCTAAAGCAAGCCAGGCACTTGGCTATCTTCGTGTCAAAGTTTTAAACCACCACAACATCCGGATGTCAACAAAACTGCTTGTGTACAGAGCTGCTGTTCTTTCATCTCTTTTGTATGGGTGTAAAACATGGACACTATATAGGCGTCACATCAAGCAGCTCGAAGCATTTCACATGCGTTGCTTCCTCAACATCATGAAGATCCGCTGGCAAGACAAAGTGCCCGCTCTTGAGGTCCTCGAGAAAGCCCAGATGACAAGTATTGAAATGATGATCATGAAGTCACAGCTACGTTGGAGCGGTCATGTCAGTCGCATGGATGCCAACAGAATCCCCCGCCAGCTTCTCTATGGTGAGCTTTCCCAGGGCATCTGGCATATAGGTCGTCCACGAAAATGTTACAAGGACACCATCAAAGCCAATCTGCAGTATAACAGTATCAAACCCAGGGACGTTGAGGACGCCGCCAGCGAGAGAACACAGTGGCGTGCAACAGTCAGAAATACCTGCATCGCCTTTGAAGAAGACCGCTGCCAGCGTCTACAAGAGGCACGCGAACAATGTCACAGAGCACCAGCAGCGCACAACCCACTGACTGGGAACTTCCCATGCACCATCTAGAGCCAAATGTGCACCTCTAGAATTGGCTTGTATAGCCATCAGAGGGCACATCATGAGTCCAACAATAGATGATTTGCTCAGATTTGTCATCATCGTATCGATGGACTATCAAGATTTAGAGATAATGGCAAAGAGAGTACTCTAATATAATTTGTGGCCTCTCTCAAGCTGGCGGGGTGAGGGGGTTGCAAGTGCCTTGGAGGATAGTATTAAAATTCAAAAGGATGATGGAGAAATGGTCTGAAGTAAATAAGATGAAATTCAAAGTACTCCACTTAGGAAGAAACAATCAATCACACACCCAACAAATGGGAAATGACTGTCTAGGAGGTGTAATGCAGAAAGGGAGCTAGGGGTTATAGTGGATCACAAGCTAAATATGAGTCAACAGTTTCACAGTTGCAAAAAAACCACCACCAACAAAAAAAACCCCTTAATTCTGGGATGTATTAGCAGGAGTGTTGTAAGCAAGACATGAGAAGTAATTTTTCCACTCTATTCTGCACTGATAAGACCTCTACTGGAGTATTCTGTCCAGTTCTGGGCACCACATTTCAGGAAAGATTGACAAATTGCAGAAAGTCCAGACAGGAGCAAAAAAATTATTAAAGATCTAGAAAGCATGACCTAGGAGGGAAGATTGAAAAAACTAGGTTTGTTTAGTCTGGAGAAGAGAACACTGAGAGGGGCCATGATAACAGTTTTCAAGTACATAAACTGCTATTACAAGGTGGCGGGTGCAAATATTTTCTCCTTAACCTCTGAGGACAGCACATGAAGCAACGGGGTTAAGTTGCTGCGAGAGAGGCTTAGGTTGGACATTAGAAAAAACTTCCTAACTGTCTGGGTAGTTAAGCACTGGAACAAATTGCCTTGGAAGGTTGTGGAATCTCTGTCACTGGAGGCTTTTAAGAACAAGTTACTCATACTCCTGTCAGGAATTGTTTCTTTATTACTTTGTCATACCTTGAGCACAGGGAACTGGACTAGATAACCTATTTAGATCTCTTCCAGTCCTACACTTCTGTGACTCTGTGATTGTGGACACTTCCTCCTCATGGCTATGCAGGAAGTACTGAAACCATCTATTGAATGGTGGTTGCAATATCCCTGAGGTTGGCAACTTCTGGCATGTGGCTCACCAGGGTAAGCACCGTGGCGGGCTGGGCCAGTTTGTTTACCTGCCACTTCTGGAGGTTCAGCCGATCTCGGCTCCCACTTGCCGTGGTCGCTGCTCCAGGCCAGTGGGGATGGCAGAAGTAGCGCAGGCTGAGGGATGTGCTGGCAGCAGCTTCCCGACACTCCCATTGACCTGGAGTGGCGAACCTTGGCCAGTGGGAGATGTGATAGGCCGAACCTGCAGATGCAGCAGGTAAATAAACTGGCCCTACCCGCCAGGGTGCTTACCCTGGTGAGCCGCATGCCAGAGGTTGCTGACCCCTGCAATAGCCTGTCAGATCTGGCATTCATCCATACGTTCAATAGAAGCTTCAAACATATAGCTGATCTTTCCCTGGCTTTGTCATTCCAAAGGACATAACAATCAAGATTGCCTTTCACTGCTGTGAGTTCCAACAAAGCACATTCTAGCTGTGTTTGAAACTATAAAAGATCCTGTCCCTGAAATATAAAGACTGCTCAGCATGACAAAGTTGCACTAGAGTAGCTTAAGGTGTGAATTGAAACCAATATAACTAAACCAGTTGAAAAGGCTGTGTGGATATGTATTTAAGTTTAAGAGTGGTTTCTTTCAGTTTAGCTTAAGTTGATGAACAAATTTAACTAAATAAGAATAAGAAGAGCGCCCACACAGCCTTTTACCTTGACTAAACTATACGTGGCTTGAAAACTTGTCTCTCTCAACAATAGAAGTTGGTCTAGTAAAAGATATTACCTCATCCATCTCACCTCTCTAATATCTTTGGACCAACACACCTACAACAACATTGCATTTAAAGGCCAGCCTAATTTGTACTGGAGCAACTTCCTTGTATAGGCAAGCCTTAAGACAGACTTCAATCACAATGATGATGAAGTGCCTAATGAAATACAATGTGCCCACAAATTTGCTTGTTGTAATCTTCTTTAATGCTCCCAACTTCATCTTTATTGACCCTCAGCTCAGTTTCTGCAGTCTCTCCCAAATGATGATAACCCAATTATGATGTTTTTAAGCAAGCCCTAAAATTTTATGTCAGTGAAATTCCAACACAGGCCAGTGAAAAATAACCACACCGCCTCAAGCCATGTCAATGAAAAAAATGTTATTTGAAAAGTTTAAAATGTAAAGGAAAGGTTAAGTGGTAGCATAAACACAAACATAGTTAGCAAAACAATTAAATAAGACAAAAGATTTTTTAATTAAGTGAATAGTTAAAATAAAAGTAGAATGTTGGAGTATGCAGTAAGTGAATCTGTATGAAAATTTAAAAACAAATGAAAATGACTAAACTGAACTAAATAATCTAGACAAAATTAATTTCACTTTTCCAAAAATAAAAATGATAGAGCAAGCGAGAGCAGATATGACACAGAAACAGAATACAAGAATAAATTATAAAGATAATTAAGAATTTTAACAGCTTGTTTTATGATGGAAAAAATATTAAAGGATTTGCTTTAATTTTCATGAAGGAGCTGTAACAAAATGCTTGAATGATGATGATAACAGGAGCTTAGAAAACAGATTTAAGAGCTAGAGAATTAGATTTGGTCTTGAGAATTTTAATCATTACAAGGCAGCATGGAATACAGATAGAATGCTCAATGAATTCTGTGAAGAGTTTTGTAGGTCTTAGAACTAGGTGCTTTGGTTAAAAAATAACTCAGAGACAACAATACAGAGCTATTATGCCACCATCTTTCTAAAGAAGATGAAGATCAATCAGCTCAATGAATGTAGACTTTAAAATGTTGTCCAGGATTGCAAGTGGAAACTTTGTTATATACATAGAGATCCAGTAATGGGATGTTCAGTGTTAAACCACTCAAAGATACATGAGAAGGAAAAGTATACTTCTAATATAACATATAGTATACATAAAAATGTGCTGAAAATTTGCAGATTGTACAGTAATTATAACATAATGATAACTAAAGCTGGTCGGAATAGTCTGTCAGAATAGTTTCCAATGGAAAACGCAGTTTCTGCAAAATTTTTCATCCAAATTTTCAATTTTACATTGGGAAAAATCTAAATGAAATATATTGTTTCAGGTTGGTTCAATTCAAATTGGAATAAATGTTGTTTAGAACTGCTCCCAAATCTTTCATTTTGAATCTGTTCAACAAAACATTAAACTGCATTTCCTTATCATGGTGCACTGCCTTTTGGGAGTTGCATTTCTGGCCCCCATTCCATCTTCTGGGCCTGGCTCCCTGGCGGAGTACATGTCTCATAATGCAATATGGAGATCTCTCCGCTTTGACTGAGATGTACAGTACACCCTAGGGGCCATGAGCAGGTTTCAGGGACCCGCCAAGCAGAGCCAGCATTAGACTTGGGCCGAGGGCATAAAGTCGAAGCCCCGTCACCCAGGGCTGAAGCCAAAGCCTGAGCAATGTAGTTTCATGGGAGCCTCTGTGGCATGGATTTTATATGCAGAAAACCAGTTATTGTGGAACAGGCAGGACATAGAGTTTTTATAGCATGTTGGGCTGGCCTCAAAAAGAAAAAGTTTGAGAGCCCCTGCAGTACCCCATGGGAGTCACATGACTCTGAATGTATTATGTATCAATGATTTAGATAATGACATATAGAGTACACTTATAAAGTTTGCCGATGATACCAAGCTGGAAGGGGTTGCAAGTGCTTTGGAGGATAGGATTAAAATTCAAAATGATCTGGACAAACTGGAGAGATGGTCTGAAGTAAATAGGATGAAATTCAAAAAGGACAAATGCAAAGTACTCCACTTAGGAAGGAACAATCAATTGCACACATACAAAATGGGAAATGACTGCCTAGGAAGGAGTACTGCAGAAAAGGATCTGGAGGTCATAGTGGACCACAAGCTAAATATGAGTCAACAATGTCATGGTTGCAAAAAAAGCGAACATAATTCTGGGATGTATTAGCAGGAGTTTTGTAAGCAAGACATGAGAAGTCATTCTTCCGCTCTATTCTGAACTGATTAGGCCTCAGCTGGAGTATTGTGTCCAGTTCTGGGCGCCACATTTAAGGAAAGATGTGGACAAATTGGAGAAAGTCCAGAGAAGAGCAACAAAAAATATTAAAGGTCTAGAAATCATGACCTCTGAGGGAAAACTGAAAAAAATTGGGTTTGTTTAGTCTGAAAAAGAGAAGACTGAGAGGGGACACAACAGTTTTCAAGTATGTAAAAGGTTTTTACAAGGCGGAGGAAGAAAAATGTTTTTCTTCTTAATCTCTGAGGATAGGACGAGAACAAATGGGCTTAAATTGCAGCAAGCAAGGTTTAGATTGAACATTAGGAAAAACTTCCTGTCAGGGTGGTTAAGCACTGGAATAAATTGCCCAGGGAAGTTGTGGACTCTCCATCACGGGAGATTTTTAAGAGCAGGTAAGACAAACATCTGTCAGAGATGGTCTAGATAATACTTAGTCCTGCCATGAGTGCAGGGGACTGGACTAGATGACTCTCAAGCTCTCTTCCAGCCCTATGATTCCATGTGAAATGTTGTCCAGCCTGGCCTATAGGGAAGAATATGAGCATAAGGCTTCTGAACTATAACTCCTCTAAGGCAAAGTGCCACAAGGAGAAAATGCAGTTTCATGTTGAAATTATGCAAAAAGAATCAATTCAGGTCATTTAAAAATGAACAAACAAAAACATTTCAGTTGGGAGGCAGGGTTGTCAAATTGTTTAGTTTTATAGAAAATGTATGAACCAATCCTTTTGATGTTTCTGAATATCAATTATTTTGTAATTACTTTCATTAGAAAATTTTAATTCTTTGTCCCAATTTAGGGTGAAAACAAATATTGAAATGCCAGTTTAGTTTCCTGTGGGAAATTCTATCTGTCATGGACTATCACCTGGACTTGCTTGTCGAGCTGGGTGAAACATCTCTTCAAGCTCTGATATAGGAAGGCAGCTTTAGTGTCCACTCCAGGCTGCATAGACTAGTCTACCTCCTTCACTTTGTGGGCTGAGTTGACAGGGCAGCACAGGGACTCTTATAGCAAATGTTGTATGATGCTTATGGAACAGGCCAAATGCCAAGGGGCAGCCTATGTACATCCAACCTTCCAAGGGAGCCATACAATGCCATACCTCCTCTTTCAAAAGCTTCATATTTTTGTAGCTGGAATCACTGGATGGTTAACATAGTGTTATAAGTTTCTTTAATTGCATGCAAACACTCTTCAGTATTTGAAGATACACTGCATTGCTATTAGTTTTCCTTGGGGGAAGCTCTTGAAAGCGGCAGGAGAGTTTGCTCTTTGCCTCAGTCTGTCTAGTAAGCCAATTATTGTAGCAGATTTCTTCCCACAGAACTGGGCTCTGGTGTTTCTGAGTCCTCAGACAGGGGATTGCTTGAATGATGCTTGACCACTCCTGTTCAAAGACTAGTGGACATAAAACAAGTTACATAAAGAAAATAACCAGACTCTATATCAGTGGTTTCTCCTTCAGTGAGAAACCGACTTGTAATGCCCCCAAATCTGCTACTCTTTTGTGGAAGGGTGATGTGTTTGGGGATGCAAGTTAAAGGGAATAAATATAAATCCCATCCCACTTTCCCAAATAAAGCCAGTAATTGAGAAGGATGCTAAACATTGCCAGTTGCTGGATAATTCTGAAGTCCGGTGCAGACGAGGGGAAATTTTCTAGGAAAATAATTCTTTGAGGGAAGCACACTAGGTTGTGCTAATCATCTTATAAGAACTATAGCCTATCTTTGATGTGTGAATGACTTTTGCTATGTTTGTGAAGATTACACAATAATTGTAACAAGATCTTTATATCTTAAAATATAATAGATTTCCCAGTGCATTTCTGAATAAGTAATTTTTTTCAGTTAACGTGGTACAACCAGAGTAGAATCCTTCAAATATCTGTTTAATGTGACATTTATTTTGACCTTTCACACTTACACTGTATCTTTATTTCTAGCTATTCTGTCACGATGTACCTTTCTTATGTGCACTAGAAATTGTTCTGCTAATTACCAGTTCAAACTAGGAGCATTTTTTTTCCTGGAAGTGTCTTGCTGGAGGGCAATTTTAGGTCAATGATTATATTGGAATACACTTTGATTGTGAGATGCAATGAAACCAGTCCCATTCCAAATTCCACTGGTAAATTTCTTGTTCCCTGTAAACCATTTTAAAGACTTTAAAAGTCAATAACAACAAGAAATCTTTTCTGAGATGAGATTTTTTTTCAAAGTATTTCAGAACCAGTTCAGGTCTTATGCCTGTCACTAGTGATTTTCACTCAATGTTATGCTTCTTCTCAAATCTATATTTTTTCTATCCAAAGTTCTTGTGCCATGATAATAAGCAATAGAATAGTGATTTGTTTTGTACTTTTTTTTTTGCTTTATTATCTTTTGCAGAAAAATGCATGTGTTATTTTCAAAGCATTATTGCTTTGAAATGCTTAAATTGCTATTTTTGCATCAATGGAGAAAAAATTAGTTTCAGAAGATGGATCTATTTTGCAAAGTGGACGAAGTGCTTGTTTTCTAAATCTTGTTCTCTTTTATTGGTCTTCAGCCATTTATTTTTCAACCCAACTTTCACTTCCACTTCTTTAGAGTCATTACTACACAGAGTTATGACAGAAACATACTGTGTCTGATTTTTGGTTATGTACTTGACCTTAACATAATGCTTATAAAGAAAGTCTATCCTTTACATCAGTGTAGCTAATTTCCTTGGGTAACTCCAAGGAAAACACTGTACATGCTAGATGCGCTGGCCTATTTTGTAATGGCATTTCACAAAAATGTTCTTCTAGTTCAATTTAAATGGAAGACTTCTCACCAAAATTATACCTGGATAATTTAGAAAATTTGCAGTTTGAAACATTCCATATATGTTGGTCCACATTTAAAAGTTGAAAGACATCTGTCACTGCAGTATCTCCTCATAGCAGAATAGCAGTACAAAACCCTAAGCCAGACAGTGGTGAGTGTTTCCTTCTAGGGTTGACAATAAAAAGATAGTTCGTTTTGTGATTAAAGCACTGGCCTAGGTTCAGCTGATCTGATTTCAGTTCCTTTTTTTGCCATAGATTTCTTGTGTAATTGTAATACCGACAGACCTCAGTTGTTAGCAGGTAGGATCAAACCTGAGACCTCAATGCATGAACCTCCATGTGGCTGTTGGCTAAGCCTGTAGCAGATTCATCAATCTCTAGCTAGACTAGGTGCCACTAGAGGGGGACAGAGCACCACACCAAGCAGGAATGGGTTACATAATGTTGCGAAGATACTAATTCTCTCTGTGCTTCAGTTCCTTGTTGTTTGAAATACAATAATGCTACTTCCAGTCTCCCAACCTTTGTCTGTCTTGTCTATTTAGATTGTCTTGTCATCTCTTCAGGGCGGAGACTCTCTTACTATGTGTATATACAGCACCTAACACAATGCGGTCCTGATATTCATTGGGGCCTTGGAGTGCTATTGCAATACTACTGCTCCTAGTGAGAGACAAAGCACTTGAGAATACAGTGAAGGGAAGCATGGAATGATATACCACTTTTCAGTTCCTGCAGTTGGGATTTATAAAGCTTAATAATGAGGATGAATTGTTTCTGGCACAGAAATAAGACTCCAGTATTTTCAGAAAAACATGAAAATATTAAAAAAAAACAAAAACAACTGAACAACAATAATGTTGACACCAAGAAGAAACACACCCGTCATGACAAGTGGCCCATCTCAGAGGTGCAATGTGAGGATGCTAAATCATGATCATCTCTGTATAAATCATCTCCTTCCTACCAAAAGTCACAACTATAAAAGTAGGGGTTTTCGGGGGAAGAGGTCCTCCATATCCAGCTGTAGCCAGTAGTCCTGGGAATGAAATATAGCTCTAATTCCAGTTCTGAGACCTATCATCAAAGCTCCCAGGCCACTGGACAGACCTAGGCTCAGAGTCTAGGATGCAAAAGGGACATGAAAACTTTCAACATTGACACTCCAGGCTGGAAAGATGCAGCTAGCAATAGGCTACACTGGTGGACTGCGCTGCATCCGGGAGTCAAAGAGGCTGAAGAGAGATGGTTGAGAGAGAGAGGAAAGTGAAGAGAGCAAAGAGGAATGTGCAGTAGGTCTGAAGTGCAAGTAGTGTGTCAGCTTCATCTTCTGTACCATATGCCTGCATTATCTCTGGCATGAACTTTCATTTGAGAACTGGACTTTTTAGCCACTCGAAATGCTGCAGCACAACACGCAATAACTGAACTGCTTTGGACAAGATGGATGATTACCATTTCATTCATCAGATGTAATGGAGACTGCATCAAGTAGTGATCTGCATAGGAAAGAATCTGGCGTAGAGTTCATTGCAGCACAATTTTAACGTGCTTACTGCTTATCTGTTTAAAGTAATGCATAATATCTGGTATTAGGATTGTTACACTGTCCAGGGAATTTGACCATTCACATGATTTATGAGACCCTAGGAAGTTTTCAAATGGATTTCTCAAGTAGGTAAGAAATACAATTTTTCTCATTGCAATTCTGTTTGAATATGTAAACATTTATAGCACAGGTTCTCAAACTGTGGTTAGTGGACCCCCAGTGGTCCGCGAACTCCATTCAGGTGGTCTGCGGATATTTCCCTCTAAGGTGCGTGCCTGGGCGACTGCACACAAGAAAATGAAGGGCCACCCACCTAATTAGTGGAGTTGTGCAGGCATGGCTCCACTAATTAAGTGCCTGGATCCTGGAGAAGAGGCACATGTAAAGTGAGATGGTGGTCTTGGGGGGAATGGGGGTAGGTGGGGGGGGCAGTGGGGTCAGAAGAGGAGGTGGGGGCAATTTGGGATGTGCAGGCCTGTGGCGGCCAGAGAAAGAGGTGACATTCCCCAGCTTTAGAGCTGTGGCTGCTGGGGAAAGATGGCCCTCCTTCCCAGCCTCAGCTCTGTGGCTGCTGCGGTGGGGGAGAGACCTCTTCCTTCCCAGCCCCAGCTCAGGGGCTGCCATGGCAGGGGAGAGAGGGCACATCCATCACATTAGAAAGGTAAGACTACTGATATTAAAATATGAGTTGTGTGCTTTTATTTGTAGAACAAAAAAAGTTAATTATTATTAAGGGGATTTTTTATATAGCGCTTTTATCCAAAGCACTTTACAATAGTTAGCTAACAGTACAAACAACATTTGGAAAGATTATTAAGTGGTCCACCGAGACCCGCAGCAATTTTCAAGTGGTCCGCAGAAAAAAAAGTTTGAACACAACTGACTTATATTATTAACATATGCATGAATTTCATATATTTATTTATACTATTTAGGTATTCATCTAGTAAGACTGTAGCTGATAGCCAATGCTACACACACAAGTCATTTAAGAAGCAGGAACAGTGATGTACTTCAATTCACCAGAAACAAAACCAGATGCAATAAACAATGTGTTGCTCACAGCATGAATCTTGAACTTCACAGAAGTCTCATGCAGCTGCTGCCAGATGTCTCTGATAGCGTGCATGCTTTATGCCTGGCTATGCTTTAAAAACTCACTGGCAACCTGCAGGTTGTGTGAGCATAGATAGGCTCTTTAAGGACTGAATAGTGCTCATGCACCTTGTGTGCTGGTTGTTGTGAATAAAGGACTCAAAATGGGAAATATCTATGCTTCTTTCCTGCTCATGCAAACCCATGAAAAACAGGCTACAGCCTCCTTTTGTTTGTGTAAATTGCTGTAGCTCTCTTGAAGTGAAAGGAACTACAGCAATTTACACCACCTGCAGGTCAGCCAGGATATCTGTAGCATTAAATCCAAATGTATCTAATATTTTAATTATTCCCTTTGCTATAATGTAAAGATAATATGTTTTATTTTATACCTACATGCCATATCATCTGCACCGATTACCGCCACATCACTGAAGATAGATAAAACATGTAATATCTGGTGAGCATAACATGAATCATATATTCCTAAAATCACAGACAGCACTATGCAGTGATAAAATGCAGTTACAATTGGTCCAATGTATAATATAGTATGAAACAAAAAAAAAAACAAACTTGCATCTATTATTTTCTCTTGCACCATTTTAATATCGTGCAAGGGAAAATGGATATCATATTGTGGAACTTACATCCTTCTGTCCTGTGTGGTCACGTGACAAATGTGTATTGTTCGTCAAATATTTTTTTTTTAAGTTTGTTCATTTTATAGTTTAAGGTACATGAGTCTTTTCTAACATTTAATTTCCATAATTAAGATGTATCTAATGTCTGGAGAATTAAACACTATATTTCAGTACAATATACAACAATTCAGCTACATGTCTCCTGTGTTATATACTGCACACTTAATCTAGATGATGAAATCACAATTTCAGGCAAACATATTAGAATGTCATGCAAAAAACAAAGTGAAGAGAATGTTAAGGTGGTATAGCTAAGCACACAAAAGTGAGGAAATGAGAAAGATGAAGTTGCATGCCTTTATCTAGAAGGAGTCAGTTTCAGGGTAAAACTGGGCTTGCATCCCCTCTTCCCTGTAGTCCACTCCAGGAGTTCCCAGTCAGGTCTCCAACATCACCTCTCTTTGGACAGGGACCCTTTTCACACTTCCTTCTGCCTAGAGTAGGGAGGCAGGGTTAAGCCTGCACAGCTCCCTGCCTTACATGGTGATATCCCCAGTGACCAAGTGACACAGCTCCCACTGACTTCACTGGGGCCAGGATTTCACCCAAAGCATGAAATTCAGGATTTATTTTCCTGAAAATGAAAATATAACCACCCTGATGTCACTCATTATGTACAGAAACTATCTCTGTAGATTAAAGGCAAATGTTCCTTTTCTTCAAAAACATGATGAAAATACATTTAAGTGATAGAAAAGCAATTTTCCCAAATCAGTACTGTATAATATTTTAAGCTCTGCATTTAGTACTGTGTGAGTTAAATTGCAGAGAATAATGGTTATATTAAAGTATGGAGTAATAAAAGTTGGAGTCCTTGTCTCTAACTTCTGACAATGAATTATAAGTCTTTTTAAACATAAGAAGTTTTTGCTTTATGATTCTCACATACACTAGCCGATAAAAGACATGCATCATATCATTCATAGTCTTCAACACTTACCGTAGCTCAATGTTATCTCCAAGATCCTTTCTTCAATTTTTCCAGTGACTTGACAATGCTAACCATCATCTGAGTAATGCATGTCAGAATTCTTGGTTACAAAGATATGGTAATGTATGAATCATAGATGGGGACACAAACACACTTGAAGGGACAGTGATCAGAACCTTATAATAGCTTTACTAGTAAATCAGTTGTAAGTCAGTCATTCAGTTTTCATACTGCACATTTCTTCTTTGCAACACATCTGAAGTGAACTCGTAGAAGTACTTTTTGTGGGAGGTTAAAATCTTTTAAAATGTTGCTCTATTGAATTGTTGTATATTAAGGATGTATTTGAAGTAGGGCTTTTAGTATAATAGACTTAGCAAGTTACAGAACAGCAGGAAAAGAATAAGGTCTGAGTTTGTACAGAATCTGCAGAAAGTTATAACTACATTAAAGGACAAAAGGGCTCGCTGAGTGCAATCTAAAACAGAACCTATAATCTTCTACAAGGAATGTTAGATTCCTTGTGAAAAAAGGTTTGCACATAGAACAAGGAAAATGGAATTAAATGGAAGAAGACTAGAAAAAGAATTAATTGTTAAGTATAGAATTGAATGGGATTAAATTTTATAAGCTATACATAGGAGAAATGTAGAAAGATTTTGAAAGGAAAGTGAAAAAGTGTACCTACAGAAACTTACATTTGACTCTGCCAGGAAGAAATTACATATAGAAACAGGGTCTTAATGCACCATTATGAGACTTGTGCACCCAACTGTCCAGAACAATGTACAAATGTTGATTTTTTTTATTTATTTTAGCTGCCACACTTGTAGCAGCCTTTGAAAATTTGTCACCAAAGAATACATTCCAGATTGCAACCTTCCTATATAAAGGACAACTTTTTCAAAAGAAGGCACAATGGTACACCTACACAAAATGTGAGCAGGGGGGTGGACTAGATGACCTCCTGAGGTCCCTTCCAACCCTAATATTCTATGATCTATGATCACAAATCAGCACTTGCATATGGTGATCATTTAACTCAGCATTTTGTAAAATGTGGAGCAGATCTGTTGGAGCGTGGGGTATGGAGGTCTAGGGAGGAGGGCGTGTAAGATGTATCCATTAAGAGGGATAGACTTTTAGCAACAAATGATAGTGTTGAAGGGGAAAAAATTGATTTGACATGGAGGCCTAGCTTTCAAAAGTTTGGGAAACACTAGTATAATTGTGTGTATAGGACCTGAGCCTGCAAACACTTAAGCACACAATTATCTTTCCTCACGTAAATAGTCCCATTTACTTCAGTGGGAGTGATGTGGAATTATACATACATTTGAGCACCCAGCCATATTTTAAAATGTACAGCAAGCACCACACAATTTATATCACCAGGACCAGCAATATTCATAATTTGCAACGCACCCTATAGAATAGTGACCAGCAAGCAAAACTAAAAAAAAATGCATTATTTAAATTACACAAGACGGACATTGTCTCAGGACAGCAAGATAGAACACTACTGTTCCTGACTGTGAAACATGAACCTTTAGAACCTCTTCAAAATGCATAGCTCCACGTTGGGTTTTTGTAAAAGGCCTGGTCTCTGGCTGTTCAAATGCAGCAGACAGCGACTCCACTTCACTTCTCCACTCTGGCACCAGCCTTCCCCATTTCCTCCCATATACTATGCAATACGTAACATGCAGATATAACCATTAGGATATTTTTTCTTGGTGAGATCTCATATAGTGAATAAACACTGCCAATGACCCTTCAGTCTACCGAAAGCACATTCCACCGTCATTCTGCACCTACTAAGCTGGTAGTAGTTGAATCTTTCCTTAGCGTTGTACAGCTGGACAATTTACGGCTTTATGAGCAAGGGGTAGGCTGGGTCCCCCAGGTTCATAATTGGTGTTACCACATCAAGTGGTAATCGACCACTTGGGAAAGAATTTCCCTGCTTTCTGAAGAGTCCTGTGTTCTTAAAGACGCAAGTTTTCCTGCACCTGTCCTGACCAACCCACACTGATATCAGTGAAGGATTCATTGTGAGCCACTAGTGCTTACATAACCACTGAAAAGAATCTTTTTCTGTTGATGTTTTCAGTAGTAAGGTGGGCTGGTGCCAAAATAGGTAGCATACATATCCCTATCATCCCACCTCAGTTTGGGATGAGAGCGAGCCCCACTGCTGCAAATCCATTCACTCTTTCTTGCACATTACCAAGAGTCACAGTCCTGCAGAGCAGAAGCTGATTAACAGTCCTACATGTTTACATGACAGCAGCCACCACTGTGGATTTTCCAACTCCAAAATAATTTCCCACTGACTGGTAGCAATCTGGCAGGGCAAGTTTCCACAGCGTGATTGCCACTCAATTCTCTACCGTCAATGCAGCTCTCACTCAGGTGTCCCTGTGCTGCAGAGCTTGGGTAAGCTTGGCAACAGAATCAGAAATGGGGCCTGAATTGGGTCACATTCAAAAGTTCTGCAGCCACTGCTCATCATATAAATCTGCATAACAATGCAATCTCATCAGTCAGAGCTAATTTTTCAGACCCAGACGCGGCACTCCACCATCTGCAGCTGTTCCG